>NC_079311.1:25596703-26196703 GCF_023638135.1 Falco biarmicus | reverse complement strand
TCAGAAACACACTTCCAAGAATTTAAAACCACAACAGAGAGAAAAGCACTTAACATTTACAGGCTGAAACCCTCTTATAAATAGTGTAATGTCAGGTATTAGAGTGAAACAAAAGTTCCACTTCAAATGAAAGCGTCTATCGATGTGTACCAAAGCCACCTACATATATTAAGGAACACAACATATAAAGGGAAGGTGGAATCCATTAACAGATTGGTGGAGATAACCAGAATAACAAGTCTCCTGTTGTCTGCATTTAAGGTTTAATAAGTTTGTCCCTTTTTGCACTCCCACTCAGAACAGAAAGCTTGTTTTCCAACACTCTCTAGTAATGCTACTCCTGTGTTTTTCCTTTTCTAGGTTAGGTCTTCCAGCTGTTCTGGCAGATCCTCATCTGGACTCCCATGCCCTTCTGAAACCATGCAGTGATCAGGGTCTTCATAGAAATCCCACTACAAGGAAAAAATCAGTCCTATCTGGATTTTGCATAAAAGAACATTGTGTTGTGGTAGAAACCAGCCCAAAAGGCTTCTCCAAAACTCTGAGAGGATCTACAAACCTTTTAGCAATAATGTCATTTGTGTCTGTGCACTCTGGCTTACAGACAGCAAAACACAGCTATTCCTCAAATATAATGAACCTTTTTTTTTTTTGTCAGGTGGCATTCAAACAGTGTCTTGGAAATGTGCATACTACAAAGCTACCTATTGGGCAGTAGGGCTTTAAAAGTCACTTTGAAAACAGAGGTGGATAGTAAAAGTACCTTCTAAACCTAAACGTTTCCATAACCAACGAACATCAGCTCGCTACACAAAACTCGCATACTGTTTCCAGCAAAGACAATCATGTGGATGTTTCTGTGTCAAGTGCCAGCGATGACATTTCCATGTATTGAGGATGCAGAGAAAGAACTTCATGGCAATTTTAACCACAGAAACACAAGACTAGCAAAACATTTCAAAGTAATTAATGTCTTCTGTGTTCTGTTTATCCATTAACACAAGTGAAAGTACACAGTCTGTGTGCATGTTTCTCTTCATCATTTTAAGCCCATCTGAAGCATAAGTGGCTTGTCTTGAATTTAATAACTTTGCTGGTCACTGAAACAAGTGATGATTTGTTTAAACAGATATTTAGAATGCAGTAACAGTGTTGTTTGCTTGTTTCTTGTTTCTTTCTTCCTTTCTTGCTTGGAATAAGCACTATAAAAATCCAGGTTAAGAACAGCACAAATAACACTAATTGACCATTACCATTTAGATAGATAAAAAAATGCAATAGCTTCTGCTTGTTGCCTCCCATACCAATCTTATTAGTTATATTCTATCACCCTTCCTGCAAAATTGACACACCAGATGCTCTGCTTCAAGGTAAGTGTACTGGAAAATTTTGCTTTTACTATGTCAACCTTTCTTTATTTGGAGTCTGTTCTGTCAAATGTATGTGGCAAGGCTTCATTGTGAACCAGAAAAGACTTCAAATAACTGCTCCAACAATGATTTACAAAATTCTGGTCTTCAGTCGTGCATTAGAAGGGATCAGATGCAAATCTGCTGCCTGGAGCCTGCACAGCCTGTAACACCAATGCACAGAGGACACTGCCATTGCTAAACACCTTACACCAGCTGCCTTGCTCTCAAATTGCAATCTGAAATGCAAGGCAACATTAACAAAATTCACTGAATTGATTTATTCTTGGGGTAAATACAAACTATAATTACCCATAGTTCTCCAGAAAGAGCATAGCAAAAAGTTACTTGTTCTGTTCCCCAAGTAAAAAAAGGCTTCTCTGAGCAGCACATGTCCATACCCCTGTAACTGCTGCTCACCCAGCTCCTCCTTTTTGCTTTCACAGCCACTAAGCCATTTTAACTAAATTTAACGGAGATTGAGAGGTCCCAGATAGAAGTCCATTCATACAAGCATCATGAAAAAAGCAGCCAGATCAGAAGATCCCATAAATATACCAAAAGGCTGAAGCACCAGTAGGTTAAATATTTCTATTAGAATATAGAAACGACCGCCAGCAGATTAAATGTTATTGGAATATAGAAACACCTCTCACAAAAGTACTAAACACAGGAAAAACTTCAACTGGAAGAATACATAAATAGATTGGAAATTAAGTTTATTTCTATTAGCTAGTTATGAAACTATTTGCTAAAATTATTAATAACAGAGGAATGAAAATAGTGTAGGTATTTGCATATGCAATAATACACAAAACCCAAACATTTTCTGGAAAATGTTAACATCCTTTAAAAGAACAACATATAAATTGCTCTTAGGATGTGGTGAAGTCAGTTATTTACCATTCCACACTACTGAGCTTGCTCACAAGCTTTTGCCTCTGTTTAGGTGACAAGTGCAGCACATTAGGCTATTCCACTCAACTCACAAGCTGTGGCTGGAACACAGCAGGGTAACTTGTGCCTCGTCATTCTTTTACACAGTTCAAGCAAGCCCCCACATTTCAAATAACTTAAAACCGTTAACTGTGATGGGGGAAATCATGCGGTTGTTAAGTATCTGAGGGGTTGTGGGATTAAGTGTACCATTTTACTGCAGATAATTTTAAAAATGCTATTTCTGTGCTATGCAAAAATAACCTCTTCAATGCTTTTCTGCTCTTTTTACTGGCTCTGTCACAACATTTAATAAACTCTGTTCCCATAGCTCTGCTGACATCAACAATGATACTGATGCACAAACAATGAAGTAATCAAAGAGCTATTTTAATTTTAGCTCTATTCAAACCAAAAGAAAATTCAACGTTTTCCAGATGCTAAGAGAAGTGGGTTTGCTAACAGTAGCAAGCCAGTGATATTTTAGATCTCTAGCAGGATATTGCTACCCAAGCAAACAAAAAACTCCTGTAATATACAGGAGCTTTCTATGACCCTTCAGTCCTTAGGTTACAGTTTCACAAGTTAAGACAAGTTCAAAACACCACGAGAAAACACTACGTAGGAAGCAAAATACTGACTGACAAAACAAAGGAGAAACAACTAATCAAGGCTGTTGTTCAAAAAAACACTATTCAAAAATCATTCCTAGAAAAGACTGCAAGTTAAATACACAACGTAGAAAGAAACTTATTCTCTTGTCATTAAGTCCTCTATTCAATTACCATTTATTGGAGTAATTAAACACTGGGAAAGGATGCCAGGCTAATTGTTAGATTATGATAATTACACAGCTTTGCTGTGTGCTACAGCTGATCAAAATAAGATGCGGTCACATGCTCTCAGCTAAGGCTTCTCTGCAATCACCGGGCTTCCATGGGAAACTTATTACTATAATAAGGCCACTTATTACTAGTTCATTATCAATCTTCATTTTACTCTCCCACCCACTCTGCCAGAACAAGCCTCCCAAAAGGTTGCGCCCAGGTCTCTGCCTTCAGCTGGCTGCCTTCCATCACAATTACACAGCTGAGCAGAATCAGGCTCCTGCACTTGAAAGAGTTCATCAGACTTCAAATTACTGTTTCACAACTGGCTGCAAGAGCCTATCACATTTCTTCAAAGAGCTGAGCCATCCTCCTGCATTTCACTTCATATACATCTGTCAGAGATCTTACCTTCCTCTCTTATTCCTGCTTATGTCCCTCTCGCCTGGAAGATCTTTCACACTGCTTGGATGGGTCCGAAAGCAAAAACCACAAACAAATGAAAATCAGCAAGAACAGAGTCAGTTTTATGTGACTTGTCTCCCTGGAGAATCTCATGTCTTTAGCCCTTCTTATCAGCCAACAGTACAAGACAGACATTGTGCCTTCCTGTTCGGAGGGCTGGGTTTTTTCTTGTTAAATAACAGTTTCTGATCAGTTACCATTGTATCTGGTACTTCATACTGCCTATTTAAATGAGACAAATGATCTGCTATAGGGACTAGAACATGGGAAGAAATGTGAAACAAGTAAGTTTGAGCTAGCATTTAGGTTTTTAAAGAAAAGAACTCATTAAGTACTGAGCAGCTGTGAAGAATCAAGCTATTGAAGTTTACAGGTATCCTGCAGGTGACCAACTTTTAATTCTCCTAACTTCCAGAACCAAGAAACTTCCTCAAAACCCGTCTGGTTAAAAGTCTTTGACTTTCTGGAAAATAAAATAAAATACAAATTTAAAAATCTCCACCTTTTTTTTTTTTTTAAATAAAATCTGATTGTTGGAAACTTCCTAATGTTCCCTCAAACACACCCTTTGCAAAGAAAGCCTGCACTCAGAAGGAAGGGGATTCTACAGGCAAAATCAAGGCAAAAAAGACTGCAAAACACAGAAGGAAAGGACTAGATTTGAATGGGAAAAGGATATAGCCTATTTAAAATGTAAGAGTTCTCTGAATGACATGTTGTTTTAATTCCATTAACCTGAAAGACCTGAAATACCTTTTTCTCTGATTCTGTTGCTGAACAAAAAATTCAGTTGCATCATAACAGTTAGCAATGACATTGAATTTAAAGTATAGACACATCTTTTATTTATTTTTATGCTTAAAAGCTCTTTAAGAAATAAATTCTGCAAAACCGTGTTTACTCCACTTACTGTTAATAATTTTATCCTTACAGTCATAACTGTTTTCATTTGTACAGCTGGGTCCTGTATTGGCTTCTTATAGCTGGCACTGCAGAAAGATATATGTTCAATGATAATGCAAACATTAAAAAATAGAAACTAATTGCTCTTCCCTGAGAAGATACGAGGGAGGGAGGGAATAAACAAATCAACATTTATTTCCCACCTATAAATTGGAGTACTCCAGAGATTCTCAAGTACTCCAACACCCTCACGCACTTAACTTCCCATCATTCTGCACCTCCTAATCGATGAGCTGGACATTTTTCATTCTGTTTATTAAAACTGTTTCCTCAGACTCTGTATTTGTAAAATGTGTTCAAAGCTGGCACACATGACTTTCACCTGATCTCTCAGAATTTCTCTTTTGCTGCAACTTCTGACGTGAAGCATGCATTGCATCTTGGGGGCTTGGGTGACACAGTCATGCAGTGGATGATAAGGGTGATAAAGTGGTTCAACATGTCACAGCATTGCTCCCAAAGAGGTTAGGCTCTCATTCTCAGCTGTCCCAGCTCTGATAGCTTTAATCCCCATGACTACAGACTCTACCTGCTTATTGATTTTCTATTGCTGTGGGCATTTAACTTGTAGAGATGGATGAAGAGTGAAGGAGGGAGGGGAAGGTAAAGGAAGAGTTACTATGCTGTTAAAGGCATCACTTAAGACTTACAGGACAAACCTCAGTGTTGAAGACCCTAGTAACATCATCTGAAAGATACCATACAGAACCAGATACTAAAGGCAGCCTGATACTTGTGTTTGGAGCCTATATCCACACAGTGAATCCAGAATGTGTGAGCTGAAGCTGTCTCTTTGTTAAGTTGATTTGTGAACACAAGCTTATTACTTGTGTTCCCATTTGTACTACTCTGGAGCTCACCAGCAACATTTATCCCACTTCATCTGAGGTGGCATGAGGAGATCTGGTAATTACTACCCTCATATTTTTAAACATGGTCATCAGCACCATCCATGCATGACTCTCCATTTGTCTGCTGTAGTCACTAACACCACACAAGATGCCAGCTTCATCTTTTATTCCATGCTTTTGCTTGAAAATACAAACCCCACCTCAGCTACCTCTGGCCTATACTGAAAAACTGCAGTTTTCTGATTCATTAGCATATACCTTAGAAAAGCAAGAAAATCTGACCTGATCTCTGCTGTACTAACACACACTTTACTATCAAACACATTTGGGAGAAAAAAACCTATTCAGAGTTTAAAGTCTAACAAACCAAAATAAAATAATAATTAAAAAAACCCCACAGGTAGGAGTACTACTAAAAAGTCTGAAAACTGGACTCTAACAACATGTGTTGACCATGTGTCTAACCCAGAAGACACAGTCTATCAGCCTGGATGGAATGTGATTCTGTGACTGGTATATAGACAGGGTTACTGTAAGCCTGAGGCATGTGCTGACATCTGTTAATGGACATGGAGAACAATGCCCTATCTGCAGAAAGGTCTTGCTTCTCACACTCACAAAATGAAGA
Organism: Falco biarmicus; assembly: GCF_023638135.1. Classification (NCBI taxonomy): domain Eukaryota; kingdom Metazoa; phylum Chordata; class Aves; order Falconiformes; family Falconidae; genus Falco; species Falco biarmicus. Next base: position 26,190,624 of record NC_079311.1, on the reverse strand, counting down.
AAAGAACACTTGCCCCACAAGCATGTTGACCTGCACACTGAATAATTGAGATAAACTGCTGTCTGTTTCCATGAGGAAGTGTACATAACAGGAGTCAGTTTCGCAAATTTATTATCCCACTAATATATTAAAAGCAGAGTGATGGCTAACTCATAAGCTCAAATATCCATCCCTTCCATACTCCTAGGGAAAAAATGCTGCATCAATTTGTGCAAGTAAATATATGGGCAGTATTTGAGAAGAAACATTCTGATAAAAGTGCCTGTCTGTTGCATATACACCTACACTTGCTGTTGCATTAGAAATAATTTTCGATGACATTAAGCTATAGCTGTTTATTACTAATCTATCAATCTGCCAACAAACTCAATATAAATATTTTGTGATCAAATTAGAATTTGGAGACTCTGACATCCTAATGAATTGCAACTGGAAAAAACTACCCCTTAATTTCCCAATATGTAAGTGTATAAAATGAAACTAATCCTCAAGATGTTTCACAGTCTTTTTGTATTTCAACTGTGTATGTTTCAATGAGCTCTGGTCATAATACACACCTTCCAGCTAAAAGGAATGAATCCAGATGCAATATCAAATAGCCTGAGCAAAATACAGAGGATAAAAACCCAGCAATCACAGACTCACCAGCATCAAAACATGACTTGCTATTAACATGAATAACCTATATATTCAAATACATTCTCAGAAGCTATTTGAACTTGTTCACGTAAAAACAAAGCTAGAATAGCTAACAAGTGCATAACTATATTTGCAGACAATTCACTCTCAGGAAAGAGGGCTTCAATCGATGAATTTAAATTTCTTGCTAAACAATTGCCTTGTGTTTATTTAAGAGATCCATAGGAAAAATATTTCCTTTCCTGACACAGAAACAGCATTTTGGAGAAAGTTCCATGGTGAAATCTAATAATTTAACCATGTTGTTGTTACCTTTCCATATTAGTTTCTCTCTTATGCTGGGCAAACTAGCAAAAGAAGAGCAAGCAGAGTTTTAGATGACAGGCTGCAGCAGCACCAAGTAGCACATTTTACAAATGTTAGAATTTTTTTCTTTTAATTCCTGTTATTTCTTCAAAAGACTTAGAGCACATAGACAATACAATTTTCCTTCAAGATTAATCTTGATACACTTGGTCTCTGAACAACAGGACTTAAAAAAAATGTTTTTTACCTAGAGAAATTCATCTTAAGCTTTGTATGTCATATGAACAAGGCAGGTCCTGATCCAAATCAGTTTCTCGGTTTACAAATATAATCTGAAAAGCTGCCAATTAGTTTGTAAAACACCTAAGACATTACAAAGATTACAATCTGATGGGCAACAATTATTTTTTTTTGACTGAATGGGATTGACAAATGGTGGAATTCAATGCAGCTTTTATATTATCCCCTCCCTGCCCTGTCCCCTTTTCAAATTACAAAGTCCCCATAATATGGTTCCTATTATGGGGTTTGGGAATTTATTTCTTCAAAAGTGACAAAAACAGTTTTTCAATATGTATAAATGAAGCTCGACTTGATAAAAGGTGCAAAACCTGGTCATTTACTTTCATATGCATGTGTAAAATATTCATATAGGGAGAAAAATAGAGAGCAAAAGAAGGCACTGCTCTCAGATAATCAAAAAATTCAGAGAGGTAAAACTGAAGCTATTCTCTTAATTTCCCTAATGCATTTTGTCTAAAAGTGTTTCCAAATTAATCTTAAATGAATTCTAATCTTCAACCAGTAGTGAGATCACTTCACTCACAACTGAACAATGATCTTGTCTGCATAAACCAGAGTAACTATTTTTAAAAGTACAGACACTAAGGTTTAAGATAAGCAGAGAATACCACAGACAAATTAAACAGAAGTTTTTTTCCCCTGCCCTCCTTTCTTCTTCCTACTTACTATAAAGACAGCAGCAGGCAGGTATGAGGAAGGGACTGCATAGGTTGGGCAAGAACCATTAGTCTATTGGGAAGCCTTCCATCACTCCTTTGATCTTAAAATGAATTATTGAGCATATGAGCTATTTCTTCCTTTCATTCTAATCTTAAGTACTAGTTTAGCAATACGGAAACAAAACAGACCCTACAATTCAAGAACGAAGCGTTCATAACTTAAGCACATAGTTGGAGCATAAACACATAATCTGAGGCTAGACAGACAGCACATACAACTTAGACCAACTGCGTGGGTAAAATCCCAGTTAAAGAATGTGAGATGCAAGCAATGACAGTACTCATCCTGGTTCAGAGCAAACTCCCATCAAGGCCAACAAAACAGTCCCAACACTGGCCAATGGAAGATGTCTAGACTACACTAAATACCTACACAGATAGATCTCCCCAGTGTATTCTCAGAACAGCCACCAATCTTTTGCATAGCCAGAGGTTTAGGCTCTCTGTGCTTAACAGAATGGTGGATTTTTCTTGACCAGGTCTGATCATTTTCTGAACCCCCAGAAACTTCTGGAATTAGGTGTACTAGTCTGTGGACACTGAGTTGTACAGCTTGCTTGCCAAGTTGTGCAGCTTACCTGCTCCTGTGCATTTGAGCCTGATACCTGACAAATTCTACCAGAGATACAATTTTACCATGAATTTCATAGCTAAGAAAGTAACATATAATCTATGATGCTGTATTGCTTAGAAGAAGGGTGGTAAGAAATGATAAAGCTGATCACAAGTGCCTAGTCCTCAAATGTTTATCAGTTGAACATTTTCACCTTTGCTGCCTGTAACTATCAGAGGCAAGAGTGTACCTTGTCAACCCTCAGAGACAAGATTCTTTTTTGGAGACAGATTTATTAATTGGAGAAAAGTTAGATCTTGATTTCCATTATTCCAGTACCTAATTTTAAGCAAAATAAAACCTTACATAAAACATTATACTAAAATCTCTGAACGTATCTCACCTGCTCTCCAAGGAGGCTGCTACATAAAAAAGCCTAGACAAATGAAGGCTGCTTAGTTTCCTACTGTCTGCAATACAAGTTTAGCTAAGGATTAACTGAAATAGAATACAGACCCCAAGATTTGTCCTTTCACCTTGCATGTTATGGCTCATAACAAAAATAATACGACCGAAAAGTCTTTTATTGCACTTCAATAGACATTTATATTGCTCATCTTGTCCTGTGCTTTTAGAGATGTACACTTCATAATCAGATGGTCAATTCTTTAGGAAAACTCTTCTACTGCCCAAGCTTGCTTTCTAAGGTTGTTGGGAGGTTATCTATACCCAAAGGTGTGCTACAATAATTTTACAGTGAAGAATAGTCAAACTTGTTTACACCCACTTTTTCTTACCGCATGGCAAGAAACATCTGTAGAGACCTCTACTTCCTTCTCTCATAAAAAAATCTTCTCCTAAATTATGCCTTCCAAGTTCCCAGCAGCAAAAGGCAATTTCAGGCTTTGGTGTTCGCCAAACTTGCAGACAAATGTGCTGCACAGCTGGAGGCCATTTGCTTTGATACCCTAATTTTTCCCTTCATCAATGAAGTGGAAAAAAACTTAGTAATTTTGTACATTAAATAAGTCAAATGAAATACAAATCTTGGTTTTAAATATATCATCATAGAAGTTTTAATTTATTATGATGTTAACTTAAATCTAGTAATTTATCTATCTACTTTAGCTTTTACATCAAAGAAACAAAGCCTGAACCTTCCAAATCCTTTAAAAAAAGGTTAACAGTTCTTTGGATTACAGAAAGAAAAAAGCCAACAGAAAATTACTGCCTTTTGCTAAGCTATTAGACTGTTTTTGCTGAGTTGCTGAATCAAGCTGTTTAACTACATTTTTCCCCATTTCATCAGTTATTTTACCTTTGTTTATATACTAGTTCTGTTAATTATCAAGCATCTTCAGCTTTTTAGTGCATTTTCCCCCTTACACCTTGGCATGTTTTAACTTAGGCATTTAAATGCACTCAAATATATATTCAGAGATCTTTTGTTAGATTAAAGAATGGTCCAAGTAACAGTGCATGAATATTTATTCTTTATTTAAATCGTAGCTATGACTGATGTAAAAAATACATCCTGACACAGTATCTCCAAAGTTCCCAAAAGGTTACAGATATGTGGCTATTAGGGTCCTCTGTTCTAATAAGCAGCTCTGTTCAAGACAGCAATTAAGCTGATGCTTTAGAATTAAGTACATACTAAGCCAAAGGATTTAGGTAAATGGTTAAATGCTTTCCTGAATTGAGGGCTAACTGTGCAGAAAGCATTCAACAAAGCAGTGAATCTGCATGGACTACAAAGTGGTGTAAAATTATTCATTATTATGCTGATGTCAGAGGAGAACTACCTCAGCCAAAGAGGAATGTGTGAACACAGCATTTAATGATATGAAGCATGATAATGAGTAACTTCATATTGAGAATCATTCATTACCAAAATTATTACAGTAATACCTCTTATGACTTTTATTTAATTATTCCATCTCCGGGAAACTGAACTACAGATACCTTAGCGGTCAGTATTTGACTCTTACTCCACAGAGGGAAAGGGTTAAAAAGCTTTTACTTTAATAATCGGGCACCTTTTTTAGCACAAAAGAAAAAATTCTTACCAGGATTAACATTTTAGATATGGTTCTTTGGTCCATTAGAAGGTCATGACATCACCACCACTATCCCCGCACTAAGCAAGATAAAAAATGACCTGAGACTCTAGCAATACGCTACCATTGATCTTACCAGTAACCTGAATGCATGTGGCCGCACGTAATTCTTATGTGTCCAAACATTAAAGCTTAATTCACTTCACCCATTTAATTTTTTCGCTTTTATGTGCTGAGATGATGCTCTTGATTAAATACCCAGACAGCAAGAGACTAAATCAGCTCCGCTGGTTAGTATGAGTTATGTATGTGTGTGTTGCATAGAAACATAGAGCCTGTTAAAATGTGTGTGCTCATAACACATGGGGTATGGAATATCTACTTCTTAATGCATTACAAATGAGTAAACTTGCATTAAGGCTATTTGAACCCTGTTCTCCCTTTCAAAATAAATTATTTTAAACTTCTCAACCTGAAACACAGAGATCATTTTCCAGTGCAGCACAACAGAGAAGAAGATGACTTCTTAATATGTTGGGGTTGATTGGCTAAACATTGTTTCACTCATTTCTATAACCTTAAAATTACATCTTTTTGTCTGCTGAACACTGTTACTTAAATTCTTCAAAATAGATAAAACTCAAGAATCTCCATACTGTGATCCAACACTCCAAAAAACAGTTCCTGTTCCCAGAATTTTGTTCAGTCCCAGTGGCAGTGAGATCACACAGCTAAAACACAGCCACATAGCAAGCTGAGTTCTTCGTCAACAAATACAGAAAAAGAACCACCTTGACATAAATAATTACTTTTAAGAATGGATTAAATTTGGTGTAAAACTCTCAGATTGTCCCAAGAAGAAATTCTTATATTCAATAATAACTACAGGAATACACACTCTGAAAAAAAAAAAAATCCCAATTTTTTTCATCACTTCATCATAATTTTTATGCTAAAGAAATATTATGAAATATACATGAATAGTACCAACAGGCTTCAGAGAGTCATGGCACATGTTGAGGTGAATTACCCGTTCAGTCACCTTCTGTGGTCTACCTTTTCTTTGCCTGTGTTAGCTATAAGCTAAACATGCCTTTTACATTTTAAATACAATTGGTCTTGTCTCATTTTTTTAACAATAGTAAACCACACAGTATACAAAAGGAGACTAGAAGCTGAAGGAAGGAAAGCATTGTTTAGTTATGAAGGGGTTATATGAATACAGCAGAGAGAAGGGATTATTAAGTTAATGTGACAGCTTGCAATTTACTTCAGTTACACAGTTATCTGTAGACAAAAACGTCCACCCTGCAAGAACTGCTGGGTCAAGTTTCACCTTTTGCTGCAGCGGGGCAAAACAGGGAGCAATTCCCTGGTTTCAGCATGTAAATACATGGGTTGAATAGGATGAAATCAGGCCTACTAACTGTAATATTTAGTTCAAACAGGTATCAAGTAGACCACTGGGTAGACAAGTCCAATTAAGCAGAACAGCATCAGCTGTGTGGAAAAGTAACGGGGGGGGGGGGGGGGGGGGGGGGTAAGAAACAGAATTAATGACTGAAGCAGGCTGCTGGCAGAAGGAGCATGTGGCCATTTACAGACACAGAGGTTCACCCATGACACGCCCAAATTGTATATTCGCTTACGTAGCTGACTGTTGAAATAATAGAAATGTTACTGATAACAATACAGAATTAGGTACACATTTGTGGTATATAAAGATAGTGTCTACAATTTTATACTACACACCTGAAACTTAAACTCTCTATTGCTCAGTCTAGTAAGCTTTCTCTTTTGAAGGACAGCTAATGCCTTCTGGGATCAGTGTAATATAAATAAGCATGCACACAACCAAACACTTCAATAGAAGAAAAGAGGATCTTAATGACAACAGGTGGAGCAAAACAGGTATTACTCAAATACTTGTTGATAGGATTCAAGAGTGCTCAAGACCACCTGACGCTTAGGGCCACAGAAGAAATCAGCAAAGACCTAACCTAGCTAATTGTCTGCATTGATTGTGATCGTCCTGATTAGAAGAATAATCAGCTCTCAGCAGCCCTTAAACACCAACGGAGGGCTTTATTTTTCTGTTTTCTTTTTTCTGTTTGATGATGATGATGCACTGCAGAATGGATGCCAGATCACATCATTAAACCACTCTTTCAAATATTAAAGGGGATCCTATATGAACAAAGCCAATAATTTCCTCCGTAATTAGCTTGAATATTCTCCTTCTGTCATTTTGAGATTGCATTCATGTAGACTAAAAAAATAGTGGTCTCCAGTTTTTCATGGATATGGAAAACCAGTCATACTTTGTGACTGTCAAACAACAGTTGTGATATTCCAATATTCCAGTGGTCCCTGATCAGCAAAAGGTTATCTAATGTTAAATTAAATTATTAAGAGCTGGCTGCATATGATACAAACTAATCTGAATTATTTTTGTAGTGGTGTTATCACTGATTTTATTTGAATATGTGCATCCACAATAAAACATCCATTTTCCTTTCTGTAACTGACTAAATTGTCTCTCCCAGGTTTTTTGGTCCACAATTTTCAACCCCAGTCATCAGGAAAACTTTAAGCCAGACATACTCAACACAGATATCATACTAAGTTTTCTCAGCACTGCTCTCTTCTCAGTTCTGAGACTTCTGGTTTACAACTACAATAATTTCATCCTTGCTTTAGCTGCTTGCTGCTGTAAAAAACCTGAGTATTCATTTGAATGCAGAGTAGTATGTATTGACAATTATATTCCCAGGCTAGTCATTTTAAGAAGCACGTCTTGCCACTGTTTTTGCACCATGGTAGATTAGCTGATTTAATAACTTCTAAAACTGTTAAGCATATCACACACAAGAAACTTAAAAGCAAAGGAACAAAGGAGCTCGAAACAGTTCTTCATAATGATCTAGCTATCATACACATAGAAGGAGAGGCTTAAGAGCAGCTTTCAGTGCTTAAGTTATGCAAGGAGATCTAGGCATCCTTCCACACGGCTGACCAAAAAAGTAGACCAAAAGCGTATCTTCAAAAGAATTATCTACAATGTGATACCAGCCATTTCATAAGGGAAAGCAAAGTCTGAAACAACTGATCTTTCCTGTCCTCCCTTTAAGAATGTCCACATTAATAAAATCAAATACCTCACTGACAACAAGGTATAAATGTCTGAACAGCAAAAAAAAAAAATAATAATCAACAGTTACTAAGTACACTTGACACCTGAAGGTAATTACATGTATGGGAATCCTGACAGGAGCAATTTCTCCTGTGTCCATTTTGAGCTATTTGTCTTCCAGAAAGTTCACCGAAAGAATGTGTCAAACTGTCTATTAAAGGGACAACCAAAATATGCAATAAACACATCCATATTTTAGCCTCTGACCCTGGAAAGCTGGCACATTTTTTACATTCCTCTTGTCAGGATAAGCAAGAATCAGCTAGCTGTGCATATCTGTGCCCAGACCCGCTCATGCTGCTAACAGGTCTTGTCCACAGAGAGATGTGCAGGACCCTTACATTTACAACTGTCAAGCATGCTGCCGGCAATCGTTTAACCAAAGAAGGAATGAGTAAATGTGTGAAAGAGCTTACTGGAGACCTAGTTTATATAGATCCTCTATGTGTCAGGCCACCATATGTTTTTGCCAAATAGAAATTGTCTTGAAACAACAACCGCTCCCTGCTCTCACAGTGTTGTGCAAGTACTGAAAGAGAAAATACTTTTTTCCTACCCCCAAGTCCATCCGTTCAAACAAATGTTGACTGACAAAATATCTGCTGTCTTTCCTCAGTGTTGTAGCTGGGGCTCAGAGCATTCTAGAAACAAATTTTTTCACACTGCTCAGTGCAAGCTGCTTTTTTCACCAAGGCTGCTAATGAACTGTAAAACCAACATTTTGGTTCGGTTAACATTGGCATCCCAGCTCTTGTAATAGACGGCCACACTGCCTTACTGAAGCAGAACCTCCAATTTCGAGTCTTCAGCACATAACGTTCACCTGCATCATTTTGTTTTGCTAGCAGGATTTTCACTCAATTTTTAATGCATACATGCACATGCACCTCCTATACCTTACCTATACATACATATAGTATTCCAACTGCTCTTCTGATATGAAATCCAGTAAGGCACTCAACACTTTAATTAGAACCAACAGGTAATTAAATCAACTTTTGACTGCACTGCTTTATTCATTTATTAACTTTGTTGATGTCTGCTGGTTTACATTGATGTGACTGGTAGCAGTGGTCAGGGGCACTGCCTATGCTCCCACAAAGCTTGGTCACTGCCAGATCTGAGCCCACTCAGGATCTTGCTCCTCTGTCTAGCACCTGGTTCCCAGTCTCCACAGAGATGATGGTGGACCTCTTCTGCAGAAGCGTTTGTAGCACTCTCCTCAAACCCACAAACTGGTCTCTGAGCTAAAGGCTTCCCCCATCCCACAAAACCAATGTACAGTACTGGGAGCACACAGCAACACTACAGGCGGCAGAAAAGCCAGCTCCTCTCATAACTGCCACATAGCCAAGATGGGTTTGTCTGAACAAGTAAGAGAATGCAGTTGCACTGCTTTCAAGGTTTGTAACACTAGCAATATGCAATCAATGTCTGCTTCAGCTAAAGACACATTCCAGACCTTTCAGTACCCATTAAGACTGCAGAAAATGTAAACATCCTCTTGGAACACAGTAAAAATCTCAGTGTAAACAAATGTTCCTATGAGCTTAACCAAACCACTGATGACCCAAAAGCAGTCTCACACGAGTGTCAGTGCAAAACACTTGCCTTTGCCACTGACTTATTACACTTTCAGGAAATAACTTAGGTTTTTGTACTGTAAATCCCCCTGCCCTGTCAGTAAGCCTTAGATTTACAACACCGATAAACGTCCTGCAGAGGTGGTTTGGAATGGGCTGGAAAGGTTACATCCAGCATCTACAAAACTGCTCTCATTTTTGTTTCCAGCCTTCTCTGAAGGATTTTGCAGGTCAGCGTGAAACATCGTCATTGACACTCAGCAGAATACCTGTATGGAGTCCTACTGGTCCTAATCTTAGGATGGAGGCAAGTATTCCACACTCTTCTTTTTTTGGTCTAAGGCTCTGACAACTCAAGTCTGTGTTATTTTCCACCCAGATGGCATTCTTCAGAGCAGTGCTCCTTTGACTCAGAGCTCCCACAGCAGGAAAGATAAGTAACAGAAGACAGCTTGTAAGGCTCTGCCCCTCTAACTTACCCGCTGGCAAAGTGCAATGAAGCCTTTCCCCACACTTGCAGACCTTTTATCAGGAACTTGAATGCACTGAGTACTGCTCCTCCCAGCCACTTAGCACCTGACTACATATATGCTGAGACTCATCAGCTGATGATCAGTGTCAGTACTGCTGACACTGCCGGGGCTCCCTGTTACCCTGTCTACCTTGTCTTCTCCTGCCAAGAAGCAAGCTTCTGCACAATTTTAACATAAAGAAGCAGGAGCTCATCAAGGCATTTTGAGACACCTGACGAATGGGATGCATTAAGAAACACAAAAAGTTAGACCCTACTATGACCGTCCACATTATTTTTTTAATAGTACTCATTCTTGTCCATTATGGCCTGCAACAAAAAGGCAGATAGACAGCCTCGGTGAGAGAAAACAAGGCATGGAGCAGTAGATTAGGTATATTAACAACACTGTCAAGGGCTGGCCTAATAACAGATCTCCTGTATGCTGTCCTACCTCAGGTTCTCCTTGGTTAAAAACAGCAGTATTGCATTGCTGTGGGTAGATAACCACTGAAGACTGAGTCATTTGTATAGTATGAGGCCACATAAATATCTAATTAGGGAAATGAGATGAGCCGTACATCCAATTATCGGATTTATCTTGCTGTTCCTGCAATCTCAATATCCAGTTTTGCTTTCTGCAATGGATTTTGAGCAGCTGCACAGCCAGGAGATCTGTCAGCACCAGGAGTAGCTTCTGTAACCTGAACTTCACCCAAAGCTCTTCATGCAGTTGGATGCAGGGGCTTGCACAAGACCATTTCCTCACTGAAGCAGTCACCATTGGAATTGGCTGGAAGAACTAGCTGTGGTGTGTAGGATGAATAAATATGTATGCATTACTGCTGTGCAAGTAACTTTTAGTTTTGGAACACAGGAAAAGCTTAACTCATAATTTAATTAACATTTCTTAAAGATTTAATTTTCTTTTTAAATGCTGAAATGACTGCTTCATCTTTTGCAACTGTTTTGCCTAAACCACTCAAAGAATTGAACATGAATTTAGGAATACCTTTAGTTGACCTGAATCTGATTTTTAATTATTATTTTAATGCACAGAAAAACAGCTGAATAGAATTCAGTAAAACACACAATTTTACTTTCTTCCTCTCTCAATAAGTTCTGAACAGAAGCTTCAAGAGCCAAACATAAGTTTGGTCAGGTCCTTTCACAACAGGCACAACTCTCCTCATACAAGTGGAGATCGTGAGCAAGAATTTAATACAAAAAATAACAAAAACAATACTCAAGATCCCTATTAGTGGGTGATCGTAATACAGAAAAGGAGCAATGAGAAGCTGGAGCGCACGATCGTGTTAACAGAGGACGAGAACTTGCTGTTGACAGATCAGTTTCAGCTGGGCTAGGGCTCAGTGGTCAAAAGGAGTCCAAAGCAACCTCCTCTTCTTTCTCCATGCCTGCTTCTGCACAGTGTTTCACCCCAGAAAAGATGCCTGGAGCTAACCCCCACTGCTGCTGCCTTACTGCTTCGTGGCGAGGGACCCCTCCAGAGGGGAGCAGCGTATGTCCCTCTTCTATTCCCTCCACACCCCTGGCCGTGGCGTCCAGCGGGGAGAACAGCACTGCTCGGTGGGCAGAATGAATCACAGGGCAATCCCTGCCGCCTCCCTGCAGACTGCATCAGGAGTCCAGGACCTGCTTGCCAAACGCGCATCACCAGGGATATGTGGCACTTGGCAGTTCTGCCTAGAAACCTGGCTGGAAGAGTTTCTCTCCCTTTTAACCTGTTCTTTTACTATTATTTTATTTTCATTTTAATAACTTAATAATGTTTTGTTTAGGCACTTTACAGCCCTGCTGCAGCACACTAAAGTCTCAAGTGTGCACAGAGATGAAATGCCTCAGGGAGCTAGTTTGCAGAACATGAGGTAACATTGGCTTTGTTAATTTATTTCCCAGTGCATTTAGCACAGCTGAGAATTAGAAATAAAATCAAACTAAGTTTCAGAGAGCAAGTTTCATCAGGCAGTGAGGAAAAAAAAGAAAAAAAAGTTTTTGTCTTTTTAATGAGGGACAGTGAAGCCTCACTCCAGAGAAGGCACACATGAGCTCCAAGCATCAGAGAGGTGGGTGACAACTGGCAGTGAAGGACTACACTGGAATTTGCACTCACTGGACACATTTATAGCATCAGCTGCCAAAGGTCAATGATGTGCTTGTGTACTTCACAAAGGAAGTGAACAAGGAACAAAGCAGAGAGAAGCAGTAACCGCACTGCGTCCAGCTGCACTCCCGTAACTGCGGAAGTCATTCTGACATCCTCTTCTGATCGATTTCATATCCTGTCCTTTCAAGTTGCCATCTTACTTCCAACTTGTGAAAAAAGGTTTCTGAGATAAATCAGGGAACAGAACTGGACAGTAAGAGTACGAAATTATCACAGACCACACACTCCCCAATTCCCAAACATATGCTATACGCCAGTAAGACTTTTTCTTTTTCTTTGTATTTCTTTTTCTCTTTATTTACTAATCTTGTAACAACATATTGTTCCTTCATTCACGCATGCTGCGAACTGCATCTCAGCCACACAAGAAATACCCTGTGCTTTTACACTAGCCTGGGCTCTGGCAAGACTGGTCTGCCAAGTCAATGCCTTTGAACAGAATTACACCCAATAAGCAATTACAGTTAGGCATGGCCCTTTTTCTGCCAGTCAGAAAAGATAGAGACCTTTCCCTACCCTCATTTAACTTTCTGCCTTTTACAACGTAAAACATTGATTTATAAAGGACTAAGAGTGTATCTACTTTCTGATTTAGCATCCGATTTGTACATACTGATGAGACAAGGAAAAAAATGAAAGTGGATGAACGAAGGACCTACTGCCACATAGAAAAGGGTTGTGGATTCCATCCATTTTTTGCTTTGTCTTCTACTATTGCCAGCTGACTACTTCTGCTCGTAAGAGAGTGCAAACTATCCAATAAGCACAAAATGGTTACAGCACAAATTGATTTGGTAACATTACACAGATATATTGTATGAATAATGCGGTTCAGTTGTAGCCCACTACACAGAAAGTGTATCAATGTAACTGATTATTTTTTTTAAAGTTGATGGAGTAACGTATAATTCAGCAAAGGAAAACTATAAAAGAATAACATGATAAAATTTTCGTTTGCATTTTTAAAACATTGTTTGCTGGTAAAAATAGTATTTAAAGTTACTCTGAATAGCATTCCCCTTACAATTAACTTTGAGAACAGCAAATGAAAAACTGAGATCATCTTGCCCAGGTAATCTTTATTACCAACTAAACTGAAGTTCTTCTGAAAGAGATTTTTCATTGGTGTGAAACACTCCAGAAAAAGCAGCAGCTCCATCTGAATATCTTGTCATTTAACTTCCAGTTATCTAGATCCTTCACAGCTATTTCTAAACTCTGACAAGGTCATTACTCAAAATGAGAACAATAAGCAACATTATTTCATTCTGACCAATTCACAAGCTGTGCACACTGGACACCAATTTATTTTCAGTCAAGGATGTAGTCCTTTTACATACTCACGGACAGTATTTTGCTGTGACTAACCATTCAAGCTGTTCAGTATAATAGGGTAATTCATCTCCGAATTACCTAAGGTAAGAGGCAAGCAAATGCTATGGGTAATAGAAAAGCGTTATGGGTAACGTACCACAGGATATTTTACTTCAATATATTCTCTCGGTTTCATAATGTCCCACTAGCCATGCATTAGCACAGCTTTGTCAGCCCTACCCTGGCTCCAGAGGCACTCAGCAGACATTGAATCAATCTCTTGGGTCTTAAGGCACATTAGATAAGACTTGAAGGCAGGACGAGTGTCTCTGCTAACCTTCTGCCCCAGAAATACTGTTCCCTTGGCAGCTCATGCTTGCACATACCGCCTAGCCTCTCTCCCTCGCCACTCCAGAAGGACCCCCGCAACCCAACAGGCTGACAATGGATGGCCCAGGGCAGCACAGCTCTGATCAGCCCTCCTACTCTGCAGCCCAGCACCCGCTCTCCTGCTGCCGTGCACCGCTCACAATATTGCACCGGGTGAAGTAACCAGCTTGGCTGTCACCCACCCGCCCTCACCACCAAGACAGCCACTTCCCTCATTCACCACCGGCACCGGCCACAGCTTCCCAGAAAGGAGTGGACATCTCAGTGCCACACCAGCTACTTGCTGCTTGGCCAGGTGACTGTGCCTGCATCCAGGCAACCATACAGACTCGCTTGTCATCCCACTGCTAGTTGTCACTTTAGCTGAAAATTATAGTACCACTGAGAAGCTATTCAGTGATGATGGAATATGGTAGAGTCAAGGCTACCTCCTTTTGCAGAAGACCACTGTAACAATCAACGTAAAGCACAACAGACATTAAACAGATACAGCAATAAGCCGATTAACTGATTTAATCAAGCTGACTTAAAAAAAAAGCAATTATCTAATACAGGCAATACCTTTAAATAACCATCTAACTGATGCAACAGCTCCTGCAATATTGTAGACTCAGAGTTTAAATCAGTTAAACTGATTTCTGAATCCCTCACCAAACACTTTCAGAGGTTTGCAAAAAGGCTTGAAAGGAAGAAAAAAAATTCTTCTTCAGACTACACAAATTTCAGTGTCTCCTACATACTGTAACCTCTTGATCAATTATTTCCTGCAACCTATCAAAATGTTTTTTAGGTTTGCCTTGATATGCCTTGGGTGTATCAGATGATCAATGAAACTATAACAATTGTACTTCATGCTGAAGATCTTAACTGCATGCAGCTATTTGTCAGACTAAGACACAAGCATTTTAGATGCATGTAATAAGTTTTGGCCAAAACACCAAGGCTTGCATTGAAGAAAGGTGCAAATAAACAGAAAATAAAACATCTGCTCCACTGACAATTTGGTGTTAGTACTGTAAATTCAATTGCAAACTTTGTTCCAAGCAAGCCACCCACAATGCTGTGTAAGAGACAACAAATTAATACTGAAGACCTTTTCTGTTAAAAGTCACTGGGAATTCTACCACTATCTTAAATAAGATTCCTCAATACCTCTGCTTTTTGGCTGCAGATTTAAAAAAGAAAAAAAATAATCAGCACCTGTGAGGCTAGAATTTTACTTGTGATTTTCTGATGAGTCTCATGTGTGCTCCTTTCTTGCACGTTTAAGAGCAGCCTCTAGCCACTTGACTAAACAGAGAAACTTTTTGTTGTACACTAAGGCAGCTTGAAGAAAAGGAAAACAGAAAACCAACATACACCAAGATGCCAACACGCTGCCTACAAAAAAAGTAGGTTTTTTTAGCATATATAAGTATGCACATGGAATTGCTTCCATTAAGGAGTGATCCTCTTTCTGTATCTTTGAGACTTACTGCTGCTTTTAAGTGTATGACCTTCCTCTGAACGATCCCACAAGCCTCTTCCCAGCCAAAAATTAGAGAAATGGATCAAATACCTCTTAAATCACTATGTAGCAAGAAAACAGACACAGCTAAAAATATGTTTTCTAAAAAAGTATTCAGAAATAAAATCACTTGGGCTTAACACTGCAGATAGTGTAAGAATGTAATACTGATATAAAACAGAACTGTAACCAATGGAATGATTAGATCTAGAGTATATGGTTAAGAAAACTCCTGCCAGAATTGATCTATGGATAATATAGCTGGATACGTTTCCTCACACAACAGCTGAATATTATGTTTTACATAGTTTTAAATAATTCCACAAACCTCCCCACATCCCATTTTCTCTTTCCTTTTGAGGAAGGGGGAGGGAAACAATATGGAGAGGAAAGGGAGCAAGAGATTTTAATCTGAAAACCCTACAATTGTACATGACTCATGATCTGTTTTAAAGGTGTAAGGATGCAGTTATTAAGCTATATACCTGGGAATGAAGTGTTTAGCTGGCAAACCTCTTTTAAGCACAGCAGTAATTTTCTTCTGCAGGGTTCACTTTCAGTAAGGCTGGAAGCAGGAGCGGGTTTAAGTATGAAGGAAAGTCATTCAAAGCAATACAGAAAATTTAAAGAGCACTGAAGAACTTAAAGTATGAAAAGCTTTTAAGATACAGTAAAAGTAATTACTTGCTGATACAGCATCAGTAGGAAATTTATTACACACAATTTCACTGAGATACAAATAAGAGGCACTCTTGCACTGGAGCAAGTTACCACAAAGTATTTTGGCCATGGCTTCACCCTTAAAATGTTGTAGCTTTCTGTTCCGTGCCTGGTACTTCTTGACTGAGGTATTAAAGTGAGCCAATAAAACTCAGGCTTCCACCACATTAGCTGTCCTAAATTTGGAAAGAAAGTTGCTGCAACTTGCATGTCCTCAACCAAATGGAAAGAACCCAGCTGAAATAAACTTCTTCAATTTCTCAGTTATTATTGGTGCCAGTTCATGGAGCTGCGGGCAAAACAGCACCAAAAGGTATTATACCTATGACCCAAACATTAGCAGCCCACATTTTTTCAGTGACTGCTTTATAATACATATTTTTCCTTTCCACCAGTTTGGTATTTTCACAGGACAAGCAGGTGACTACGTTTTATAAAGACAGGAATATAAGTGAAACTATTCCTTTTTAAAAATAGAGCTTGCTCTTCTACTGACTGCATTGCTTCTGTAGGCTAGCATAGTCTCTCGTTGGCTTAAGAATTACACAGCAGTGAACCAGCACTTCCCTCTATCCCTCTTTCTATTCCCTTGAAAACCTTTTCAGCTTCTTTTTCCTCTTTAAAAAGAGAGAGAAAAATGCAACATATTTAAGATTCTCTTATGATAGCTATTTAAAACTGAAAACAAAACCTTTGGCAAAGGAAAATTATTGATGTATTCTTTCCGCAAATGTGGCTTAACACATTGACTAAGCCAGACTGTTAACTAATGTGTCACAGTAACTATAGAAAGAATTTACAGTACTTCAGCTGAAAGCATATGAAGCAGATAATCAAAATACTTATTAGACTTTGCTCCTAAGTAAATTTATCATAGGTTGCAGAAAAAATTCACAGAACACTTAATCATGTCGAGTTCCCATCAATTTCTATTCCTAGTTTTCTAAGGGGATTTCCACTTAACAAAATGAGTTTGTCCAAACACATCAGTCTCACAGCTTGGGGACAGCAAAGAATGTAGAGAAAAACCAGACCAAGGTCATGGCAAAACAGTCCTCTCAGATACCCAGGGAGAGAATACATAGCCACGATCTTTACACCCCTTGCCTCCTACACCGTTCGCTGGAGAAAAGTCACAGAGATCACGGTGTGTATCTTGTGACTATAATAACAGTTATGAAACTGTAACTGGGGCCCAGAAAAAATGTTTAAAGTGAATGAATGAGCAACCATATGTATACGCATACATGCTACAGTAGAGAATCTCAGGTCAGGCTCTGTAGTTGTTGAAGAGTCCATACGTACCATGTCAGGGACTGTGAACAAGCCTAAACACAGCCAAACTAAAACTCAACATCCCACTTAAATCTTTTAATTCAAATATGGAAAGCCAAAATGTGCACACACTGATCTTTATTTCTTAATATTTCTCGCTGGGGATTACTTCTCTTTTATGTTGTCTAGGATATATTGCACTTGTGCACACACAAAGCACATTAATCTAGCAGTTGCTGTGACAATCACCTGCACAATTGTGAAGCCAGCACAAATTACAATTTGCATGGATGTTAGAAGAGAGTGTTCCAGCAGATGCAACAGTACAGCATAAATCATAGAGAATCAGGAGGAAAAATAATAAGCACTTGTTTTACAGAAACAGATTTTTTCCAGACTGCACATACTAGAGCAGAAAAGCACATATTACTAGTGGACTGAAGCTAGAAAAAGGTACAGCACCCATTACTTAAAATCTCATTTCGTATCTCATGTGGTTAGCATCTACTCCTCATATTATTTTACATGTATTTTCTAAGAAATAGGTTTGCTAGGTTCTTAATAAGGGGTTACTTGCCTTGCCTAGCTTTTCTGATGAGAAGGATGTGCTTCACTATTTCTCTTTTGGTCTCTACAGAATTCCAGTTGTGTTTGTCTTGAAACAGAAAACTAATATGCACGTCAGGTGCACAGCTAGTATAGATTAGATGGAACAAATATATCTACATAAAATCTGTCATGAGTTATACTTAAAGGGACATTAAACCACAAATGCTTATTTATTTATTTAAGTAGAAGAACTATTGAAAACATTTTTTCTCACAAAGCCTGAAAGTTGAAAACCAGTTTATCACCAAATAAAACAGGATTATAACACAAATTTAAACAGGCAAGACCTATCTCATAAAAAAAAATAATGAAGATTTCATTTTAAACAATCTTCCTTAGGCAGAAAAGAAAAAAAAATTGCTTTTAATGATAATATTTTTAGCATGAACTTTCAATAAAAGGTGGGGGAAAAGATGTGGATGAGAAAACAAACTAATGAGTGTATTAGTATGAGAGTAGAAGAAAATTAATTGTATAGTTTCTCACTTGTCAGGGAACTACTTCATAAGAGATCAGCTCATGCTAGAAGCTATCTTTTCACAGACATTCTTGAATCATAACTGTGCCAATCAACGTTATTTAGAGGAGTCAGCTCACTTTCCAAAGGTGTTTTTGAAATACTCCAGTATTCAGCTATCACACTCCTACAATACAAGGAGTTCCCTGGGGTCCTACAATAAAACCTTTCCTCCTTTTACACACACACGTATTTTGTTTTTAGGAACCAACTTTGAATCAGCAGCTCTGACAGATCTAAGAACTGAAATTATACGCTAAAATCCACATGACTGAAGATTAACCATTTGTACTCCAGCAAAAGAGAACACAGCTGCAATGTGCTTTGTTATTTAGTGAAAATGGACCTAAAGGGAATTGTTGAAATGTAAGTGAATGGTAGTAAAAACAGCATTACAGAGCATTGGCTCTAGTGGTGGACAAACACTTTTTGTATTTGTTGGTGCAGCTGGTGGACAAACACAGTTTTTAATATGAAATTAATATCCTCAAAATACAATGTCTGCTAATCTCTAGTCAACAATAGAAGGAAATGAATAAAAGCTAGTAAGACAAGGCTAGTTTTCCCTTCTCCTCTGTTTTTCCTTTCTTTCTTGTTCTCCCTGGTCCAGGAAGTTTTCCCATCTCAGACAGTTATGGGAGAACATCCTAGTGAAGTCTGAAGAAGCAGCAAAACAGAAGGGCACCCCTGCAAGGAACCTCTCCAGACAGTAGGTAAGGCAACTTGAAGGGGAAGGAAAGAGTTTTTCGGGCAAGAAATTCACCATTCATTCTTTCCATTTCCCTTTCCAGCCTCCTATGGCCTCTGTCATGCTAAAGACTCAAACTATATTTTTGATGAATTTTCTTTTGAAACAACAAATACAAGAGGGAAACACCAGGTAACCTGTCACCCATTTGTATGCAGTGCTAGTTAGGCACATATTTTTCCACCCTAGCTGGTCCAAACAACAGCAATGGACAGTCCACAGACTGGCACAAAAACATGAGGAGTATGCTGCTCCACTGTCGTCTTCATGAATATTCTCTCCACTGTATTTAGGAAGTGGACTATGTTAAATGTGTGTTGCTTTGGTGTACAGCTACTTACACTTACAGACTTCCATACTTCTTTTTCTCTTTCTTCAGTCTCATCAGACAAAATGGCACTCGAACCATGTGGCCATTGCTAAGGTTGATGAGTTGATCTTACTGACTGAAGACAGCAATCCTTCAGTGCTCTCAAAGCAAGCATTAGCTTGTTTTGACAAAGCAAAGAGACATTGTGACCATTCCCTACCTTTCTACAGCACATATGAATATGCAATATACACTGGTGCTCAGTGTACAGTCAAATCCATGCCTAAGGGCTGTGTCCATAAATAATTTTGAGTCTGGTACAAAGGAACAAGTTGCAGTCATCTGGAAGCGGAAAACTGCAGACGACCATTAGCCAGACCTTGCCCCTACGTAATTTTTCTGTCCTTACTAATGTGTCTTTCAGTACAAGAAAGAATGTACAAATGAGATAAAGAAAGCCACTGCCCTTTTCTGCCAGTGAACACCATTACAGTATTTACACTACCCAAGAGTTCCTGTTTCTGTACAATAAACAATTTTGTCCGTGCAATTTAGCTTCTAAAACTTTGACTACCCAAAAGACAATAGAAACAAATTTCAAGAAAACGAAGATATGTATCTAAATCATACCTTCCCTGCTAAAGATATGTCAAATGTAGTCTTTCCTTATTCAGTGATTCTAAACGCTCTTCCCAATGTAAAAACGTTCTCTGGTGATGAAATATGAAGAGGTGATGATTTCCTCAAATTAGGAGGACATTAACAATTAAGTGTTAAAGTGAACACTGTTACAGTAAGGCAATTATAACTGTATTCCATGAAGAGCAATAGGAAATAATTACTCTTATTCTCAAGTGATAGATCTAAGAGAATAAGACTCCCAAACTTAAATTCATCAGATGGGCAGCTCACATCACATTTCCTTGTCTAAGATGTAATCAGTTTTTCTTCATTGGAAAGCTATCTCCTGTCTTTCATTACTGAAGTATGCGTGCACCTTCACTTCTGTTTGATAATATCAAGCAGTGAGCTAAAGACATTTTCAGGACACCCATCTACCTCTAGATGCAAGTGCAATATCCTCCTCACCAACACTGTTTGCCTCTTCCAGATGCCTCCAAATGCAAAGTTCACCCAGAATCAAAAAACATGCTCATTTAACACAACAGATTCCTCTTGTATGCAAGTACTCTTCGGTTGATGGTTCTCTGATCCTGTCTGAGGAAAAAACATCATGTGGGGACAGATGCAAGTGCATCACATAGCACAATCACAACTTAATATTTGCAATGCAATGAAGGTGACCCATAGTAACTTGCATGCCAATGCTTGGCTATCAATTATCTTTACAAGCTACATCTTCCAAGAAAGCAAGAATATCACAGTCCTTCTTGTGGGTATCAAGCTTCGATAAGTTCAGGGAGGGGAAGGGAATCTTACCTGAGAATTTAAACAGCAAAAAAAAGCCTAAGTGCATTTTTGGTGCAAAGAAAAACAAGGCAGAAAGAACCCAAAATCAGGCATAATGGCAGAACCAATACCTCTAAACACAAAACAGTGAAACCCTTCGGTTCTCAGAAGCCCACATTCTTTGCTGACTTTTTAGATGCTATCACTCCACACTCTCCATATTAAACACAGAGGTACTGGTTGGCTATAATAATTAGGAAAGCTTGCCAAAAAGATGTTAGCACAAGGAATACATCAGGTGACAGAACAGTGCCTCCAAAGATTCTGGGACCTGTCAACCTCTGTAACTGTATACTCCTGGCCTGTCACAGTAGAGTTAATGAGAAACATCTGTAGTATAGAGATCAAGCAGAGGCAGAAGGGACAGCTTATTTGCACAAAAAAAGGTACAACTCATGTGGGAGGTAAAGAGGGTAGAATCACAGACACAGATCAGTTACATGAACCTGATCAGTTACCTGAGCTATACGTACTTCTGAAATAGAACTACCTAAGTTACACAAATGCAAGACTGATGAAAAGCCTTAACTGTAACATTGGCAAACTGACTTACTGGAATCTTTACAGTGAGAACAATTCTCCAATGACACGCAAAATGTCATTCATCTGTTCAGACATTATGGTGCAGACTGTGCCACAAGTTCCTCTGAGAAGTACATTGACTTCATCTTATATTTTTGCTAAGGACCTTAAGTTAAGCTAAAAATGCTGATTTGTTTACTCACAGTTCTTGCTACTACAGTTTATGGCAAGCAAATCCTTCTAACTGTGAATTCCGTCCTCCTCCCAAAACAAGACATACTTTGGGAAAAGTCTCTGTTACAGATGTAACTAGAAATTTCATTTCTCCCACCCCCAAAGCACAGATCTTTCAGTCTATCCAAGATGATTTGTGACAATTCGGAGCTGAATGATCGAATATTATACACCAAATAGAATTCAAGAAATTCAAATGGTAAAATAAGATTATGGCTGGAAGAGAACTTGGCAGAGTTATGCACATGCACAAATACAACTCAGAGAACTTTGCATTCCTGCAACTTTGTCCTCCTACATCCCCGTTAGAATCCAAGAAATCAATAATGAAAATTTTTCAATAAATTAGTGTAGAATAGCTGCAAACTTTTAGGCTGATCCTTCCTGTTTTCAACCACACAGAGTGCTTCCATGCCTGGACACATCAAAACTTGTCAGAGAAAAGAAATAAAATTAAAGAAAACAAACAGAAGAATTCATTTTTTTTAATCTGTAAGATACATCATTAAAGAAAAACAGGATGCAAAGTCCTCAAAGTGAGCATGAAAAATTGCATAAGCAAATCACATGATCACAATATAAATCCGTAAACAATTTTTGGCAGGCATTTTCTGAAGGACTTATTCTCTACTTAATTTTAATTTGATAACGTTGCTGACCCTTGAGCCCTCAGCATATATCCCCTGAGGAAGCAGCTGCAGCTACTTATGTGTCTGTGGCCCCAGCACACCTCAGCCCTCAAAAGCTGCCTGTTACCATGCAAGTGGTGGCATACAGAAACACTTGCCCATGAATCAGCAGGTGCACACTTCGGGAATGCCTGTCCACTACCTTAGCACAACCAGATTTCGTGGGCTGCCTGATGAGGTAAGCCAGAGCCCCAGGGCATGGGCACCTTCTGCCACCTCCGCTGCTGCACCAGGGTTGACAGCAAGGTATGATGGCCAGCTGTGGGCAGCAAGACCTCACATCATCAAAGCTACATTTGTTGAAGGCAGTTTGTTAGAAATGTAAATTTCCCTAAGGATCTTTGTAAAAACAAGATCACCCCCAAACTTCCAGAGGAATCCCTATCTGCTGACTGTAGTCCTACACCCTCTCTCTTGTGTCCAGCAGTCCCACTTCAGACAGTCTTCTGTTTCAAACCTCAAGAAGTTCCAGCCCTTCTTCAGTCCATTTGTACTTACTCATCACACTGCTCTTTTTCTTCTTTCAATCCAATTTCTTGTTTAACCACTTAGAAATTTAGAGGGGTTTGTATTACCACATTGCCAAGGAACAATTTATAGTCATGACACTTAAACAACTCATTATCAGACTTTGACATATATACACTTTTTAAAAAGAGCTTTTTTATACATATATATATATAAAAGAAAAGTTCTCAGCACTTACGAGCAATATACAGAGCTGCATGAAATAACAGCTGGAAGTAACCACTTTAGTGCTTGGTAAAACTGCGGAGCTACTCAAGACTGCAAAGATTTACTCACTTTGGTTACTGATAACTCCAAGTGTAATGTTACTGAATTCTGCAGCACAGCCTGAAGCAACACAAAGCTGCAGAGTGGTTGAGCAGAATGCAAAAGTTATGGGTTTAGTGTCTCATTTTTATCCAAAAAAATGCCACCAGCAGTTTAGTATGGGTAAAATCTCACCAGTTCATTCACATTTGTAGTGTGGCCCTAAAATCCCTGGCAGGAAGTCAAGAAGGACCTCAGTATTTGGACACTCCTTTTACATTCTACTACATGTAAGGTACATCCTGGCAGAAAACCAATAGGCTGTGCTGAAATGCAGTAACATTTTCTTTTTCCAGATCAATTTTGCTGTTCTGAAATGTCTGCACCACATACCACTGCATAAATACTTAAAAGAACAAGGGTATCAGTGTGTGTCTTAATAAGGTACCTAAAAAAGACACTTGCTGATACATAGACTACATAAAGCAAAGATATGCAAAAGTAGGAACAGATTTTTCAGGGGGTTGTTTTGGGGTATTTTTTGGTATCTCCTTTTGGCAAAAAAAAGTGGAAGGAAAATATCTTTCACACCACCACAGACTGCTGGCTGTTTCAACTGCTTTCAAAACCAATTGCCTGTGCAATTACAAGGAAACAAAAAAAAAAAAAACCAAAAAAAACCCCCTGTTGTTCATGTGTTTCTTCTCTAACAGTCACTAGAAAATAGACATATATAGTATTTTCAAAACATGCAGGTATAGCATGCATTCCTGACCAAAAGAGTAATTAAAAATGTGTCAGGTGTCCAATTACACAGATTTCTAATTACAAAAAAAGTTATCTGGATGTACCCATGCTGACTAAACCTTTCCAAATCCATACTCTCTGTGTTGTTATGACTGTCCACACAGTGTAGTCTGAGCTCCCCATGGCTTCCTAACTCAGTTTAACAAGCCATCAATTAAAGGCAGATATTTAGAAGAAGCAAAACTGATTGGTTGCAGAGGGATTTCTGGATATTTTAACTGATACCCACTGAAAATACATAAGAAGGACTTCAAACTCAGGAAAAATTGACTGCCAAAAGCCCTGACAGATATATAATGCCATGATAGAAATACTATACATTATGTCCTATCTAATAACCTATTTGTGCCACATTACACAGCTGTTTTTGTTACACTGCAGTGCCAAATACAGCCCCTATCTTTCCCTCTTTCTCACTCTAAATTAACAAAGAACAAAATTAAACTAGCAGTTTTGTAGACACCGCCTCTATGCAGAACACAGGTTTTACCCTAAACTGAAGTCACAAAGATGAGGTAAGTAATCTTGAGAGCGAAGGAAATTTTTTAGTTCTTTCCCAAACTCATTAAGAAAGGGCCTGATTCCCACAGGTTTACCCAGAATAATTAGCAGCAACAAACAGTGGTAGATTTCAGTGTGTAGGTCAGCCTATGGGATTAATCACAAAGGTTTTGTAAATTTCATAAGAGATCTACACAGATGGTGGGTGGGTGCGGTGGGGGGCAGGGGGTAAAGGAAAAAAAAAAAAAGGACTATACAATGGATACAGCCAGAACCATTAAGAATTTAGAATTTCGTAAGACTTCCACAACCAATAAATTCTACGCAAAAAGTCATGAAAGTCAGATGGCAAAAAAATACATGGCGCAGAAGTTGCAACCTTCTAGGCAGCTTGTAAAACTGTGGCAATGCACGAGGTAAATGGTAAATACACTAACAAGAGTTCATCAGTCTTAATAAATAGGACAGGGTCACATGTGTTTACTTCTGGAACCCATAAAGGTCCCTAAGTATCTAATTATTTCTGAAAAAAAATCTGTGGTATAATTCCCTTTTATTCCTCAACAGATTAGCTCATTCTTCATCGGATACAATTTTAAATTGAAATACACTCCTTTTAAGAAGCTAAGGTTGGTTTCTTATTGACATGATAGAATCCTATGTACCATATGTTCTTCCAAGGGAGTATTACTAAGTAGTCTTAAACACTATATCTTAATGGGAGTAACAGAAAACGAGTTTCTTAGGAGAAGCATGTAACAAAAAAATTGGTCGTGGCATTAGGCCATATACTAGCTCCAGATTTTGAAGAAAATGTCAAATCAAGATCAAGAGCTTTCACTTCCAAATTTCTACTTTACTGCAGAATATGAACACGTCTTTTCCATCACCATGCCAGGGGAAAGACGAGGCTGTACTGTCACCTCTACAAGGAGGCAATCATCCTCTCCAGGCAGATCTTTAGTTCATTGGGCCTGACATAATATTGACAAGTATGCTTGTTCATGTTTTTGTGAACAATGATTTTATAGTGTCACTCAGGTTGGTAACTTGAAGAAATCATAAGTAACAAATGCTACCCTTGTGACCAATGAAAACAAATAATAACACATCTGTAACTGCAGGGTAAGCAAATGCATTGTACTGGGTAATAAAAACAGCACTTTGTCCTGACTGTGGTACTAATTAGAATCTGATTTGCCTATTTAAAAGCTGTAATCGAGCAGAACCCATGCAACCAAGACTCCCAGGCTGGTTTCATTGTTTAGGAACTGATGTACTGACCTCAACAGCTCAAAAACCCAAGAGCAAGTGGGAGCAAGAGGTCTGTTCATGCACCCCTGCCCTCTGTTACTCCGGCCAAATGATTTGTGTTCAAGTAAGGTGCTTTTTGCTGAAGGTGCCACTGCAGAACTGGATAGGTACCCCTGCTGCCAAACAGGCATTACCAGGGAGCTTTAGAAAGTAGGGCATGACACAGTAACTGGTTCTGAGAGCGTTTCCCTCCTCCCTTCCTTTCCCTGGTTCCTTTTTTCCATTCCAAACCCATTGCTTTGTTTTTCAAGCTACAAACCTATATTCCATAGCAGCATACTTAAGAAACTCAACCTCAAACACAGCAGGTGATTACCACCTAAGACATAACATTTGCAAAAAGATTTGTATTCATTAAAAAATAACAAAACAAAACCAGCTAGACAGACAGACTTCTTTTCAGAGGTAGCAGTGTAAATATCAACAAGTCCCAAGTTCTGCACTAGTTATATACAAGAGAATGTCATGTGTGTCCCATAGAAAGCAAAAATCATTACGAAACCCAGAGGAAAAATCAAATCTCCTTCTCCCCTCACCTCCAGAAAGCAACTGATGAAGCCTCAGCTAAATGATGTATCCACTATATCCTTACTACGTTACCTCAGCTATATATTCAGTGCCCCTCAGATATTACTTAAAACCCCTCGGGCTATTGTCTAAATTGAAATGTTCACTATCCTCAGTGTTTCAGTACTATTAAAAATACAACCTGAAGTCACAATGGGATTTCTCCCTTGTAATTTTCTCTAAGCAAAACTATTCTTGTACTTGTGCAGTACCCCCAAGCACTACTCTCTGACATTCTCACCTGATATGAAAGTTTACGTACGGTTCCATATGGTCATATCCTACATAATGCTATATGCATTGAAGGAGAAAAAAAAGAAAAGAAGTGAAAATGAGGAATCTATATTGCTTTATTTCTGTAGAGCAGCCAGATTCTATGTATTCTGTCCCATATCAAGAGATAGAAGTATCTTCTTACAAACATGACAATAGTGGACACATCTCATCAAGTGTTTAGGTACGGCACAGAACAAAACAAATAGTTTACTAAAACATAATTTAACAAGTTATACTTATCAAACTATAGTGATAAATAATTATATTTATTAAAGCTACTGGCTTCCTAAAGGAAAGCCACTTCAGCACATAGACAAATTTGTGTTCTACAGAGTATTGGAACATTTGCATAATTCAGCCTGTTACCCAATTCATGTGTCAACTGACAAAAGAAAAAAATCCAAAGCTGCTGGAACACTTACCATGCCTAACACCTGCCATTGCTATACCCCATCCAGCCAACCTCTCACAATGCACAGCCAAAGCCTGTGCAGTGTCCCTGTCCACCTGCCTCACCCCCAACCACCCTGATGCTGGGTGAGCTAATTAGCAACCTGTCAGCTCGCTTGTGCATAGCTTAGCATGGAGCTGGGCACAGGGCAACAACAGGAATCCCTTTGGGCCTCATCATGACATCATTTGGGCAGTGTAGCCTGTGACAGAAGAAAATGAAGCCAGTATTTATACACGGGCATTAGAAAGGGGCCCTCCCATATCGGGCTTAAGATGACAAAACGTCAGCTTCAATCATCTGACAGGCTTTGGTCTCCCTCTGTAACCTCTTTCTTTTTGGCTGCTCTTTTTTTATATACACATATGACACTAACAGAAAAATAAATTGAAAAGAGCACTGAGGCAGAGTGTATTTCATGCACTGGTGCCAATGTTTCATATCTCATGAACCTCGGGAAAACAATTCGTTGAACTAATTAGTTTACAGTGTTTAAGCAGCTTGTTTCCTGTCTTTAATCTTCTTTATGTAATACTGCAAACAAAGCCATATTATCTTCTCTTTTTTTTCTTATACAGTTTAACAAATATAATCTCTTTTTTTCCTGGAGATTATTTCGTTTAGCCATCAAACTACCCTACCCTTCCCTACTTTTCTTCTTGGGGAGAACAATATAAACAGCACCAATTCATTTGTTTTTCAAATATCTTCAAGATTTTTTTTGTGCTATACTTTTTCTTCTTCTTCTTCCTTTTTTTTTTTTTAATAATCTTATCGAGTTCATTTAATTTCTCATCTTTACTATCCCTCAGAAAGCAACTGTATTTGTTTTCCTCTGAAAATAAAACTCTTCTCCCTCATGGGTCCTAGTAATCGGAGACTGTCCATAGCTTACAATCTTTGTTCCACTTGTTTTAAAAAGTACTGGAAAAGCTAATAATAACCAGTTAAAAATTAACCAAGCAGACCTTTAAATGTGAAGCAGGTTCATCGTTTCACTTTCATCAGCAACAACTGGCTTGAATTAGAAGAAAACATATAAATAAACCAACCAAATAACGCCTATTCAGGAGCCTGGAAATGGGGCTCTTTCCCAGGTCCCTTAAAAGTGCCTTTGGTGTAGTGCAGGACTGCAGGCACGGCTGGAGCTAGTTCAACCACAACATCTGACTACCACCCTCCCTATTTCACATTGGGGTCCAAAAACGTGCGCGAGTCTTTTGAAAAGCTTGACCCAGTAGGGATGCAGAATGTCATCTGCAGAGACCAAGGTGTTACTGTCCCACCTGGTCATTCTGCCTCTTGCCATTACTGTGTGATAAGCAAAATCAGCAAAAAGCTGCCAGGTGCATACCAAGCTGCGGCTGCATGCAACCAATGTTGAAGATAGGTTTAGTAAACCAATAGGTAAAGATCAGATTTTCTCAGAGAGCTAGTTAGATTTTCCAGTCAAAACATATGTTCAAGCTTATTAATGGGCAGCTGGGGACAGCAGGTTTTTAGGTGACTCCAGCCAGGGTCACGGGAGGATTGTCTTTTGTGCCCAACACATACAGCCAGCATTGGACTTTCTGCAACAGTCGCAGCAACTGTCTTTTTAAAGTAGGGAAAGGGAGATTGTAGTACATGCCTTTTATCCAGCAGTGTAGTTGCATGTTCTACAAGTACTGTACACACATATTCCTGCCTTTGATATTATTTCTGATTTTACACAAAGGCTGCTTGATGTAAAATGCACAAACCATCCTGAAAACATGAAAACAATGCTCCAGCCACAAGGTGAGAGAGGAAAACAAACTCTTCCATACTTTTGAACAGTTTTAACTCTAAGCAAGATGTTAGACATCTCGGTGTTTAGTTGGTAAGCGCCTAAACCTTGTCCTTGATACTGCTCTCTCACAAGGATGCACCATTTGTCAACAGTGACCAGTCCTGTACTTGGACATTCATTTGATGCAGATTGTTGAAGTATACGCAGTCAACATTATTTTACTTTCTGATTCTTTCCCTGCTTTAGAACTGTCTGCTGTCTCCCCAGCATGCTTATCCACGTTAAAGTTCACGCTGTCCTTAGCTGTTGGATTCTCAGTAACTCTTAATTAGTACAGAGAGGTGACCGCTGAGGCTTCACGAGGGCAAGAACACCAGCAAGAACTCTGTCCTGTTGTGCTCAAGGGACTTCTCCCTTCTCCCCCAAGGTTAATGCCTATGACTCCTCTGGGAGCCAGCAACTGCACAGGCTGCTTAACTGACGATACCTGAAATCTCCCAGCTACTCAGGGATTTAGTGACTGTAGACCATCTGCATTATTTCTGAATGCTTGAAAGTTTACAGGAACAAACTTTGTAAAGGCGTCAAAAGCGTGAAAAATATTAATGCGATATTAACTTCCATTAACCTTCAATTTACATCCTAATTTACTGGATTAAAACTTTATGGGTTGAAGTTTTGCTTACAAATTTTCTCTTTAAGAACACATGCACTTTCCAATATTATAATATATGCAGGCTTTTCTATTCAACACAGACTGGTACCAGTAAACAGGCTGGAAGGAATGAAAGATGTGAAACAATAAAGCTTCATAAGCACATAATTTTGTAACCCTTTATTCACAGGAAGATTTTGAAAGCTTCTTAATTTCTCTCATTTTATGGTTTAGTTTTGGACTAATTTAATGAGGATTGGAGCAGGATGCTAGACAGGCAATTGTTCCACTTCTTTTCTCTCATTTAAAGCAAAAAGCATGTATTTTTTCAATTTACATTTAATACTTAGCAATATATGAAGCAGACCTGTTATTACTCTTAATATAATCCACTAATATATTCCAACACCCTCTAAAAAGCTTTAACCTTTTGTTCACAAGGAAAGAGTTTTCTTCCCAGAAAAAAATAGCGTGACTCACGGGAGCTGATAAAACAGGCAAATTTTTTATGTTTGCCATACCTCTTAAGAAAATTAATTGCATCAGCTAAGACTGGATAAGACCAATTTGGCAACGGGTTTTTTTCTGGTCAGCAGGAAATTTCATTCTGCAGCAGAAAAGTCAAATCTCTGTAGGCTCATCTTCACAGATGAGGTTTTTTAGTTTGTTTTTTTCTGATTTTTCTGAACCTATTACTGTGATCGACAAAAGATTATAAAGTGTCATAGTAAATGTATTCAAGTGGATTAAATACTTATACAGTATTTCATGTTTTGTTTTATTTCTCAACTTCATCCTTGCACATTCCTGATGAATTGTCTTTTTTATTATTTTTTTATTATTATTTATTTAAGAGTAAATAGGTACATGACTTACCATGGCCAGAAAACATCTATGCATATCTGGGAGAGCTCACAGGTTTTTCATTCTCTTTAATTAAAGTCTACAGACAAGACTTCTCATTAAATAGCCATGTGATAGAAATCCATCAAGCACCGTTCCTATTAAATGCAACCCCTCAACTTACCTACTTTCTTATCAAACAAAAACAGTACTTAATATCTCCTCACCTTTTTTTTTTTTTTTTTTTTAAATCACTAGCCAAAGCTTGGCTAGATTCCATGTATGTGATGTCCCATTACTGTTTCTTGGAGGTTTCTTCCTACCTTCTGATTTTTGTTTTGGTTTTGGTTTTTTTTCTGACAAAGCACAATTTGTGCTTTGTCCCTGATGACTGCTAGCTCTGACTGCACCTGCTATCATAGTTTAAATCACAGTCCATGCACCATACCTGGAACTCTCCCAGGCCAGCAGTGGCCACTGCTAACACCTCCTCACTTGACTGAGAGCAGTTTGTTTCAAGACTGACTCCATTAAGAATTGCTAAGATACCTACAAATACAAATGAAGCCCAGAAATTATATTCCAAAGACAGTTGTTATTATAAAAGATGTATCCACCCGCAGCTATTGTACTTACCCTTATCCAATTCCAAAGTTAGGAAACACAACATAAATTGAATGATATAGAGCACAATTACTGTGGGAAGGATTTCAGCCTTGATTACATTTGAAGAAAAAAATCCACCATTTTTCTCCCTAAGAAACGCTTTACACAGCTCTGCACTACATATATTGTGTTATAGCTGCTCGTTCCCAAAGGAATTCTCACTCTCTTCACACTCAGACTACACACACCCCCCTCTGCCTGAAAGGGCGAATGCTACAAGCTCTGCTTGCCCTTCACTGCGGAAAATCTCCCCCTGCGCTGCAGGACTGTCGTGCTCTGCACATCAGCAGGAGAGGCTCCCACCACCAATTTCAGATCTGAACCGTTTCTTACACAACTCAAGTTTTATGCACACATCAGTAAATCCCACTAGTGGCACAGACAACTACATGCAGCTCCTCAGGTATGGTATTAAAAATAAAAATAATAAAAAGGTAATTGCGAAATAATTGAGAAAGGAACCGTTACTTGTCCTCTCCTGCTGCAGTTTTATCACAAAGCAACACTACTGGGGTTTGCACTCTGTGTTTATGGGCATCAGATTGTTGATTACTGATCAAGCTGCTTCACAAGTATCAGTCAAAGGTGCTTGCTGAACACTAATAAAAAATCTCACACCCGCAACAGTCT
Source organism: Falco biarmicus (assembly GCF_023638135.1). Lineage (NCBI taxonomy): Eukaryota > Metazoa > Chordata > Aves > Falconiformes > Falconidae > Falco > Falco biarmicus. The sequence continues at coordinate 26,159,009 of NC_079311.1, read as the reverse complement.
TTAGCTTGTAACAGTTTTACTTACAAGAAAATACAGATGCCACACACCTTCCCCAAAGGGTTATGGAAGTAAAAAGTGTTGCAAGATGTTTTAAAATAAACTTATTTAATATGAGCACTCAAACTTCTCTCTTGTCTACTGCTGTTTGCAATACACCTGTCCAGCCTCATTTCAGCTTTTCACTTTGTGTTTGAAAACTATCTGCTTTACACCAGTAAAAGAACAGCACTCCTACAGTAAGGCTTGCTTCTCAAAGCTGTGTTTTGATCTTTAAAAACACCATCTTCTCCTTTCCATAAAGTCCCTCTGTTACCATAAAGAAGTAGTGCAGGACTATATTCAGATGTGCACAAACTCTCTTCAAAGCTGAGAGCCCAGAAGATAATAAATTAGACTGAAATTGCTGCTGTGAATTATGTTTCTGGCTGAGTTAATGCTCTGAGATTTTTCAGACTATTCCAAGTAATTGACGGCTGGTACTCTTTCTACCTTGGTAAAAAGAAAACTGTTAGGTCCTGGCACCAGTGGTGGCTACGGTAATGCCTGAACCTGATAATTTTTACCAGCTCAGGTAGGAATTAATGTAGGTAAAAAGATATTGTAGGTCTCAGGAATAAAGGGAACATAAGCTAAAAATGATAAGAGAAATAAAGAAGGTTTATCTAAAAAAATACCCACTGCAATTATATGTCACCCTCACATTTCTATGCATGTAAATAAAAAGTCTTGAAAATATTTAACTATGTGAATAGAAACAGAGAATAAATAGGAATTTTCTTTACTTGAAATGCTTGACAGCATAAATCTAATGAGCCTAGTGTAGTAACAATATGGCATAAATCATTATTTTGCCAGTCACAAGAACAATGACAATATTCCTACTACAGCCATCATCTGTGGCTTCAGTTAATGATAACCGTTATCAGAAATAATATTTCTACCTTAACAACCTATAGGTTTAACTCATAATAATCCAATATGTATTTAGATATGGATACACTTTTAGTGTTTCTTGTACTAAACCCTTTCTTTCTATATATATATAAAAAGTAAAATATATTTTTAAAATCGAACTAGGCTATTGTGAATTGTTTTATGAGAGCAGGCACACTGTGAGATGCTAATCCAGTGTGTCAGTATTTGATCAGAAAAAATCTGTAGTTATTCTGCAAATTTATTTTGTAATATATAGACTGTATCAACTGCAGAAGTTTCTCTAGTTTTTCTCCTTCGTGTTTGAGAACATTTTAAAAAGAAAAATAAAAGTATCGGTATATGAACATGCTGTTTCCTTGTTATTATAGATCCTTTTGATTTAATGGAATTATTCTAATCTTTAACCTTCTTCATGTCACAATATGAACTGGAAGGATTCAGCTTAACTCCAATATTCTGTATGTCTCTCAGTATTTCGTATAACTGAATCTGAACCATATCTCATATATATGACCGACAGCTGACAAAGAATTTCATCTTTTGAAAGTATCCAATCAGCATGTTCTGGTTAGAATAAGTTAGAACATGCAAAACCCAGTTTCATTTCCCAGTTACCTTTCAAATTATCTGGACCATCTCACTCAAAGACATTCTAATGATACAGAAAAAAATATTTTGGCTTATTATGCAGGTCAGCTTCAAGGTAGCTTCAAAAAATTCTGATTTTGTCTATGTGTTTCAAGGTGTTTCAGAGAAAACCTGAGCAGCATGCATACTTAACAGGTATTTCTTTCAGAAGCCAGTCCTTTATTTAGAAGAGAAGAGGTGATCCTTAATACCTCAGCCATCACCAGTAACAAGAAATAGCTGGGTGAATGAAAATTTAGCCATGTGTGCTTTTACTGTCAATGGACAGGTATGTGCTTTTGACAGCAGAAACTGGCTGTGAAATAAATTTTAAAACTTCGTTACCTCTGATAAATGACAGAAAGTAATTCAGCTCTTCTCTGGTCCTACCTGTGTTTGCAAAACTAAAGGCTGGGAGAGCAGATGTGCTAAAGTGAACTGCAATAACAAGATGTGCTTTTCTTTCTAACTGCAGCTGCACCTCTTAAATAAGCACAACTTACAAAATTACACAAAGAGACAACATGAGAGATGAAAAATGGTAAAGAAGCAGCCACCACATGCAGAACAGTGGGTGCAAAGGGCCATCTGGCTGGCTTATAATTATGAGCCTGTATTGTCTTTCTAGAACCTAACTACTTCAACAGCCCTGCAAAAGAAAAAAAATATCTCAACTCTCCAAGAGAGGTAGAGAGTTCTCGGTGTGGTAAATTAATAAATTAACTAACTGCTTGTTAATTACATCCTTCCACCACTCATCATCCTAAGTATCCCCACACTATCACAAGCATAATCTCACCATGTGAAAAAGGAAGATTACACAATCGCTATAATCATTATTTTCCAAAAACAATAACAAAAAAGCTAGGTAAGTACTCTTATTTGAAGCCATCAGTGTGCAGAGAATCATAATTAATCTTTATGTAGCACTGCAATTTCTCCTCAACTACATATCATCATAATTGCAGGTCCTAAACAGGAACCTCTTGGCTTTGCTTAATGATTCCCTCATATGCTCTTCTCCCAAGATAAGGCTCTGATCTGAGAGCAGAGTTGTGAACAAAATGAAGTGAATACAAATGACAGCTAGAGCAGGGCAGGTCCTAATGTGTTGCCCTGAGTGGAAGAAAGGGTTAACCTTAAGTAGCTGTTCATTGGACTGCTCAAAACCAAGAAAACCATGGTGACAAGGAGCAAAGAAAGGATAGGGCCAGAGACCAAGGACAGGCAAACACATTTCAGTCAGTATTTGCCCTCAGCTTCGACATTTTGTTTGTTTACTACCAAAAGAATAGTTTTTTGGGCATTTTTGAACATTTAGAGTAAAATGCTTTTTAGAATAAGCTGCTAAAGGCCAATGAACCCTCTGTTTCCTTCCCCTTTCTTCTTCTTGAAGATCAACTTTAGCTACAGAATTCTTAAGTGAATAGCTGGTAAGAAAAATTAAAGGGCCCAGCAGCAGAATGTGTTAAGCAGTTGGACCCCAGCTCTCACACCTCCTTGTCTCTCTACTAAATCTCTCTGCTAAACCAATCCACCCTGAATATCAATCACAGCTGAGGCTGGAAATCACTGTTGGACAAAAGACATAATAACAATCAATTTTTAAAAAACCCAAAAACCTCCTGAAAAACTAAACCCACATTTATAAGGGCATAATTTTCTCTGATTTTAACCACTGCTTCATTCCTTCATGCATTTACTGAAACCTTCTGAGGCACTGTAGTTCCCCCAAAAGCCCAAATCTGCTTGGTGCTAACTCAGAGGTTAGCACCTAAAGACAACTTCTAGACAAGCATATCTCTGGCAAGACAGCCTACTGCTATAAAAGAAGTTACTTATCTAGAAATATTATTATATTCACAGTTATCTATCTGAGGATATAAAATCATATTACTATACCAGAATAATCATAGAGCTATGGCTACATCACAAGACATTCCTGTACAAAGAGCCGCAGAATAGAAGTGCATGACTGTTCTGAGGTTTGTTTTTCTGGTATGGCTTGCACTGCTTCCGGAACAACATGAACTAAAAGAGCAATGAAATTAATCCGTTTTACTCTGTAGTAAGAATATTCACTGGTGAGCCAAAACCTTGTATTCACTCTCACAGCTGAGCCAAGAAAATGGAAAGTGAGTCCTTCTGCAGAGTCAGCTAAGTTTTCTTGAATGGCCTAAATTCAGGGGGGTTGTATCAGTAAAAATTCTTGCATAGACAAACTCTAGCAATTGATCTTTTTCTAAATCCTGTATGTCAAACTGATACGCATTCTAAATAAGTGGGGCTACTCTCACCAGAGCTCTGAATCCTCCAGAACACTTCTTTTGTTAAAATGATGTATCATCTACTTAAAAGCCCACTACAAGAAATGCAAAATCGACCAATTATAAAACTGTTAATATTTAGCAGGATTTAGTAGCGATATAAAACTGTTAATATTTAGCAGGATTTAGTAGTGATTTTAAGTAACTTTTTTTTTTTTTTTTTTTTTTTTTACACAACGCAAAGCAAGTCTCCACAACACTGAAGATTATTCCACAGGTACAAATCTTAGCTCCTGCAACCTTCTCCATGATCTTTAGAAAAAATTCTCACTGAATTACTCTATAAAAGAATTGGGTACACCTTACCTATTCCAGCTTGTTAAATGAAGGAGAGATTAGAGGGGGTGGTGGGTAGTGGTGGAAGAGAACCACCTGGTTCATAAAAAGCTGTGTTTCGGATGGTTACATTTGGAGCTTATCAGTTCTCTGATCAACACTTGTAAAATGTCTGTCCTGCTTGAAGAATTCTGCAATCAAAGAAATACCTTCCTAATTACATAAGTAAACTGAGCAGCTGCTTCTATCTTCCCTGGGTCTTGTATACACGGAAAAATTATTCCCGAATACAACAGTCTATGAATTTGAAGTGCAATAGTTGCTCCAAAATAGCCATTCATCGGACACAGTTACGGCAGTCCAAGCGCATTCAGCAGGGGTGTTATGATTTTGGGTTTGGTGTTTTGTTTTTTGGGTTTTTCTTTGGTGGGTGGGGAGGTGGTGGTAAGGAAAAAAGTTACATTCAATAATGCTTTCTTTATACTGCAAAGATTATTCATGTCCACTTCCCAGTGCCCCCAGTGAGAAGCTTTCTGAAGTTGAGGAGCATTACAATGTTCCTTTGCTGAAGTCCAAGCCTGCTCAGCTAGACTGCCTTGATCAAGCGTTATATAAGGTAAAGTGGCTGTTCCAATGGAAGATACTTCCAGATCTATGCTAAAAAGATAGCATGGGGACTAAACCACCATTTCCAGTTTCATTGTCACAGAGCAGACCTAGAAACAGTGACAATTACAACAGAAACATGGTGCTTCCCTAATGGCATATCCTTTGCTCCTCTGTTCTTCAGGGTGCTCTGTTTGGAGAAGAAAAATCTTTCAAGTTTTTTCTGCTGGCATATATGAAATATGTTACCGCTAGAAAAATCATGCATAACAGACCTGATGTTCAGGCTTACCAGTTGCTCCACAAAAAATATTACAACAGCATTTCTAGTTTTTTAACATTTTCACCAGGTTGTGACTTGAGCCTGCAGGCTCTTTAGCAACTGCTTAATGTCTGGATCTACTTTACATAAATAAACATACAGGTTATCCTTCAGAATAGCTGCTGATGCAAAAGAGTATACAGCCAGTCCTCCTCTAAAACCCTTGACAAACATCACATGCTGTTAGCATTGAGGAACTTTGCTTCTTACCTACAATGTGCTATTCACTTATAGGGTCAAGTAGGATGCCACCAGGGAGCACTCAGCAGTACCCAGGTTAATTCTTATTAAAAAGATATAGTGTATCTGCAACGAACACTTCAAATTCAGCAAGCAAAAATAATCCTATTTGCTTATTTTCTATCAGTACGTGTTTATACTTCTCTTATTCAGCGGCATTTTCTCCACATATTCACATCACCCTTGCTTTACGCCTTTTGTAGCATAAAAATCCTGACATATTTTCACCCTGAAGCTGTGATCACCATCTTTTGAAACTAACAGGCACAGACAATGACGAAGAAGCCCATAAACCCTAACACTTGAAGCAGATGCCTGGCAAAAGTTTTAGCCCAGATGTATGCTAAATATAGAGGTATCAACTAATGACTACACCAGAATAAAAGATTTTTTCTGGTTTTAATTAAAGCTGCCATAATGGGGAGCTTATTTCTTCCACACTGACTCTTTTCCTGTCAGTGTAAGCCATTTTATTGTAATGCTTTACTTTAACATGGGAGAAAAGATACGAATGCCCTAAGGTGGAAGTATTACCAACACAGATGGATCAATCTTCCAAGCACGAATGACACACAGATCACAAAGCAGGTAAACCATACAAAGTATCTGGAGAAAGCAAAATAAACAAAAACAGGTCAGTGACTCAGTTCTGTGGTGCTCCACAGCCATTCTGGTAGAGATAATTTGCCTTGTGAAATTGTACTGATCAATAGCTCCAAGGCAGCTGTGACTTGGCTCTGTGACAGTCTATTGACTAGAACCTTTTTTTTTTTTCCCCTTAATCCAAATGCCACACTTTTGCAGCCTGACCCAGGCTGCAAGGTCCCATCAGCAGATGTTGACATTATCTCTTCCTGATTGTAACAGCTCATCATAAACAAGTAGTCTGCTTTTTGAGCTTTGTTTTGGTTGGGTTCTTTGAAAAAAGGCCACATAGGGGAAGAGACAGGGGAAAGAAAGATTATCCTTTATAACTTGGTACAGAATTCATATTGGCACTTCTGTCATGTGTTTCCATTATGATGAAAAAAACAGGATGTCATTAATCTGTATTTTCCTACCTGACCAAGTGCTGTTATGTTCTATTGTATGTTGCAATTTCATTCAACAGACCAGCTTAAGAAATGTCCAAAACCAATGGGTTTCCGCTGCTGTTGTCTAGTTACATTTCTAAATCTCTTTTTCCTTTTGTATCATACTGCCAGGCATAAAACCTGAACTCAAATATGCTAGACCTTCACCCGTACTCAAGGGCAATGACACATGCATTGTTTGTTTACTGTTTTACACTGTGTTCAACAGTCAAGAATTTGCGAAGTGGTCCTGTGCTACAACCACAATCTTTAAATGTGTCAAGGTAAGGGCCGTGCTGCACCATATAACCTTGACACTACCGTATCAGAAATGAAGACTGAACTGTTCCTCATGCATCACCAAACCAGATGCAGCAGAAGAACAAAATACTACTGAAACTCCCAAGAACAGCCACCTGCCATGACCTGCAAAAAAACAATTCCTTTTGATGTAGCTAAGAGATTTTTCAAGCAAGGCCTCGTCCATCAATTTATTCAGATGGTTTTATGATTTAAGCTATTGCATATGAAAGCCTTCAAGGAAGCTACTAAGCATGACTTCATGAGGATCATTAGCTAGGACTGACCTGAAATGTCACAGTCAAATCTACAAAGAGCTCAAGATCAGCTCCATCCAAAAATCAGATTTTTTATGTTGCCGTCAATGAAAGCAGAGTGGGATTAGTAGGGAAGTACGAACCCAGCTAACAGTCACACCTAAAAATGCCTTGTTTTGGAGTCAGTAAGCAGTTGTATGGTCAAAGTCTAGCACCCAAAATGAGTATCTCTGTAACAGAGCTTTTGATTAGTTCTCTATTTGCTTGAGGTGCATATCTGATAGGAAAGGCACATTATCTAGCAAACTGGCCACTAGACTTGGAGTAGTCGTCTACCTCCAAATCCCAGTTTGATCAGAAACATGCTCTACGACCCTGGAAAATGTGCTGCTTTATACGTCTGTTCCCCCAGCATTGTCTTGTGCCTCTCCTGCATGTTGCCCAGCCCTCACTTCAATACAGCACAGTCACCACAAATTAATTCAGCTTATGAATCCAAAGGATACTGTTACACAAGTAATTCCTATAATTTGTAGAAACAGCTGAAGTTTGACATTTTTTTTTGGAATCACTGGATACCATAACTAAATATAAGATCTGACTACATTTAGAAAAAATGAAAAAGCTATCAAAGAATCAGCCCAAACCACACATTTAACTCGTCTCATTTTTTTGGGCACATTGTACACTTGTGCAGTTCTGCACAGAATTACACCTTGTGCCATGGTTGCGGCTCATTTTTCGAGCAATTATGCTCATTTACTGGACTAGTGTAATAATGACTGAAGATTAAATCTTGCATTTGTTGAATTCCAGCATTACAAACCGAACTGTCTCAGGCTACTCAGCAGCTCCAAGCACTTTCACTTCTCATTCCACTTCAAGAAGGGAAAAGATTCAATACTGAACTACTGACAGGTGATACTGAATATAGATCAGCAACCTTACCTCCTTAGCCACCCATTTTATATTAAACATGCTGTCGTAACATTTTGTCATAAAACTAAATCAAATACACATTCATTAAATTGTTAATTCAGGATTTCAGGAACTTCTGCCAGCAGCTTAAGATTTAGTGACTCTCACTACTTTCCTTTGCCTTGAACCAGGATACATGGATTTTAAATGTATGCAGTGGGTATGATACAGGAAGATTTTGATGGATGTACAATTTCTTTCTTGTATCTTTCCCCTGCCTTTCCTGGTTCACAGAAGCTGAGAGCTAATGGAAGCACCCAGATTCTATGGTTCATCAACAGAAACTGTAGATCAAGTGAAGCCTCTACAGCATACCCTGTTATCTGAGCAAGATTAACAGTATCTGGACTGGTAAATTATCCTTCCACCCTTGGTGACTCAGAAAGGAGATTTAAATGAAGCTGCTAACTCTAATGAGTAGCACACTGCTGGTTGTCTGAAGTGAGCTATACACCACTTACAATCAAACTGTAAACCAGTCATTTCACTTCACTGATCTTGTTCAGGCTTCCCAGAGTTTAACAGACAACTCATTATCCAGTCCATCACACTGCCTGTCTACCTCTCTCCTCCAATTGTTTCAAGACACAGGATGAAGCAACTCATGCTAACTTATACAACCCGTTTTCTGAGTCTCCCTGCAAAACAAAGCTGCTGCTCACAGTGGACTGAAAGGAAAAAAACCCTCCAAAACAAAAAACCTCACACCAGCAGCAGACTTACAGCACCTTTAACAGTGCTATCATCAGCAACAAGCTGTTACAAATTCTCCAGCATGTCAAGGACAGACTTCCTAAATGTGATCCCCTAAAACGGTGTATTTCACCTGGCATCTTTTTCATCCAAAGTAAATTAACTAGCAGGAACCTCAGTAGTGGAAATGGAATTAAAATAACCTAACCCTGACACTTTGGGGTTTACTCATTTTGTTACAAATAGCAGCTGTACGGTGCTATTTGTGATGGGAGTCTTTTGACAGCCTGCTGCTGGAAATCACACACATGGTCATGAGCAAATTGGGGGAACAGCACAGAAGAATCAGCCCTTTTCTTCTGTTCACATAGAAAATCGTACCTTCAGAACTCCTCTTCATCAAATCCCAGCAGAAAGACTTGATGAATGGGCCCTGAGAGAGCACATCTCCTTGCCTTCGGCTGCAATAGCTTGCAGGCATGTGACACTCCATCAATATTGAGAGCTGGCAGCTTGAAAGGCAGGAAGGACGTTCACTGATAGCACGCATCTGCTTACTAACAGCACTAGTGCTCCACTCCTTTTCCCATCCATTGCCTGCAGGAACGACTCCATTGAGAGACTTGCCATCAACAGATGGTCCCAGGCTAAGGTGTAATCAGGAGCAGCTTGCTAAATTTACTCCAAACAAATACAATTACAGGCTTTTTCTGAATCTGAACTGAATTGGGAGCTTGGGTGGTACAGAGAGTGTTAACCCGAGTACATCCCAAAACAATGATCTAAAGTTGTCAGCAAAAATCAGCTCTGCCCTGCATGCTGCTTATTGTCTCAGCTTATACAATAGATGGTTATTTTGAGAGAATTTTTAGCTGCATCCTAATTAAGTCATTTACCTCCTACAGTCCTCTTTCCCCCTCAGGACATACTCTGCTAAAAATGTTTTAATGCAAAATCTTACACTTCCATCACCTTCAACTCATGGGTATTTCAATATGTCGACTTTTTATTCCATTAGGAAAACAAAAACTACTATTAAAGTTGAAAAAGCCTTTACCAAGACAGAAAACTATGCTATAACATGGGACTGGATGTGTATATGTCTTGAAAGCATCATTACCTTGAAGTTACTTGCTGTTTTGTTGAATGCAACATATAAGTTTGGAATCATGCCCTGATACAACTTACTAATAGCAATTCCAAGCAGAAGCAAAGGAAAAAAAAAACCAAATTTCAAATGCATGTTCTGTATGAATTTATATTAACTGGGCAGAAAACAAATGTCATTTTTTAAACAAAAGTTCATACGACTTCACCTTATTAGACAACATATCTTATTGCTAGAGATGTCAAGGTCTATCCGCTGACTCTAATGACAAAAATAAAATTTTAAATATGCTAACTTCTTGTAGTCACACTGCATATAAAAAGATTTAATAAAAAACACAGCCTAATCTGCCTGAAGAAAATCCTTTAGTGAACTGTACCAGAGAAAAATCAGTTTTCTTCATAGACATGTAAAATAATACTGAGCCTGCAAGCAGGCTGCACTATTATACCTGTGGATCTAACCTTGCCGGTGGATTTCTTGAAGTAATTGCATGCAAAATAATGTGCATTTGTGTGTCAGTGATTGGACAAATTTCATTTGTAGCAAAACTGACCACTGCTTTATGTATTAATTTGATCACTTGAAGGGCAAATTGTCCAGGTAACAAAAACATGGAACACCAAAGTCATGAGTGTCATTGCCGATGATGACACAACAGTGCGGCTCTGTGGTTAAAAATATGCATATGAAATGTAACACTGCTCCATTTTATATGATCCCATTGCCTTCAGATGTCAAAATCTGCTATAATGTAACACTGTAAGCACAATAAAAGCTAATTTATTCAAACTAGCTTTGAAGTACTTAAGTACCTTTGCCTACCTTGTAAAATTTAGGCCATTTACACAATGATGAAAACATTCTCCTGAACCTGTAGTTCTTCAATGACACAAGGTTTTCAGCACTGTTGTTCACCTAAAGGAGTTCCTAAACTGTAGCCCCCTAATTGCACCAAAACAACTGCTTTTGGGGCTATGAGGCGGACCCTGATATGTGATTTGGTTAAAATAACAGTAGGTGGCCCAAGGCAGAGTTATTTTTCATCTTCATCATCCCTTGATCCATCTCATAGTGGGCAAGCTGTCAGCACAACTGAGAATGACAAATATGCAACTACAGGGAGATCTCAGCAGTCAGCCAAGGAGTAAGAAACTAGACGTAAACCCAGCCAATCTGTCAAAACCCTGCACACCGTGTAGCTGTGGCTTAGAAAAGAACTTTTGGGAGATCCTGTATCACAGTATCAAACTTGAAGTTCACCACCATTTGTGCAGTCACCTGATTAAAACTGAATGCTTGTCATTAACAGATCCTTCACATTTCCATTTTTGCCATGTAAAATTTTAGGTTAGAGCGTAACCTTGTTACGGACCAGAAACTCTCCTACTAAGTAATTACAATCTACTAGGATCTAGTTTGTACACATACCTGCACTGCAAATGACTACAACTATGGATTTTTTTTTAAAAAAAAAACCACCTACAAAGATGATTTTTAATCCTTGCCAGGATCACAGCTACACAACAAATACTGGCTTTGATCTAAATATTTGTCAATGTCATAAACATTTTTAAAATCAAATTTGAAGAGGTACCTAGCATGAGACTTCTTTTTAGCTCCTAAGTTCTTTTTTTTTTCTTAAAGTAGCTATAGATATTTGCTTTTTTAAAACAAGTCAAGATCTAAGTGCTATGATTTAGCTGATAATAAATGTTAATCAATTTATAATGGAAAGTTGGCAAATGCTTAAGTACCATGACAGATAATGTGTAATGGATGCCAAATCCCTCAAAAAGCCTGTAGCCCTTCATGAACAACCAGAGGCACACCAATACCTCCTAGTGAGCTATGGAAAAGGAGATGCTTCCAGGACTAGTCCCACATGGGGAACAACTACCATCTCCACTCAACTCTGTAGCTTCACTGAGTGCCAAAACTGGGTTACCAGGACTGGAAACCACACTTAAACCATTCAAGAGGTGCAGACTAGTTGTCCACTACATAACAACATGTAGCCAAATCCAATTGCAGCTTCAGGTAATGCAAGCCTCTGCATAAAAGCAAAAAGTTTTTTACTCATTTCACTAAAATTAAGAGTTACTGCGATGCTAACAGCCAGTGACAAAGACAGCCCAATTGAATGAAAAGGAACCAGAAAAGAAATACTGTAGCAATGCTACAGTAACATTTTTCAAAATAGATGAGATATATTCCAGAATAATAGAAATAAGGCTGAGAAGCACATCTTCCCTGAGAGATACCTGTTTCAAATTTGGCACTACATTCATTACTGTATAATTTTCCTACATTTATCACACGTACTTTGTAACTAGTTTTATTGTTCTGTTTTTAGAGCAAAATTCATTTCCTATGAAGAGAACTGGCAAATACTTACACTTGCAGAAGACTCCGCAAGCTGATGTCTGCCACTGTAGCACTGGCATTATCATATCAATTTAATAGAGTAAAAAGACCAAGCAGTAATTCTTACCACTTACTTGGAAAAAAAGGTGATAAAATAATAACCTCAAGACTGCATAGAGCAGCCCGAGATGTATGTGTGTAAACTGCAGATCATGTACTAAATCCGCCTAAGGAATGTGTAATTTGTAAATGCAAAACCTACCTTCCATCTATCTGATTACAAAATCTAGATGATAAAGCTGTTTCATAAATGAGTCCTAGGTGGATTTTTCTGTAACTTGTGCCATTTTTCTGTTCCTAAATTAAAAAAAGGAAATTGAAGTCTCCTTTGTGGTATTTACTAAATTTGGCATTGAACAATTTTCTTCCTTTAAACTTTGTAAATCTGTAAGGTTAGCAAGTCTATATAACCATTAACAATATTTCTTTGACTAAAGTGTGTCAATATATAGAAAAATCACACAAACTGACTTATTAAAAAGCCTACTATTTGACCAAGTTATTAAAGAAGCAGTCCTGTTCTCTGGGAAGTACGGCTTGGCTTCGTAGCCTTGGATAAGGAGATTCCTCAACTTGAGGTGCTCCGCTACACTGCTATCACAGAAAATCTGCCTATCTAAAGTAAATGAATTATCACCAGTATGTTATTAAATTCCTGGTAGGTGGATCTGCCAGCAACACACACAGCCCCTGGCAAGTTCAAAATGACTTTTCCAGTCTTAAGTGTCTGGAGGTTTTCCTTTCCCTGTTCTTAAATCCATGGTAGTTGGTATTTAGGAAGATAAGGAATTGCTTAATGAGGCACTCATCATTGTTTCCTTAGTTGTGGGATCAGTGAAGAATTTTTTAGCAATGTTGATCTCTCCTTGCTTGCATTCCCTGAGGTCTCACACATAACTGGATCCACAAACACACATGCAGGAGACCAGCAGAGGTGCTTCTTTCTATCACTCTTTCCTGTCTCCCCGTGGTCCCCCAGCTTGGCCCCTTTCTTTTGCATGCCACAAACCCAGTCTGCTTCATAAAAATGCAGTATATGACACGGCCCTGCAGGGCCTTGGAGAGCACTTCTGGCTTTGACCATGTCAGCAGTCCCTTGCAGGGTAGGCAAGGGGAGGCTGCCAGCTGGGAGGAGGCATTCCCACTCCACAGCTACCTTGCTTCTGCTGAGGCTTTGAAGGCTCCCAACCCTGAGAGCACTTTGCAGCAGCCATCTTGCTTCAGCACACTTCCAGCTGCACGCAGCAAGCCTCAAGCAGAGGCTTTACTTTTTGTTCTTTATTGTCCTGACGTCAATGTAAGATAAAGGTAATTTGGGCTCAGGTTATAAGCAGAATAAAAACAGAAGGAGGAAGCTGGCAGCAGCAGCCTGACTTCAGGCTTCAGAAAGTCTGTGAGAGCCTGCCAAAACACAATCTTAGCTAAAAGCGTTAGCACAGCTGAGACCCCCCGGATGTCTAAAAACAAAAAACAAAACAGAAATGAAAATGCTCTCTAGCAATGCCACTGCCTCCACCTCCTGGTGGGGGGAGAAGCAGAGCCTATGCATGGCTTTTGGCTGAGAATCTAGGAGAGACCAGCAAATACTTCCCCAGATGAAATTCTGTATTGCAAGCTCTGCCTGCAGCAAGTTTGTGCAGCCAAGTTATAAATCCTTCAAACAGGGTCTCATAATGAAAATGTGGACACTGTCTTAATAGATGGCACCTTGACCTGACAGAAATTTGGCCTCTATTCCTCTGCCAAAGCAGCCTTGAGACGCAGAAATGAGCAGTCCCTCCCCCCACTAGCAGTGTGGGGAGGGAGGAGGCAGTTGACGGATGGTTTTGTGGACAAAAGAGAGAGGGATGAGGAATAAACTGCAAATTGATCTGTGCAGCAGAATAAAAGCAGGATGTGGCAAGGTGGACTGAGGTCAGTGTCACACAGGTGCAAGCCTTGGAATTAGTTTCCTGAACATCTGCAGCAAACATAAAAAATAACTGCCAGTACCAAGGAGGGAGAAAAAAATAACACATCTCACATTGCATGGAGCAAAGTAACCCACAAAACAACACAAAAGAAGAAAAAAAAAAAGTTTTTTCTGTGACCATTGCATTCACCGGCCACTCTGTTCCCAATTTCCTTGTTTAAGCTGTGTGTTTTGCCACATCATTAAAGAAAACAGTAATATTTCTGCTTTCCTTGAAACTGTTTGGAAACATCCCCCCGTTGAGACCTGAGCAGAGCCAGTTTTCCAGATCTAAACAAAGGAGGACCATTGCACGGGGCTTCTGGTGTGCCACTCCCCAGCCCCCTGCCGCCAAGCTCTTCAGACTAAATACAAATTGGGAGTCTCCTCCTAGGAATCCACAAAAATCTGTCTTAACAAAATGTCCAAGTATGTGATAGGCAAGGAGACATTTGTGTGTTTTTCTTTGCCTATGAGAATGTCTGGGAGAAGAAGAAAAGGTTACTGTTTTGCCCATAATTATTTCTCCTCCCCCTTTCATCCTTCCTATTCCCAGGGTAAGCAGACGAAACAGCATACCAACACCCCAAACTGAATAAATTTACAAAGCTTTAATTTTTCCCTTAGCTGTGTAGGAAGCAATGGTACTGAGGAATGACTGTTCACATGTGAAGGGCTAAATTAATTTGCCCAAGAACATGAGTGCCTTCAGCACTTACAGAAACAACTCAAACGAGGGATTCCCTTACTTTGTCAGGAAAACAAACTCCTTGTAAAAGAAAAAAGAAACAAAAAAGTACATATCCTAAAAATGCTCTGAATCTGTTTATTGAACCTGATGCTCTCCAAGTGACTGACTGCTTTTCAATGGTCAGAACATTTGTTTTTTAACTACTTAGGCTTAAAAAAGTGACTTTTTATTACTTTTCCCTTCATATGGCTGCTAGTTCCTTCCTTAACTTTATGTGGTAAATGAAAAAAAATAAATACCTAAGCTAGGAACATCACAAAATCCATGAATAGCTCAGGCAATTACTTACTATTAAACAAACAAAACAAGAAAGAAGGAAGTACTAGAAATAAAATATATTACAGGTGGAGTCTGAGTGGAAGAGCTATTCATTTTACCTAGTGGTTTGAGAAGTTTGGTATCTTTTCTCCCCCGAGATTAAATCGTGGGCATTAAACAACGTGGTATACCTCACAGCTGCCCCTGAACATGAGTCTTTTTATGAGGAGTATGGAGAATGTCGAGGAAAAAGCATAAAAAAATTAACAAACCCCACTACATTTATCTCCTGACAGATGACATCAAAGATGCAGCTACTGTTTTTCTGCAGGCGTATCTCCTCCACAAACAACAGCATGGTGTGAAGGGTCCATCCCCCCAGCATGGTGCAAGCTTCTTCTCCGCAGCCTGCCTGACCACAGCCTGTAACAACAGCACCCCTAAAGCATATAGGAAGTTCTTCAAACAGCTCCCTCTCTTCCTACAGCAGCCGTAAACTTGTACGCACATGTAAAAATACCTGTGCTGGAGACAGCCACAGGTAACGACAGCTAATTTGACAGACAGCACAGCAGAGCTGATCAATATTGACAAGCACCAGACAGCCTTTTTCATTCTCCTTTCACCTTCCTTTTTTAAAATCAACTAAAATTAAAATAAGAAGCCGCCAGCATGGGTGTTCCTGGTACCGTACGAAATCCAGCACTGCTAACAAACTGCAGTAAATAAGTTTTCTCTCTCCTCTGCAACTAACAACACAACACTGGTACTACTGGTGGCAGCGTGTCATACAGGGAAATCTGCACTAGCTCCAACAGTGCAGTATGTCTGAGCACACCAGTTCAGGTCGACAGGCATCTCTTCCTTTCTGCAGCCAGAGCTGGCTCTGATACCTTACTGTATCACAAAGAGCAACCGAAGAGGTGGAACAGGGAAGGTCACTTAGGAAAGAGGCAGCAGAAGCTTCATTTCTTCACAGAAGCCTTGCCCTGTTGTGCCTCCTACTTCCCATTTTTATCCCTTCTAGCACCCTGCCTTGCATAGAAAATATTTATTTAATAATATTAACTATATCTGTGAAAGAAGGCTTTGTAGTTCCAGTCTGCGGTAAAGGGTAGAAGAAACACTGGAGATGGTGGGGGACTCTTAGTAAATGAAGCCAGGGGATACTTTGGGCTGAATTCAAGCCTAGAGTGAGTCATTTATGACTAGGACTCTTTTTTTTTTTTTTTTCCCTCCAGGACAAGGGGACTAGATGGGTGTTTTTATTTAATAGTGTAACTAACCAGAATGCAAAAAATGTGTACAATCTGGATAAAGGACTTTTTAATGAAGGCACTGCGAATGACATTTCCCCTCTACTTTAGAATGCTGCAAATAGCAAATTAGCATACCTCAGAGTGGAATTTCTGCTACAGGAGAGATGAAAGGTTAACTGTCTAAAGAGTAAAGAATATGTCTGACATCTATTTAGAAAAGAAAAAGTCTCCTAATAAAAGCAGAGGCCCCACTTGATGCTCCTAATTCTCCTTCAGTGTTTGCATACACTTTCAAATAATTAGAGAAACCCACTCCAAAAAGCCTGACTGAAAAAAATAAAAAAAACCCACTGCAAACCTCAATGCCTTGTTTGCTGGGCTGGTTAGAGGGCTCTGGAGGTCACATTGATTGACAAGCCTTTGGTGCCTGTAGGAGGGCTGCTAATGCATACACATCGCTTGAGAGGCAACCTCTGGGTACTGACCATGCCTAATAAGCAAAGGGCAGCCGGTAGGCTGAACAATGTAGGAAGCAAACCGTCCTGAATTAAGGGTGGCTGAAAGATTGCAAATTACATTCTCTATCAATTAGTACCCATTAGAAAGCAGGAGGGCATGGTATATCATTAAAAATAAAGATCTCCCCCCCCCCCCCCCCCCCAACTCCAAGGCATTTTCATAAAGCTACCTTTGTTGCTACTTCTTAGCAAGCACCTTACTACTGCACGCACATGCCTGGGCTCACCCCAGGGAATTTGCGGTACGTGTTACTAGAGCAGTAAAGTTGTTTAGAAAAGCAATTTGAGCCACAACGGGAAGGCTTGAGTTTCTACATCCTACCATAACCTAAGTGCTAAGACTGGAGTTTCATAAGGTGTGACAGAGACAGGAAACCATGGCTTCAAGCCAGACAGAGCTCCTTCCAAACAGATCTCACCCCGAGCACTTGCTGCAGCCTCAGCCAAATGCTGCCCAGCACATTGCTGGACTGCCAGCAGCTCTCAGCGGCTCCCCATTCAGTCCCTAGCCTCCACTCAGGCAGCGCAAAGAGGAGAAACACCCCTGGGGAAGCCGATGATGACTCTCCCTTCTTCTCTTTATAAACCAGGTCTTGTGGGGTTCATCTGTTCTATGTATGGTTAAACACAGCAAACTACTTCCACAGGCATGCTTGCAACGGTGGTTTATGATGTGATTCCACGGATTTGTCCTCCTGTGTATGTGCTCATCTACTTCTGCAGCTGTTTTAACTTTTCCTTGCTGTTTTGAAGGCATGGCGTAACTCATTAGGTTACACCTCAAGTTGCATCTAACTTCAGCTAGCATTTTAAAGCCAGCTGTGTCTGTTTAGCCAAGGAAAACCAGCCCTATTCAGTGTTTAAATGTATACCTTCAACAAACAGAACTATTGACTGATAATATTGACTACGCTTTTGATGCTTTACTGAATCTCTACGTAGGCTAGAGGAATAATAATACAAATGTGACTACACTTTCAACAACAGTAGGTGGCAAGAAAAAAAAAAATCGGTGTTATTTTATTTTACTGAAGTCACCTTAGGCACCACACTTGCAATAAGAACAATACTTTGATCTTAGCACTTTTCACTAGTAAAACTCAATAGAATTTTACAAAGGAAGTCAGCATTGGCACTTACATGTAGGGTACCATTATTGCACAAAGAACTACTGTTCATTTCTTTTCTCACGCACTTTTCCTTAGTGCTATTGTGACAAACTGAAAAAAAAAATAAATCTAGTAACAATCATGAAGCCTTGGCACAGTTATATTTCCAAGACTTGCTGGGCCCTCATCTTTTTTCCTTCACCAACAGCTGGTCTTTTCTGTCCAGAAAGGAACCAGGGCTTGGTCCAGTCCTGCAGACAAGGGGAGCACAGCGAGTAAGGCTGGGCTCTTCAACTATTTCATTCCACATATCGTTGTGAAAGCCTAGTGTGCAGTTCAAGTGTGATATGGAAACAAGACAGATAAAAGTGCAGCAAAAAAGTTCCACTGAAAAAATAATGCATTCACCACTACAAGAAAATTGATACCAGAGCCAGCAAAGTATACTCTTTCTTATTAAACTTTTTTTTTTTTTTTTTTTAAAGATACTGTTAGAAGGCTTGGCCAGGTAGTTATTTTCAGCAAAACACATGCATCCCTGGAAAGCATGTAACACCAAAAAAGAATAAAATATGGCTGTACCTCTTAAAAGTGAAATTAAGATCTTAAAGAAGTGCCACAGTTATTTCACAGACTTGGTAAAAATGCTTGAGGTTAAAGAAAAATGGAGTCTTGCTTAAACAATCTTCATTTGTATATTTTCTTGGAAAGCAAAAACAAACAAAAAAAAGGCCATGCACACATTTGAGAAGCACTTTAGTATTCAGCAGCTCTGGAAGTGAAACTAAATGATACCAGAGTAAGGACTGGATTTGTCCTTTGAACTGTAAATACTGCTTAGCTCATGTCAAGTGTGATAAAATGGGTGCAACTCTGACAAAGCACAGTAACTTACTTTCCTACTCTCTCCCAAGTTCTCATTCACAGCTTGGTTTTTCCGACTTGGAAAGAAAGAGGGGCCTTCCATTCATTTCCAGCAGGGGCTCAAAAGTATTTCAGGAGGTACAGGGACAGGATGTCACCAGGACAACACAAGTAAGCACAAAAGACAGATACAAAGAACAGACTTCTTCAATGGCATGTTTGTCAGATGTTTCATAAATCACAGTGTCTCTGTATTACAACAATAACTGCTCTCTTGTAACATACTCCGGGTTATCCCTTTCTGTATGGGTTAGTTGATATAGTTTGCAAATACCACAGCTGGCTTGTCACTAACTACTATAAATGGAATAAACCAAGAGACTGTTCCTCAGTTCTTGATATGGTCTGTTACAGACAGCTTTCACAGACACCGACCACATGAGGTATTACCAGCCCTGATTACCAGGTTCAAGATAATGGCTCAAATGACAAGACCCTGGAGAGGGTACAAAGACCTGTTTCGTCAGAGTGCTCCACACCATGGTAACTGTCATGTACCTGCTCCGCTGCAATACCGTTAGCAGTCCTGTCAAGGCTGCCGCCTGAGGCTGTTCATTTTCAAATTTTATAAGGAATTTTTTTTCCTACATGATTTCATTTAATCTAATCTAGTTTGATAGTGATAAAGGATGGGTGGGGTCTTCGTGATACTTGTTGTGAAAACTTGGTTTTATTCCAGCTCCATAACATGAGGAATCATCAGCTGTGGCAGGCTATTTATACAAAGATAGTGCTTTAGCATTTGGAAGTAGGGCACTTGTTTCCCCTCCTCCAAAGTCTCTAGCCCACACTTCAAAGCATTTAACTATATTTAAAATCCTTCCCATATTGCAGCAACATGATACAGCCACTTTGGGACAAGTTTATGAAAAAGTTCATTTCTGCAAATTGAACTATCTAGCCGATTTTTTATTTCCACTACACATCTGTTGTTCTCCAAGTCTTGGTTGTTTATTTATTCACACACACACACACGCGCGCACACACACACACGTCATGTCCACGCAGTAGATCACATTCACCATTCACTTCTGAGTACTTAATTGTTGGTCTGCCCATTAATCCCAGCCATTTTTATCTTTCCCTAAATTTAAAGTCTTTCAGTAGCTTCATATTAGTAGAGAAATCTTTCTTCATTTCCAAATATGAAAAAAAAATCCATTCCCAACTACCCTAGTATTACGCCCAGCATAATTTTGTTCTGCAAAAGTCACAGATTTAAAGATCTGATTTCTTGTAACCTTTCACAGCTAGAAGTTTCTATGGCGTGGGAAAACCATCACTTTCTAATCCCTGGAGAGTTTGGAGATAAACCCCTGCCACCCCCCCCCCCCAATCCCTTTTTTTTTAATGTAGAGAACTTGGTTTAAGTTGTTGTTTTTTTCCTCAGATCACAAATCCAATTATGGTAAGCTCATGACAAACCACAAAATCCTCTAAAATTATGTAAAATTTCTTTCATGCAACTAAAAGCTACATGACTTTGTGCATTATCTGAAGGTTCCCCATGGCCACAACATTATTTCATTTTGGTAGCAGCATGGCTGGCAGGCATGACAAAAATATTTATAGAACGTATGTATACTTAAGCGTACCTGTTTAAAATTAAATTGACAAAGATACATAAAGGACAAATGAGGCAGTCAAACTGAATTAGATATTAACATTTCCCATTCATCTGACATTAGCAAATGACTCCTGCCTTAATGTACGATGTGTATTCAGATACTCTTTTATCATATTTCTACACTTACTAACATTTGCACATGTATTTTATGGGGTATTTAAAGCAGGTAGACTGGATGAAGTAGAATACAAACATACCATCTCTGAAGATGACTTATCAGTGCTCTTCTGAAAAATAAAGATGGCAAAGCCACGTAATGTGTTATAGTAATCTGCTCACATCACTTAACAGATGTTGGTCCGAGAACCTAAAACCAACAGCAACTGACAAGCAGCCTGTCATCATTTTCAAGCTGAACAAATACTCTTAACACAACAGGATATATACACATATACTTTTAGAGAATGTGTTAAATGTATAAATTAACTCTGAAATAGCTCTAAACTCATGTGATGCACTTCCATTGAACATCTTTTTGTAAAACTCTTGACAGTCCTTCCTTTCCTTAGTCCGTTTGGCTAACCCATGTACCAACATGCTTACTATTAGCTCCTGTACTGCTGCTACCCAAGCACACCTCCTCAGAAGGTGCCATCCATTTTGCAGACACAAAATGCAAGAGCCATGTCACCCCTTCAGAAACGTGGTTTTTTCCTTCCACAATGGGAAATAAAAAAACGCTTTCTATGCAGGGGAAGAAAGGAAAGAAAGCTTGATTTTTTTATATATATATTTTTATTGGAGCCTTAAATCTAAATTTCTGGAGCCATGCTCACCCTACCATAACCAAGTGAGTAACAGGGAAAGGCTCCTTGCACAGGCCAACTGCGGCACGTCTGGTTTTGGCGAGGCAGAGGAGTGTCTCGTGCCAGCTCAGCTACGATGTTTCTGAGACTATGATAAAGAGTCAAAAGTCAGTTGCATGTCTTTCCTTTTTTCAGGATGATCAAGCCACCAGATGTTTTGACCAGCCCCTTAAATTTGCCTATCACAAAGAGAGCTCCACAATGAAGAAATCGTCTCAAAGTCTCAAACCGAGACGCAACATAAAAACAGAGAAGCAGAAATGCCCGCATGTGTATGTGTGAATGCGAAACATACACCATGGATTATGTCACTAGAAGCAGTATGTCCTTGTTTTCAACGGTAAGTGGAAGGAAATCTCAGTAGTGCACCTGTACACCAGGCTTTCCGCAAGGATCAAGGCTTCCAGAGAAGCACAGAAGGCGACCGCAGGCCACACCACACCGCGTTTGCTCAGTAAGGCTCTATCGCTAACAAAGAAGGCCAGGCTTATCGTGCTCAGTGCCCATATTCTTACAAGCTTGCTGTAATGCTCAAAGGGCTTAAGTGCCCTTATCTGCCAACCTCCTGCTTCATTTCTTCATTGAAATAAATCCCTTTGTAATAACAAATGAGACTTAATACTTAGCCTGTATGCAGATGAGGAGGGACAGAGCTGCTGTCACATCTGGCTGGCAGAGGACAATCCACACAGGTAGCTGAACTGCTCAGGGATTACAGGCAAATTTAACTAAATGGATGTCCCTGCTTCCCCCCTTCTCCCACCAAGTTCTTTAACCCTTCTTAGGATAACAGAGTAATTTCAATGTACAGTGTTTAAAAGCTACAGCTCTCCGTATAATTTTGGTGACTGTCATTTTACTTAAGTTATTTTTAAATTAGTGATTTTTAAGAACACATTCCCAGGCTCAGAGCAGGCAGAAACAAGGAGTGAGGGGAACTGTTTCAGATTTTTTATGCAGCACCAATTCCTGCCATAGGCTTTCAAAGGCCTAAGTCACTTACAGAGTTCAGGATAACCTACAGTTCACCAGCTCAGGAATGCTATTAAAAATTGGCTGTGAAGAAGAATACAAATGTTCATTGTAGTTATTATAAATATAAAGAAGAGGGGGATGACCAAAAGCTTATTATAGAAAAATGATTTTCTGAATGTACTTGTATGTTCTTTAGATGGCAATATATAAATTATGTGTTTTTCAGTAAACAAAGAAATTAGAAAGTTAACAAAAAAAAGTTGGAATAATTTAAAAATATTTTAAAAGCGACAGGAATAGCCTGAGACTTCATTCAGCAAGGGCACAGGGGTCTTGACTGCATCTGTGATTTCTGTCATGTGGGGCTTGAAGACAAAGAGGACATTCACATGAGTAAAGATGATAAAGGATTAGTTCCAAAATGCTGAATTGTCCATTATAAAATGAATTACACAAGTTTCCTCTGCAGTTTAAAAGCCCCAATGTTTTACACACCAACAACTCAAAATTAGTCACTCCTCATAGTCTATGAAGAATTAAATAGCCTCAAAAGCACTGTAACTAAGAAAAAACAAAACAAACTGAAGAGCCAAACATGGCTTTACGTTACTTCTCTTGAGCATTTACTATTTATATCATATAAAGATCTAAAACTGCAAACACAAATCCATCCATAGAAATTGTAAAGGGCTCAAGAAAGGCTCCAGGCCATAAGTACCTTTGGAATTTTCTAAAAATAGAAACAATAACCCCCACCCTTTATGCTGATTCTAATATCCTAACATCATTCTCACAATACACTTTGCCTACAGAATTTAAAAATAAATTAGCTATTTACGCAGGTTATCAACACAAGGCTGTGTTTTGGAATTTCTTTCCATCCTTTTCTTCTCCTATAACAGCACTCTTATTTATTACCATATTTATGTGAAAAGAAAATATAACATTTTTAGTTTATTGTCCATGCTTTCTTAGTAATTTCCTGATCTGTCCTTCAGTGCCTTGCCAGTCTCCCTGTCACTAAAAATATTTTTTTTTTCTTCTTTTATGCCACAAATGGAAGAATCTTCACTTTCTGACATTTGGGCTTTTTTATTTTTACCTTCAAGGCTGTTCATTAATAAGAGCTGTGAATGCAGAGACTGATGCAAATACCTTGCAGTAAAGAACTGTCCAGTTTCTAGAGAGCAGAACTGGACAGGTGGAGAAGCAGGATGCAGTATTAATTTCTGAAGGAAACTGCTGTTCCTCTCACATGTAACACTATCACTGAAACCAGTACTTACCTATGTACAAAAAGATAAGCATTTTAATTGAGCTTTAATATAGTCTTTCATATATTCTACTATAACATGGAAACTAAACAAATTTAACTCTTAAAACACTTTACCACTTTTTTATTTGCTAAGAGACTATGTAATCAAATTGGGTTTTGTTGAGCTTGGATACTCTTAACATGAAAGATGCAATGTGGTGGGCTACAGTGTCCGTACATTTCTCAGTTAAAACAGCATATAAAATGTTATGAACATAGTTTACAAACCCAACCAGCATACAGAAACATGCTGACAGCAAGACTGACAGCATATATTCCTTTATATTTACTTGACAATCTGTAACACCTCTGTGGGAGTTTTAGGTGTTCCTAAGTGAAGAACAGTTAAAATGAAAACCAATTTAGAAGAAAATATTCCTGAACTGTGTATTTCCAGTGCCCTGAACTCACACAGTTTTGCTGCATACAACACATTTCCACTGCTCTTAAACATGCTACCAACCAGGTAACTTTATCTCTCTCTCCAGAAAATGTTTGGAGAAACACTGAAAATCATCTCTAGTTTTGTAAAAGGAAAAGAAAGCACAGACAAGCAGAACAACTAGAGTTCTGCTGCTGAATCACCAGAGAGTTCTATGCATTTCTTCTTATCTGAAAATCATCATTAAAAGGGTTGACTTTAAGAAGTATCATGACAACCAATAACTTTAGTCCTACCTGTATATGGTCTTCTTTCATATAATTAAATTGCAGCTGCATAATTTTTTCAATAATATTGTTGTGGTGAATAGACCATGTCAAAGCTGAGAAGCTGAAGCTGAGCCACATAAAGAAGACATTTCATGCAGGCCCCACTTTCAGCTTTCTGACACAGGAGACTTTCTCCTCCGGTTTTCTAGCATAAACAAATGTGTAACTAGCCAGCCCTTAATTCCTCAGTATCACCTGGGTTAGTTTATACACTTAGTAGGAATTCAAGATTGACTGACAGAACCAGGTTGAAGCATAACCACACATGCAGTAATTAGCATGATTAGAAGCAATAAGACCTTTAACCTTAGTCAGGTGCAGTTGGAACAGCACATCTAAATTCTACCTTTGATATATGACATCTAGAATTTAATGCATTCATGTATTTCCTTCCTTCCATCCACTCGTGATTCCTGAAAAAGTGCTGGTCAATCACATTTTATATTCTTTAATTTGACACCTACACTTACAGATACAACTGGACTGTTTGAGTATTGAGCACATTGCATCCGGAAAGGGTTTAGAGAATTACATTGGTGAGCACTTCCCTCTATGATCAATATAAATGATGATTTGATGAAAATACCTATATGCATAATTATCTAACACCCAGTACAGCTTAAAAACTTAAAAAATATATAAATTCCTAGCATACAGAAAATTATCAGACAGAAATTCCAGGGCCTAGGTGTTAGTCATATTCTGACATCTTATCAAGATGTAGTGTATGCAAGTAATATACGATTGCCCTCAGCATCAGTATTTTGACAGATGCATCCAAGAGATGCCCCTTCTCTACATCCATTTCTTCATCTTGCAAGAAACATTAAACATTTGCTCTAGAATGAAATGGTTGATATATACAGACTAACTGCAAAAATATTCCTAGCCATCCTCACCAGAAAAAAATACTGTTCCATACCTGTAACATTTATCTCTTCAAAATAAACCAAACACTGTGGATGAAAGTATCAGTGAATCTGCTTCAGGAATTAATTTTGCTACCGTTACTCAAATCAGATATTGAGGCACTGCATTTTTTCCTAATGATTTTTTTAATACATCTGTTTACTTGTTCAGCGTTTAAAGCCTGTATGGTGATATCTATCCAAGAAAGACACATTACTGTGAATCGCCTCAATTACAGTATTCTAATTCACAGATTTAGTAACATGTCAGAGAATTTGACTCATTGTCTTCAATAAAACTCAGATTGTTCATGTTGTAAGAACTCATATATTTACAGAGCAGGTGAATTAAGCCTACACCCATTAGTCTAAACGTAACAAACAGATTGGTTTTTTATGCTAAAGAGAGCATTTTAAAAAGCTATTATATGCTTCTAGACTGGAAACATCTCATTAGAATGTGATGTCTGGGGCTGTCCTAGAATGTTAGTTTGTAATGTAGGCATGAAAGCAATCAAGGCTGTGCCGGTGTAACCTCAAAAAATCCAATCACCCTACCCCCAAAAAACCCACAGAAGCTGAAATGTTCACAAGCTCAGCTAAGTACTGGCAAAATCAATATTTAATCAGCACCTGGTGCTGGGGGCACAGGTGGCAATAGCCAGGCTCTCTGTTTTGACAGACCTGGAGACATCTGAAATGTTCAGACCCATTTTTGCTCAGTTTATGATCATTTACCATACAAATAGAAAGTCTAAAATGCTCTGGACATTTTTCTGTCCTCCTGTAGCTAGCTATGATCACACAGCATCTGAGCTTTTGTCATCTCCCTTTATGCAACCCAGCTATAGCATACCTATTGTTAAAGATTTCCTATCGCTTTTATTTTTTCCACAGTGTTGTGCTATCCACTCAGGAGATAAAAAATCAGTAGCACATGACATAGAAGTTAAACTGAAGTTAGCACATGCAACTGGAAGGTCACATATCTTGAACTGGAACTCCCAAGAACAACACTTGGAAAAGTCATTAATCATTAAGCATGGCCTGCACACAACAGTTAAGAGTAAATGCTTGTCACATTTTGAAGGAAACCCTGCTCACCTCCATCAGCATGAATATCATCTTTCCAACAACAGCAGAAGTCTTCTACGTCAGCAAGTGACCTCCCATGTTATTGGAACAGTCTAGGCTTCACAGTCACTGGTGCGATTAAGTTACCTGAACGTATCCAATGCTAAGCCTGGGGACACCTTCAGAATGAGGGTTCAGGTCATGTTTCCCAGATTTTTCACATTCATCCTCTAAGAGAATTTGATTCCACAAAATTAAGCTAAATATGTGTGGACAGTCTTTTTAAATTGTTTTCTTTTAAGACTAAAAATGACAATTAAAAGTCCAAGTAAGGTAAATGGAACAGTATTATTTCACAAGTGAACAGAACTGAATGGGAAAAGCATCAACAGAATAACAATTACTGGAATCAAACCAGGATTTCTTGAAGTACTTATTAACCTGT
Source organism: Falco biarmicus (assembly GCF_023638135.1). NCBI lineage: Eukaryota > Metazoa > Chordata > Aves > Falconiformes > Falconidae > Falco > Falco biarmicus. The sequence continues at coordinate 26,132,208 of NC_079311.1, read as the reverse complement.
GAAAGGTGTATATTCTCAAGGATCATGATCAGAGCTATGTTCCTCTATGTTGGAAAATATTCTTATAAGCAAATAAAACTGGCTGACCCAAAGCTGCTAGTGTCACCCAATATAATGTCAAATCATCACTACAGGGAGACTGCTTTGAAAAAGGATAACACGAGGTCTCTCAAAGGAAAGTCCTGAATTTTAAATAGAGCCTTTCCTTGCTATGGCAAGCTACAGATAAACAGAAAAACAGGCAACTACAGCATTCCATAAATTACAGAATGTATTGAACAGTGTGCCAGGGCAAAAATACTGACACGTCATAATTTTCATACTGTATGCTGCACGGAGCAAGTGTGCTCTGCAAGGTAAACAAAAAACTTTGCTTTTTTTTCATTTTGCACTGCAGTCATCATTAAGTGAATTTATCTGCAGCCTGTTCTAAGTGCACTTGCAGAAGAACATCACACAAATGCTAGGGAGTCTTGCCTCCAAAATGCTTAGCTGTAATAAAACTATAATAATGGTTTTATTTTGCAGCTGAGCTAAGGAAAGCTGGAGTGCAGGAACATAAATCTAAATTGAATTTTTAAATGCTTGTATTTAGGATTCCTTTGAAAATTCACAACGCAAACTTAAGTCTGAATTCCCAATATGGAGTTTTAATGCTTTTATCTGTCATAGTTTTATTTCCTCTTCTGCCATAGATTTGGGCTTACCTATATAAATAGATCCTAATAATATGAGTGGGGTTCCATTTAAACTTGTTAATTCTCTTTCGGAAAACAAGTTCTGTAATATATAGAGGGATCAGTTATAGTTCCCATGGCAATATATATATAAAAGAAAGTTTAATATTTGCCATAAATATTATAATTGTTAGAAACACCTTTTCTGTATGCTTAAAATAGCACAGAAGACAGTATTACACACAGTAATTTAAACATATGTATACACTGTTGACATGTAAAATCCTGGTTATATACCTGGATTTATTATTTGTATGCTTCTTTATTTTCCAGATTGCAATGAATTTGCATGCTGAAGCCTGTTTTTAATGTACAAATTCTGTCAAACATATTTATAAGACCAGTACTGCAGAAGTAGGTGTATATTACCAGGAAAACAGTAATGCACTCAGCTGAAAAATATACTGTAGTTCAGCTGAAAAACAGGCCAAATCCACATACACAAATATCCCATTTTTATTACTCTTTCTTTGTATTCCAGTGAATCCACATGCTTAACTGTAAGGCAAGGCAGTTTTTACTGGATATCATATGTTTTTAATGAGAAAAGTCAATGTAGGGATTCTAGTATGTCTTTAGCACCTTTCTTCTTTTCATCGCAGAATTATGGCAGGGGCTTTAACTCCAACAGGGGCTCTAACAAGTTTAGCCTAAAACTTACTTTCTCCACTTTTTTCATAAGAGGAAGTGTGCGGACTTTACTAGCCAAGTCTAGGATACCTATTTTAGGGTTTTTGGGGTGTGTGCATGTGTGTCTGTTTTAAATCAAGACATTTTAAAATCTAAAATTCAAAAGCATTGGTTCAGAACTGCAGAATACGGCTTTCTGCTGTGGGAAATGGATGCTGTTTTGTTGGGACTGTCTCTTCAGGGTCTCAGTATTTAAGATCATCTGGGTATCTGGACAGCTCCAGTGCCATACTTATCATTCAAATACCACAAGCACCTATAAATTGCCCGACCCTACTGGTGGTGCAAAATGGAATTAAAATAATTTCGATTTTACCAGACAGAGAATGGAGGAACAAAAAAAGTAACTGGCTTATCCAAGGTTATGCAGCTAGCCTGCCACAGAATACAAAGCAAAACGAATTATTTTTAACACAGTTCTAGTTACAGGACGCATACCACTATTACTCTGTTTCCTTTTGAGTGTACAGTTTTAAAAATGAGAGCACAATATGCACCATCCATATCCAGTGTACAAAACTGCATGCCACAGCAAAAGCAACAGAAAAGACAGTAAACAACAGAAGAATCACAAGAAGATTGTCTTTTCAGAGTGTACTTCGACATAATCCCTGGACCTTAAGGGCACACCAGAGGAAAGATACCTCATAGTTCTGTAAGGTTTCAAAAATCCATACATAACCTGCATTTGTTATGCTAGGCAACCTATTTTGTGGATATCATATTTTTCCTTCCCCTCAATGCGCGTGCGCACGCACACACACGCACACACACACACACACACACCCAGTATGTCAGCTATAAATAAATGTCAGTTGTATGAGCAAGGGAACAGCACATTTGTATAAGGTTAGTAACAAGGGGGAGTGACGCGCCTCAAACTAAGGGCCAGCTAAGAAACATACTGATGGGAAACAGGTAGTCCGTAGACAAAACAGGTATGTACATCAATTAGGCTCAGGACATGGAGATTAATGGAGTATGGGGACAGCTTTGTTTTATGAGTCCTGCTGAAGATAAATGATGGTAGAGAGGAGCATAAGGAATTGTCTACTATTTAGAAGGTAAGCATAAAAGGCAAAGCAATGGAGTGAGAATGCTACATGGGACAATTACTGGTGAAGACCCCTGGCTGAAAGTGAGCAGCCTGTTGGGATACGTAGGACATTTGATAGGTAAAATCACTCTTGCCATTTGGGTCATGACCTCATTAACAGTCAAACAGCAGTGCTGAAAATGAATGACCTGCATCTGACTGCCCAGTGAAAATCTACTCTTCACAACGGTTACATTTGAGAATGGATTTAGCAGGTAGCAGTTACTGTAGGCTACTTGAGAACAACTAATTTTAACTAGAAATCATTAAAGCAGAAGAAATAAAAATTACATTCTGTGTACTCCATAATGTGTACAGCAGAAGATGGAAGGATTGGGATGGATATGCTAGCATACAGCTCATGGAAGTTCTCTTAGATTCAGCTCTGTAGTGCACAACACAGAAAAGCAAGTATGACGTTCAGTGCCCCATACACTGACACACATCAGCTAATCTGTAAACAACAATGTGAAGGCCTTTAGAGCATAGCAGTGATAAAGTACCCAGCAAAGTGGATGCTTTAAATCAAAAGGTATCAGAAAGCATGATGTAAATAAGAACAATGTGTTATATCAAACACAAAAGTACTAACCACATCATCCTGGCATTATGCTGACACCAAACTATGTAAACTACTTAAGGTTCAAGGGCACCATGTGATTATTAATCTATAGGTAAGCACTTCTTATGTAATCATAAAGTTAATTAATTCAGATAAAGTATGAATTAAAGTGATGGAGTAAACAAATAATCAGTATAGTAGAATTATTTTCCACTAACCATACCCTGTGTACTCAAACTACTAACCTACCTTTGCTTCAGTTGATCCCTCTAACCCGGATTTTCCAGCTAATGAACAGAAGCAGAAATGTTTAACTTAATCAGCTGATGCAGAAAAATTAGACAAAAGGAAAAATAGATAAGAGGTTGAAAAGAGCAATAAAGTAAATCTCACTTTTCAACTAATTTCTCTGACTCAAATGAAAACTTTATCCCATTGAATTCAATTAGGGAAACACAAAAGTTTAGCCTCCAGCTTCAAAAAGGACTACGAACTTCTCAGCCCTTTTCCTTGATCCTTTTCCCTCCCTTTTTTTCTAATTTGTGCCAGCATCATATTTTCAATATTGTGTAATCTCTGCCTCTGGGGTAATTTTTGAAACAGTTTCTTACATACAAACACGGTAGTCGGGGCTAACGCTGGCTGTATCAGACAAAGATGGGATGGTAACACTGAAGGATGATAAATAAAAAGAAATAGGAAGTAACTGAGGAAAGGAAATTAAGGTACAACAAAGGTTTTAGCTAAAGTGCAGTTTTGGGTCTTCACTGCCACACAGCACACTTCATTCCACGTCCTTCTCAATTTATCATCTGAAAAGTAAACAATATAAACCTAAAAATAAGATGTACCTCAACAGTTAAGTAATAACCGCCTAACAAAAGCTTACCATTTTGGCCTTGGATCTTACTTCAGAGAAAGATTTAACTTGAGAGAATAATCAGCACAGAAAACAGTTACACATGCAACAAGAAGCCTCTCCAAAATGGCAAGATGGCATGTAGTAACAATAATCCAAAACCACTCCCACTAAAATTAAATGCTAAAATTACTACTTTTATAAATGTAGGTATATTTAAACTTTTACCTATGTATTTTAGCCCCCTTTACTTTCAGATTTTCTCAAAACTTTTTTTCCTCACATGCTACAGGACCCTTTCTTGACAGATCTTTTTAACTGTTGTAGATTTGCCACCAAATTTAGAAAAAACAAACCACATCCTGGTGCCTTCATTTCTGAAGTGGGAGGGAATTATTCAATTTACTCTGCTTAGTAATATCTGGAAAGAATATTCCTGGTTCTTGTTGGACAGCAGTTACAGGAAAGCCATTGATGGAATATACTGACCTGAGAATTAACAACGAGAGCGCTGAGAAGCAGTAGCATGTTGAATGGAAACACAGGGGACATAGAAAAAAGAATCAAGACTGAAAGTAGTATTATACTCTGAATGAGAATGGGAGTAAAGGAAAACAAATGGCAGGAGAGGCCCTATTAAGCACGACAGCTCCTGCTAGCTTGAAGAAGGCACATGTGAAAGACTAAAAAGCATGTAAAAAGGAGCCAATGATGAGAGGATCCCATCACACAAAACTCAAAAAAAGTGATCAAGGATGGAGAGATACAGAGATGTTTTTTCACCTCAAAAGTCTTCAGTTGTCTGCCAGGGAAATCTTTCTCCTGTGAGATCTTCATGAGCTGATCCAGCCACACTGGAGCATGGGCTTTTAGAAGATCTTGCAGAGATGGGGAGTGTCAGGCCAAAAGAACTGTATTATTCAGCCTTCTGCCTGGAGCTTGTGCAGTCCAAAGGGCCCATGAGTGCAGTTTCAGAAAATCTGACCGTTCATGGGCAGGGAAGGATTTATGTTACGATGATCAGAAAAGATTCATTCTAAAGCCAGTCTAAACATCACTGGCTTATGTACTTCACAAAGATGATGATGACAGCCCAATTGGCGTAACTTGGGAGGAATGTAGCCACCTTCAAACTCAAGGGGACTCCTGAACAATCATTAGAAAATGTCATACTAGTTATTCACAACTGCTCCAAGAGGATAAAGCTATTTATCAGTCTTCTTAAAGAAAACTATTACTTTCTTTGGCTACAGGGGAACTGGAGAGCTATTGCTTCTATTAAACAAAACAAGCATGATGATCTTCATAACATGTATGTGAATATATCTTTCCTTTCAAGAGAAGAAGTGCTGTCTCCAGGCAATGGATTATTATAAAAAAACCCCACCAAAACCCTAATAAATTCAGCAAATGAGAGCTCCTAGCATCTCAAAGACAGAGCTCCTGAGATTTACCTCTATATATTAGGGGTGTAGAGTAATGGTTCTTGTACTGGATGGTTTACAGTTTGTAGATCTACAGGGACCCATCTCAACTGAATTCTTTTAACAGCTGATATGACAGAGATGTCCATTACCCAAATGGACAGCACTCTCTATTGATCAGTGCTCCACTCAGCAATCCCATTTGTCATTCTTTTGTCTCTGCCCTCATCTGCACTAGATAAAAAGAAGGAAATAATCAGGCTCTACAATAGTTAATCCACCTACAAGGCACAATGAACAATTAAAACATCTAAGACACAGAACCCTTAGTGTATCTACCTCATTTTTCCCTAGGCAGGCAGGGAGAAGTAAGAAACAGTATTAGTACAAAAAAAGGATCTAAAGAAATGCTACAGTCATTGCAAACTCTATTTACACCAAGTGTCATGTTCCCTCCACAGCTTCTTTATGAAATGTTTTTGTTTCTTTCAACATATAGTAGGGAAAAAAAGCCAAAACCCCAATAAAATAACAGAGCGACTACCTAATCAACCAGTGAATCACCTGGGGAGTTGCAACTGCAATTAATTGGATTTATGCAGTTAGACTGCAGTCATCCAGTATTCCCATACACATAGTATGTTTTTTACATAGTTCTCATATGAAAGATTAAATTAACCATGAGAAAAGCAATACTGAAACATTTAACGTTCTCTCTCATAGTACACATTAAGCATCCATGTCACGGAGACAGAAGCTTTTTTATTCCTTCACTGAACGCAATAACAGAAATAATTAAACATCTTCCAGACCTGAACTGCATGGTCATTAGCCAACAGTCAATGATTTGAACTGCCACAAGAGCTCAAACTGCACTTTGCCCAGGCTTTTCAACCCATTTCCATTCGGAAAGCCTTCCATATCCAGATTTCCCCTGATAAATGTTTTATGATGCTATAAAGACTGTCAACCAGAGAAGAGAGCTCCTCGGCACCTGAGCCACAGACAGAACTATCAAATAACACTTAATTGCTGGATGACACTGGGTGGCTGGGCTTGAATTCTGATCTCCAAATATTATCCATGCAACTGTCTGCAGAGATAAGACAGTTATGATAGCCGCAGATAAAACCAATTAAAATGGGGAACAGTGAGCATATCAAGACCCTGACTTTCACCATAAATACAGTTTAACACACATGTGGCAAGACATAATGTGCTCTCTGCTACATCAAGAACACAGCCTAGGACCTAACTCTTCTTCTGCACTGGAAGGAGGCATATGCGTAGCTGAGGGAATAGCATAGGGAGTGAAGGTAAACACTGGATATTCAGGACTAAGTACAGCAGCTGTTAATGACTTCTATAAACACTGCTGGATTGCAAATTTTGATACCAATAGCAGAGATAGGTTCATTTTCAATTTAGGAAGATGTTTACAGCTTCTGTCACCAGCATGATAATTCCAGGAGAAATACAGGGCATCTATTTCTCTTTTCCCTAACATCTGAGCAACTTCCACTTTCCAGTTCATGCAATTCCACTAGCATGTCTGTCTGGTATTCTTCATACCCATATCTACTTCATGATTTATCTCTCACCGTTGCTGTCCAAACCCTCCAATAAGGCAGTAATATTTAAATTTTTACACACTCAACAAGTAAGGAATACAGCGAAGGTATGGCACATAAAAGGGACATGGAATAAGAATTTCTTAGTAAGCATATACAATTTTGTTCATTTGGTAGGAAAAGGCAGGAACACAGGAAGAGAGCAAAACAGAAGGGTTGATATAAAATCTAACTAATGCATCCCACAGGTCAAAACCATAATGACTGTTGGCAACTAGTGTTAATAAGGAGAATCCCTTTAAATGAATCATGGACATTAAGAAATAAAATACCTACTTTAACCAAAGAAAGACTAAAATAGCACCACACAACATAGTGTTGCTTAGAATACCTTCCCCTCACCCCCAGATTCTCTCAAAATTCAGTGAGACCTTTATAATTGAGAAGTCATTAGAAAAGGTCTTAATATCATCTGAGTTGAACAGTGAAAAAAACCCTCTTAAATTTATCCATACATTATTTTTTTAGTGCTTCTAATCTTAACTGTGTGCTCTCCATATAAAAATGGACTAGCAGAATTAAAAGTAAAATGGAGTCCTGACTCCCATTTTCTTTTCTTTCTGATTCTTTCCCTTTTTTAATACTGCATAGCTGTGATGTTACTTAACCATTCAATTATGTTATTTAAATGTTACAAAGTGAGTACTCCAACTGACATTATGTAGACAATCTTTTACATACTGTTTCAATTTCAAAGTTTGCTCAAATTAGAAAGCGAGAATATGCACTTTTTCTTCCCCTTCACAACCACCCTTGCAAATAATCTTAACACCTAAACAGAAAGAAAAAAATCCCTGAACTCCAAAAAACCTTATCTTTTTTCTATAACTAAAGATTTTGTTTGTCCAAGCCTACCCACACGCATCCTTCACATTCTGCCTCCCTGTCTCTCACCTGTGAGCATCACAGTCAGAGAACAGAAAGTGGGAAATAACAGTGACTGAGCATGTTATAACTGGCCTTAAAAATACAAATGAAGATGTTTTTTAAAACTGATGACATTGCTTGAAGAGCATTCTTAAGATCCCAGTCATTTCTTCCCACAATTTCTTTTTAGCCTTCAAGGAGCACCATACCCTAGCTTTAGTTATCCACAATCTCAATGAGCCCACAGAAATCAAAGCACAGATCAGAAATGAACAAAAGCTTAACAGAACTACAACTCTTATTTGCAAATGCACGTCACATTTGAGCTACAATTTTGCTATTAAGTATAGTCGATGTAAAATATTTTCAGGTATGTTTAGTCCATTTATAGAAATGTACTTTTCCTTAAGCACCTCCTTTTATCTTAATAACAATAACAAGCATTATTTCTGTCTGTATTAGTATAATTTCTGTACCACCATGCTTTGCTCTTTGAGTCAGTTTTGATCCTCTGGTCTGCTTCATTTGAATCAGTGAAATAATTCTTTGATCACGACCCTTTTCCCAAAATAGGGCCAGCAGAAAGGCTTAGTGGCCTATTCCAACTACTTACTTTATTCCACTTTTGCTCATTTAACTACAAAAATATGTCTGGTACCAGATATACACAGTGTAACCCTGTGATCAACACTGTATTTCAGATATATATACTGCATCTTTTCAGCATTCAAGCAAGTGCTCTGCATTGCACTGAGATCAATGGCTTGCTCTTCTTTACCTCTTCAGAGAGAGTTAAATACTCCCTTCAGAGCAAAACATGTTTCAGGGATGTAAATAGTTTGGCTGCTGATGCTTCCATATTACTCTCTTATGGGGCAGGGGGGTGGGGTGGGGGTGGGGTGTACGACTGGTTTGCCTATACAGCTTCACTCCTCTATAACATAATTGCAGTTTTTGCACCTTTTCTGTTTACATTCACTTTGAAGTTTTCTCCCTTCGGGCTTCTGTCTCTGCCCTCTTCTCACTTGTTTTGATATGGCTTGCACATTTCCTGCTATTACAATTAACAATGCACTACAGAAACAATAGCCACTGCCACAACATTCACAGCTTCAAAGCTCGCTCCAACTTGCAAGACATAATACACAGAGAGGACACTAATGAAAAGGCTGAATTTAAAATCCCATTTATCCTGAAAAGGTCACGCCACATTGAGATGTCCTTGGGAGATTGCTGGGAGATACTGGGCTCTTTGAATGTTGTTGTGATCATTTTCTCAGCAAGATAACTATGCTTTACATGTCTGGACTGTTTAAGGGCACAACACATGCTAATTTAATTATGTTTTTAGGGGAGCTGAAGCTCTTACACAGAAAATGCAAGGAGCTATAGCTTGCACTGCATGCACAAGGAATTATGCCCATCTTTCAAGAGCTAATGGCAGAGCTGCAAGAGGCAGCAATGAACATCAGTTCAGTTTCCTGGGAGTGTTCGCAATTCACGATCACTGTCTTGCAAAGAAACTACTCCTGTACACAAAAGGGATTTATGAAAAATCCTCCTGGGCTTTACAAAGATCTTGAAAAGATTTGGACCATTTATACTCTAAATAATTTTATAAACCCATACCAAGTACGGATATATTACTACAGCCAATGGCTATGCTACTGCTGTTTTGCTATTAGAACAAGCTTCAAACCATGAGTATTCAAAATAACCTTCAAAAAAAAATTAGTCTGTAGCTTTAGTTGCTTTGTACACTTTGAGCAGGTACCAGCCACAGCTATTATAGTGCATTTCACACTAGAAGACTCATTAGCTATCTTATGGCCATGACTATTTCTTCCAAACTATTTTAGGAAGGCTAGGAAATTCTGTGCACTGAGACAGATGGCCTGACAGACTGAGATGAAAAAACAGAAATGAGGGAATTTCAAAGACCAAAAAAATTCTAGCCACTTCTTGTAGTATGAAATGCTGCTTATGCTGAAATACAATTCCTATGCATGTAGATATAAGCAGAACTACAGTCACATACTATCAGTGAACTACTCTTGGATTACAGCCCGCCAGTTCACAGGTGTTATAAGCATATGAGGACAATAAAGCCTTTCAAGCCACACCTTCAAACAGAAGACTTATTTGGGAGATTCAGGATCTTCCTTAAGTTTTATGCATTTACTATTACCACCTTCCTAAGTTTGAAGAAAACTTACGTTGTATGTCCCAGTTCAAGGCTAGGCCTGAGAGCTAATCTCTTTCAGGTTTTCATTGCACAAATTACAGTATAATATTGGGCATGTAAAGACTCGTGTTAATTATAGCCAGTAATGAGAACTACAAGTTAATGTGACTTCAATACATTCAACATTAAACTTTCCAGTTCTATCAACAATGTTCCTGGTCCTGCACTGTTTTGCCACCGTCTTCATGGGTTATGGCCTTGAACTTTTTTCATCACAGCCCTGGACTACAACTCATCACTGAGAGGACAAAAGAACAAAGAGAACAGTAGGAGACTGTATTTTATATCCTAATTATATTTTCTCAACCATCTTCTTCTGAAACAGCAGTTTTGTCTATGTTTTTGTTTTATAACTGGAAAAGACTTGTGGGAAGCAATGACAAAGGGTTTCAGGAAGTAAAAAATACTTTGACAAAATAATATCATGGTACTGACAAAGAGAAATGTATGTAAAATATTCTTTTTATATAGTCCTTTAGGCACATCAAGAGCTTGCTGTGTAGAGGACCACAAGTCTCCATTTCCAAAGGAGGGGAAAAAAAGGAAGATGCAGATTCCAGGACCTGGTCCAGTGAAGACAGGAATGCTAAACTCAAATGTATGCAAAAAGCCTACATCACGCAGGCAGATAGAAAAGGCATGCCTTGTCTACTAGTAGCAAATAGCCTTCATATGTGCTTCACCAAGTAAACAGAATCCAAGCCTGCGTTCTTACGATTAGTGTAGCACCTTAGAAAATACCTATGATACTCATTTCTCAGTTTCATGTCATTAATGGATTTTTTTGATCCAGTTCAAGAACATTTCCCCTTAAGAGGGGCAAGATAGTATTTTTTACTGTTAACGTTCAGGACTGAAGAGCTGAATTCAAACTCTCTTCCCTGATCCCTTTGCTCTTTCTCCCTTACTCTGATCCCACAAACACAAAGGCTTGTGAGTTTGTTCATGTAAGAAACTTCACCAGAGCTCATATGGAAAACCAAGTCAGTCGAGCTCATGCATAAACATGGAAGGGACGGAGGCTTAAGATAATAAGAAGCAATAATAATAGGCAAATTCAACTGTTCATTGGTGTACGGAACTCATGTCAGATAAAAAATAAATTATTTAAAAAAAAAAAAAAAAGCTTAAAGCAAGCTGACATCTGGCAGTTTCTTCTCAGGAGAGGTCAAAAATGAAAATAGTTGGAGCTCTGAAGACCAGAATCAGTGTGCACTGGCAAAGGTGTCTCTTTGACACAGGGGTTCTCTGTCTCTCTCTTTCTTGAGTACAAAACTGAATTGCTTATATAAAAATAGAAGACAGGAAAAAAAACAATCACTCCTACTCTTGAATCTTTTGCAAGTAGCATCAGCAACTCTCCGATTTATTTTAATGTGTCCACTTATAGCGCTATTCAGCACTTTATCTTTGCATCTTTATGGTGGCGGGGCGGGAGAAGAATGAGATTTTAAATAGCTACGTAAGGATTTTATGTGGAAAATGTACATGGTCTTCAGGTATATTAATTGCTATGGGTTCAGCCTATTTTTTTCGAATTTAGGACCATATACATTTGAGCATAGTCTTCTCAGTAATTCAACCCCCAAACAACAAGCTATATAACATGGGCTTCCGTAACAGGAGGTCAGCTACTGTTCTGCAGATGGAAGCATGACACCCAGGATTTCTGTTCTTTTTTTTTATAAATTTGTTTGTTATTATTACCACAGTCCTGGCACCAGGACTGAACAATAACATATAAAACTACTGCAACTGGAGAAACACATCAGATCTTCCCACAAAGACATTTACATTGAAAGTAACACTGGAGGCAACATCTATGGAGATAATACAATATTTTCCATTCATAAACCCCAGTTTTTAATATCATTCTTATTTTGCACAATTTTCATCAATTGGAACATTGCTGTTGAGTATTTTAAACAGGAAAAAAGATTAACACTGGACAGTACAGATGAGAAGGCAGAAGGAAGGCTAGTAGAATCTCTGCCCATCAGAAGATGCTTCCCTATAGAGCCTGGCATGGAGATTCCCAACTCCCACCACTACCCCGCTGTCAGAAGGTATCTCAAAGCCCATCAGCAGATCCTTCCCTGCACAGTGCTACTGTGCAAATATGACAACCTGCTGTTATTAACATTTATTCAGTTAGCTCAAATAGCAGATAACTATGGAGTGAATAACAAATTCTAGCATTCCCAATGATCTCCAGCAGTTTGATTTGTTACAAAAAAAGATGCACTCACACACTTCAGAGCACTGTTAAAAACATTTGCCAGATTGCAAATTCAAGCTTTTCAAAGTTAGGAAATGCTAAAAATGTGGCATTTTACCTTGGTCTCAGTTTGCATCTACTACATTATAGTCCGTAACCACATGATTATAGTACTATTTGTCCTATGGGACCCCTGCCTCTATCAGTGAGAGTGAGAAGAGTCTGTTCAAGGAACAGTTAATTTTTTTCAGAAAACATTTCAATTAACAGAACTGAGGTGTTTTCCCCCCCTCGCTATTTAAAAAACAGCCTTGCAACAAAAAAAAAGTCAGAAACTCCTCATTGCCTCCTACACCAGTATTTGCTTAGGCTGCAAATATTGATAAAGCTTAGATTCTAACACTTCTGTCAGATGAAAGGTATTATTAACCGTACTGTACAGAGATGGAATTGTGCCAGAAAAAGAATAATGCTAAGAGTGACCGATCTGGGACCCCCAATTTGCAGTGGTTCAGGGTGTTTAGCACTTTGTCACTCATGTTCAAAGAGTAGTTCCCATTGACTACAATTGCACCTGTGAGAGTTCAGTATTTTTGCAGATTCCCATAGTTTCAACTCAAGTCACCCAGAAAATGAAGAACATGCAGTTTAGTAATCATCTGTGAAAAGTCTAGGTTAAGCCATTTGCCTAAAACCACACAGAAACCCTTTTTAAAAAGTTTACTTCACTTACTAAATCATATTTCTTCTGTGCCTAGTGGGGATAAAGTAGCTTATTACCATACAATAAACTGTACCACTTTCTGTCCAAGAAGACGCCACTGCAACTAGGTCTACATCGTGAAGGAAATCAATAAAATAATAAATCACTCAACAACAAAATTTCTAACCAAAGCAGCGTTTTTACTTTGGAAGAGAAGGACCCAAGAATCCTTCAGGTAACTGCAAGCAATTGGCTATGAATATTCATCTTTTGTGAAAGGTCCTTAAGTAGTAAGGTGAAGAACAGGAGAAAAAGGTGTGAGATATCTAAGACATATAGGAAGGAACACAGAGACAATCTGGTTAGATGACTAATTTATTTTATCTTTAACCAGGTCAAACATACTAATGAAAGGTAGGAGGCAGAAGGGAAAAAAACAGCAGCAGCAAGAACTCCTATCAGCATTTCTATGGCACTTCACACGTGTAAACTACTTTTAAAAATTAACTAATTAATCCTCACAACCCCATATTCCCATCTGATGCATTCAAGTATTATAAACCTGCATTTTACAAGAGGAAACTAGGGCACAGAGATTAAAAGCTATATTTCCAAAGTGTCCATTAATTCTGTGCGTCAGTCTGGAGTGCCCAACTCGAGACATTGAAAAAGAGGCCATAAGATATTCTGAGGACCCTCAGCTCCTGAGAAAGCCAGCACCAGTCATAAAAAGGCACCTGAGAAAAATATCTGAAGTTTGGCACTGTGATAAAAACATGAAAACATTAGAATTTAGAAGCATTTTTTGAAAAGATTGATATCAAGACACGAGTCAGAGACAGAGCTGGGCCTGGTATTAATTTAAAAATGAATTCAAGACACTGAACTTAATATTCGTTCATTCAAGGAAAGGCAGCTAGCAAGAAAGAAACCTCTGTCGTTTGCCTGGAAAAAAGCAAATATTGGATTTTTGTGAACTTCGAAAGCAATTCTTTTTAACCTTTCGAAAACTGGACTGCAGATCAAGGAAGGATCCCGTTTTATTGTGGACAGACACAATTTCTTAGAAGTCACCCTAAAAAGCCATAATCTCCTCTTCATTTATAACCTGTGGCTTCACACTAGCCTACCTATGATATTTACTGTTTGCACTGAATACACTTCAGTACAGTGGTAACAAACGCAGCTGACAGTGTGCATCAGGCCTTGGCATGCCAAGCGATGCATGCATTTTGTGATCTCAGCTGCTAGCCATATATATTTACTACATCAGCTGCTGTATGAAAAGCCTCGTGTTTGTGCATCTTCAGTTAATGACTGAAAATAAGAGGATGGAGGAGCCAGGACAGGACAGAGATACAGTTAGTAAAGGCTGCCCTCCAACATTGGTACCACTGTTGAGTTCATCTTTGTGATCAATTTGGTTGTCTTCAGAATATCTGCATGAAATTATACTGGTATCAAAAAGGTTAAGCAGTTCATCCTCCTATTTTCTGGCACAAATGAAGAAAATCATGATGAAATAAAAACCCCATGCTGCAGAAAACATTCAGACCCGTATTAAATACAAAACCATGTACAGGATTTCCAGTTTCTAAAGGACAAATATTCAACTATTTCTAAGCACATTTTTTTTTATACCAATCTTGTTTGTAGAGCACTGAACACAATGTGCTCCCTCATCCACCATTCTGACCAGGACATTTCACAACAGCCCCTCTCCTTCCTGCCCCAATCCATTTACAAAGGTTACAAAGTACTCCATTTCTGCTCTGAGCTCTAAATAAAGAAGAATGCCTGCTTCCAAACCTTTCAATTTTTTGAAGAAGGACAGGTATTTCTTCTCAGCAATTCTTACTGAGTACTGCATCATTCCAGGGGCTGCTGTTAATTACTTAAGGCTGGGGTCAGAAACCTGTCATTTGAAAGCCACATGTAGCTCTTCAGCAGCATGTGTTTAGCTCTTCAATCCTCTGGCACCAGCCCACAATTTTCAACAGCACACAAGCGCAAAAGGAAGGGTTTTTTTGGCAAGAAAGGTCTTTAATGGCTGTGTAATCAACACAGCTCCAGCAGTTATTTTCTGTATCCGCTAAGACCAAATCAAACTTTTGAAAGTTGGTTTTGACAAGTAACATGTTATCCCTCGCTTCCTATCAACTTTGCTGAAGCACTGATATGCACACCAGACAAACAAATCAAGTAAATCATCACAGCAACTGCTTGATAAAACAGCAAGCAATACTTCCCAAAGAGTTATAACTCTGCAGTTTGCATGCCAGGGATTTGTTTTCTTTTGTTTTATTAAAAAAAGAGTAGTGATACTAAACGTTGCCTTCCCTGACGGCATTATAGATTGGTTTGCAGCAGAGACATTTCCCTACAGACTCAGCCATTCCCTGCTTTTTGTCTTGTGCTTGAGACTGTCTCTCCAAATAGAACCAAACTTGTGCACGTGCACACACACACACACACGAACAAGGTTCTTCTTTCCTCTTGTAACTTTCTGAAGGACAGTTAATGACTGAAAATAAGAGGATGGAGGGGCCAGAACAGGACAGAGATATAGTTTGTAAAGGCTGCCCTCCAACATTGGTACCGCTGTTCAGTTCATCTTTGTGATCAATTTGGTTGTCTCGAGAACATCTGCTCACAAGCTGACAAATGATGAATCCCATCTCAGAATCCATAAGCAGAAAACCAGCAGTCTGATAAACAGCTAACAGAAGAAATATATGCACCTTTCATAAGGAAGACAAATCACTCATTCTCACTAAGTGCTTCCAACAGGAACACTAATTCTGTATTTATTTGCAGAGCATATGTACTGTGTCCAAAGCAGTGCGTTAAAAAAGATCTCCGGCAGCCAATTGGTTTGATTACATTAGTCTTCCCCAGTGTAACAACAGCTCTGAAAATATAATAATAAAAGAGCCTCTATAGAAAGAAAACCTCCTAGCAACATTTTGTGGGGTTTAATTTTTTTGTTCTTGCTTTGGGAGGCGTGCAAGGGGAATATTATTTTGAAACATTTTTCTCCAAGAAATATCCACAAAATATCAAGGTCACCCAACAAGGGCTTTCATACACTTTCCCTTCCACACAGCAGTTATTTTTATTAATATCTCCAAGAATATATTGCAGGATTGTCTTTGTTTTAGATCCGGTCATGTGATTTTTCTGACACCAGGGAAAACTGGGTAAATTGTAATGCTCTTTCAAGCCAAAGAATGGTCCTTTTTTAAAGCTAGGATGTTGATGAATTGTTATTTGCCAAGGCCTAAGCAAGCACAGAACAGTATATCTATTCCTCCTTCTGTGCTCTCAGGAATGATGGATGGAAAAATGAGGCAGGAAAGGAGCTGGAGACCAGCCTGAGCTGACAATCTAGCCGATATAAGCAGGATTGTTTCAATCAAACTGTGAGAAAAAGCAGCTCTTTGTGTAATTCCTCTTATTGCAAACACAGAGCATGGAAAATACTGCACCATATTTCTCTGTCTGAAAATTGTAACATGTTGAAAATAACACAAATGGTCACCCCCCCAACACCCTGAGACACAAAAAAGACTCTTTCTAATAAAGGCAGCATCACATAAACCCTGACTTACAAGCTATGGCATGCTTGTAATGCCAACGAAGACGCTGGGCTACACACAGACTCATTAGTCTGTAAGTATAACATAACATTTACCTCCCTTAGAGTAGCTGGATGACTTACATCCTACCATCTAGTGCACGCATATTCCACACAATAATAATATTTATTCACAGATTGTGGATAACAATTATCAGATATGCAAGTTTTCACAAATTTAACAGGAATATATAATAAGATCCAATTAGCTGTTTCCCAGGAGATGGACTGCACTGTCCACTAAATGTATGCACCCCTCTAATGCTAACAGGGATTCAAATAGATAGGCTTAGAGATAGTTTTGGGATGTCATTCAGAGGGACCTGGACAACCTTGAGAAGTGGGCCCACGTGAACCCTGTGAGATTCAACAAGGCCAAGTACAAGGTCAACGCTGCACCTGGGCAGGGGCAACCCCTGCTATCAATAGAGGCTGGGGGATGAAGGGATTGAGAGCAGCTCTGCAGAGAAGGACTTCTGGGTACTGATGGGTGAAAAGCTGGACATGAGTCGACAATGTGCACTGGCAGCCCAGAAAGCCAACAGTATCCTGTGCTGCATCAACAGATGCATGGCCAGCAGGTTGAGAGAGGTGGTTCTCCCCTCCTCTCCACTCCAGTGAGACCTCACCTGGAGCACTGCATCCATCTCTGGGGTCCCCAGTTCAGGAAAGACACAGACCTGTTGTAGTGGGTCCAGAGGAGGGCCACAAAGATGATCAGAGGGCTGGAGCACCTCACCTGTGAGGACAGACTGAAAGAGTTGGGGTTGTTTAGCCTGGAGAAGAGAAGGCTCTGGGAGACCTTGTAGCAGCTTAAAGGGCTCTTACAAGGAAGATGGGGACAGACTTTTTAGTAGGGCCTGTAGTGACAGGACAAGGGGTAATGGTTTTAAACTCAAAAAGGGTAGGTTCAGGCTAGATGTAAAGAAGACATTTTTACAATGAGGGTGATGAAACACTGAAACAGGCTTCCCAGAGAGGTGGTAGATGCCCCATCCCTGTAAACATTCAAGGTCAGGTTGGACAGGGCTCTGAGCAACCCGATCTAGTTGAAGATGTCCCTGCTCATTGCTGGGGGTTGGACTAGATGGCCTTTAAAGGCCCCTTCCAACTGAAACCATTCTATGACTATGACAGCAGACAGGTAACTGCCTAGCAGTCTGGCGATGCTGCACAGCTGACAGGCAGTACCTTGGGGAGCAATAAACTGCCTTGACCCAGTGTCTCCATTTCACAGAGGATAAAATCCTGCTAGCACCTCCCAGTTCACTCCAGATGAGCAAGGTTCTGCTGTGGTTAGAAGTGCTTCCCATGGTGTGCTCTCTCAAGCACAGGTACCCAGCATGGAGGAGCAGGAGATGCAGGAGATCTGGTGTCACCAGAATCAAGACCTGTACTTCTTTATTGCATCTTCACTGAAGTCATACAGTTACTATCCATTAACAGCACGACTTTCAGGGCAAAGCCATGAGTCTGGCCACCAGCGTTAGCAGAGTTTTCCGAGGGAGGAGAAAGGTCCTAAAGGGAAGCTTAGAGCTGGAGCAGGGAAGCCGCGTTAGCTGCCACTGTGGCAGTTCTGTGATATTTAATTACTGCCTTTAGCTTCCCACATTCACTGATAATTGCAATCCAAGCATACCTAGCCAAAATTTTCTTTGACAGTGAGACAAATTCACTTTGTTCCTCAGAAAAAGTGGAACATATGGAGCAAGAACACAGCTAATGGGGTGCAGGAGGGCTCAGAGATAGAGTAATCTCTAGGCGTCTGATCTCAGTACAGTCCTCATTGCTGCTGACCAAATGAAATACGGCTAGAAATACAGGCTACTGACCTATACGAAATTCATCAGTGACTTCAATCTTATTCCTACCGGCAAGAAACTGAATGCATGGCACAGAATAAGATCAATCAACCAGGCACAGAAAAAAACAAGCCGTGGCATTAATTGTTGTATTTATAAGACAACTTTGCAAAGCAGCAGAAAACAGAATGGACCAAGAGGTTGAGCTTCCTTCACTGGCTGAGTAAGTTGTACTTCCCACACCCTGTGCTGCACAGAGGGCCTGGGATCACATCCTGCAACAGCAACTGCAGACCATAGACCAGAGTGAGTGAGTGATGGAGGCTGCTGCAGCAATGTGCATTTCACTAGTCAGGCAGAGAGCCACCAGACACACAAGCAACCCATCATCTCCAGGGCTATTAATCCTGTCTTATACTTGTCTGCTGCATGTGCCTGTAAATATATGGAAAGAAGAAATAAATAAAATGAATGAGTTCTTCTTTCAGAGGCTCTTGGGCAAAATGCCTTAAGACTGGTAATGCCCAGGAATGGCCTAAGTACATTCTTTCCATAAAGATATACACATTTTTTTTTAGTCTTGAAATTTCCTCAAACACAGGGCTATGAATAAATCAAACTTCTTAGCTGCTGTAACAGGTCAGAAATGATACAGAAGTGCTTAGAAGCAACACAAAATTACTTCAAGTTGCTCATGCATAGTGACAAAGGACATAAGGTCTCCTATTAGCTGACATTCATATCTTAGTAACTTTAGGAAGTGAGTTGATGGTCTTCATTCATGTGGACAGGTACCAATTCATGGGTACTACCACTACTTTTGAGATAGTCTTGTGTTGCTAATAGTCCTCTGCAAAGAAGTCAAGGCATGAATAAACTGATCTCCCTCTTTCCTCATTCAAATCAGTGTTTTAAAAGCCAGACAGGAAAGCTGTGCAGTGAGCTGAACTTCTTCTAAACATGCCAGCTGTTAACTTTTAACAAACTTGGCTGTACACACAATCTACATAGGCAGATAAACAGTAAACCAGTTTTTCCTGTTCTGACAGAAGTCATGGTTGCAACTTGGGCATATAACTGCATATAACTGAGTTCCAAAATCCTGACTGAGAAAGTGGAATTTAGATGGCAGAGCAATTAGATGCATTTTAAAAGATAGCTCAGTACACAAGAAAACCATGAAATTCTTCACAGCCTGCCTGTGTATTTTAGCATTGATCAGTGCCAACCACATAGTTCAGTGCTCTCCCATAGCAGTCTGAACATGAAATAAGTTAATTCAAAGTTATTGAAACAGATGCGTGTAGTGCTGCATGGTTACAGAGTTCTCTCCAATTACAATTACAACTGGAATTACAATTACACAGATGATGCTTTGCTAAGATGGCATTTTTATATTGTTTTTCTTCATACCCCAATATCCTGCCTATTCCTAGTCCTCAAATAAAATGTTTTCAGCTTTGTTTTGGTTTTCCCTAGCATGAGGTTAATATGGATTTTCCTCAGAGAATTTCTTGCACACAAATAAATTTATCAAAATCTAAAAAATGACTGTGAAGGGAAAATAGGACTTTTATAGAACAACTCAATAATAAAAAGATTTGAGAATCCCTGGACATTCTTAAACTGTTTTTCTTTCTTTTAAAGACATTTAAGGAATCACTATTCGTTTTAGTCAAGTACAACAAAAGGACAGAGATATTATCTGCGTTTTGGCTGTGCTTAAAATTTTGCCTTTCTCCTACTTCACTACATTTGTTACCACATTTCACTATGGTGGGACTCTGCTCCTGCAATCACTGTGCCACAAAGGCACCTGAAGTCATTACTCACTCTGTTAATCACTAATATGGATGGGGAAGAAGGGCCAGAACCTTTTCACATTACAGTTTCATATTGCTCAGGGGGAAATAAATGATCCAAGTGTTGAAAGAGGATGAAATATAAAATGCCCTCCTTATAAACTTAAAGGTAAAGCTGCTGCTTGTTTCTAAACCGTAGCTACCCTTGCAGGCTACATTTTCCATGGTCCATTTTATTGCCTAGCACTTGCTAATCATTATTTCCATTGTTTTGCAAAGCCTGTAGATAAGAGAAAGTACTTAAATACAATTCTAAGTGTCAAATTTAAGCACTGTGGTTTCCCTGAGTTTACGATCATTGCTTATGTGAGACAAAGAAGTAAAATTTGACCTTAAGAAACCATTTCTTCTAGAAGTACAGAATGTTTTCTACATGCTGCAGCATGCTAAGAGCTTCTTCCTCTCTGCCTTCCAAATAAACAAGCTAAAGAACACTGCAATGGTAAAAAAAGTGAAGTAAAAACACCAAGGCAAAAATACCTGTGTGTCTGCTTCATACGCGTACAGCACAGTTCTTGCCTGCTTTGCAGCCCAGGAGTTCTGGTTTCATCTCTTCTACTGGGCAACGCAAAACCATTGTGCAGTTCAATACCCCTCTTTCAGTGACAAAATTTTCACAAGTGTCCAGGGGGCAAGAAACTGACATTTCTTCCACATTTCAGGAAGCTAAGACATTGCATCAATTCCATTCAAGGAGAACTGAAAACAGACCCCCATGTTTGTGCAGGACAAGGCTAAGACCCATGCCCACTACCTTTCAGAATAAATACACCAAGCTGATCCATAAAACTACAGCTTAAATCATGCTGGTCACACATGCAGAGCTTCAAGTATATGCCAGACAATGCTGCTGTCAGTTTTCGCTACAACTAACAGGAATCCTTATTGTTACTAGCAATGTTTTCCCTTTTTTTATTGTGTAGTTTAAAGTTGCTCCTTCAGTACAAATTAATAGAACAGTTGGGATAGGATGGTCTTTAGGAGACCATTACAGGATTTCAACACTATTTGTGTCATCACTGTGTGGCACCTCTTTTACAAAAGGGTAGGGCAGCAGGTTGTGGAGTTGTGCTTGCAAGACCATAATGCTGGAGATTTGCTTGTATATCCAGATAGAGGAAACACTTGCCTTTACTGTCTTTAAAAAGGTCAGCATTTGATTTAATAAAATTCCAGGGAAGCAGACTCCACTCTCAAAGGTTTCACACTAGCACTCGCCAGGTGGCTGGCTGTGTCAGAGCACTGCTAGCAAGCTACAAAGACTTTTAGATCTTTGGATTTCCCCAGTTTGAAAGCAACCCAATTCAGCCATTTCTATACCTAGCAGTCTCTCCAAGTACATGAAAGATGAGTTTGGCAAGCCTCTGTTCCCGCTCTGCATTACAAACTGATCACAACATCCTGTAAATTCAGAGGTTAAAAAACCATCTATGGGGAAATGCATATTTTAAATTGAAGTTAATAAAACTGTTTTCGTTGTCCCTGCAAAGCATACTGAGTTTATGCTGCTTAAGTTACATGTGCCCAAATGTTTTTGCATACAAGCAGTCCTACTGACTTCAGAGAAACAACTCATATTCAGTGATACACGTGCTTAGATATTTGCACAATAAGGCTAAAATGACTAAATATGAAACACACTGTCAAAGTAATAATTTAAAGCTCAAGTGCACAAATGCTGCAACTGAATATAAAGTCAAAAGGAAAACTTTATACTGTCAAGGAAAACTGATTTAATAAATACTACAGCAATTATAACAATGGTACTATCTACACTAATATACTTTCTAACTTCAGAACGTCATAGTAACAAAAATCATAGTGATTTGTTCGTAAGCCCATTTAATGGAAGGGTCACAGAGTCTCATTTTTGTCCAGCTTTTCTAGGTAAGTAGAGTTAGAGGAGATTATGACCCTTAATCATGTATTCAAACTATGCACAGATGCTACCCTTTTGTCCCTGCCCTCACAAATCTTGAAAAGAAATAATAAATAATGCATGCATTACATTTGCAGTGTTGTATTAAATTGAATCCACCTAAAGACAGCAACAAAACTTCCATATATGTTTTTTTCAAGTCTTATTTCCTCAGTAGTACTTTGTGTCCTAAAGATGATTCACCGAAAAAGAAAAATCAAGATAGATTTTACTTATGGAAAGTAACAACACTCTGTATGTATTCAAATATCAATGTGCTGATGCAGTATTTTAACACTGTTCTCTGTGACATATGTTATGAGAACTGGCTGCTAGTTGTCCTTCCAGTCAGGCTATCATCAGCACGCAAGACTGTGAACATGACAGAATTTGTGCTCCCTCTGTTGGCTACCTTGCTCTTTGATAGGAAAAACATGAGCCATTTCACATAAAAAGAAAAAAAGTCTTGCTGGAAGGGAACACTTTTTAATTTTTTTGGACATGAAAAATTATTTCCTATGTAACAGAGAATGAACTTACAAAGACAGCAAACACACAAGCAATTAAATATCTGAACTATGATTGGGACTTGACCAGGCCTTGAATTTTGCAAGCGTTTTTGCAGGCTCTCAGTTTTCTGCCTGTAACAAATCAGTGACACATATTACTGAAATCACCAGGCTTAGGCACGCGAACAAGTATTTACATGTCAAAGTACTGGCATATCAAAGCAGAAAAAACACTATCAAAACCTGTGCAGCTGCTTGTATATGCCAAAGTTTAGCCACAGAAGCAGACATGGAAAAATACTGGACGATATACACGTATTCATAGTATGTCATACTAAGAAACCCAGATCAAAGTTTCAAATTTGGACAGTATGAAATCTCCTTTTAAAAGGCTTTAAAAGAATTCCTACTTTATTGAAATGAATGCCAACAGCTATTTGGTTCAGCCACACAAATCAAGCAATTATATTGCCTCAGTAATTACAAACTCTCAAAGTGGCGATACTGGTAATAATACTGCCTCCACTTTCTCGACAGGCAATTAAGTGGTATGATGTCAAGGGTGCAGACCTCCTTACTCAGTAACACCAACAACTGTATCGCAAGCACATGGGAAATGCAGGCGCATCTCCCCACGAGAGCCTTCACCTCCGAGTTTCTGAAGCTCACAGAGCTCTGAAGCAGGGGAAAAAGAATAAAACATGGAGAAACTACAGTTGTAAACAGGGCTCTCCTGCAAGGCCCCAGGTTGTTAAAAACATATTAAGTAAGGACAAGGCTTAGTGAGCCACTGGCTTATTAGTCAACACATGGGTGTGTAGCTGGCTGGAATTCCCAAATCAGATTGTCTGCCAGCCAGCCAATGCCATTACCCTACTATGACAAAACCTGCAAAACCTTCAGACGGCTATCCTCCCCCATCATGTGGCAGGACATCCAGAAAGCAGATCTGTGCGGTCCTGCCAGTGGGGGTCTATGCGTTCTTACTTTCTATCTCATTTTACTGTGACTTATTTCTTTGTCTCTCCCACCCACAATCAACTGAACTTCAGCCTGCAGAGCTGCAGCGATTTACAAGTTGACATCCTTGCCACAAAAACAAAGGTGCTGCCTGAAGCATTATTTTGACATTGTATTTACAGTGAGTATCAACAGCTTAAAGATTCACTACCTCATTTTATCAGGCTCAGTCATCTTAACATCTTTTGGCTGCAAAGTATTGCATAAAATGTAAGGAAACCAAGCTATAGTTTTTGTCTGCTGAGGAACTGGTGTGTACGGAGCACTGCTGAGGAGTGGTTATGAAATATGAACATGTAATGATACCCAGTATTCTTCTCTTCACTGAAGATACTCTGGTCTTTACACTGCAGACAAAAAGTTACTAGATCCCAGCTAAGACTAACAGTTAGAAAACTCCGTCCTCATTCTGCAGCCTGCGGAGATGAACATTCATGCATGCCCTTGACACTAATCAAGTTAACACATTCCCTCACCTTCCTTTTCTTTTAAGCAAAGACAAAGAAACAAAACAAAAAAAGCACCATAATCTATGATATCCTGATTGTTCCTACATGAATATTCTTCTGCCTCCAGCAGGGCTCAGAAAACAATAGCTGCATCATTTCTGCACATGCTTTCGACTGCTAGGGTAAAAACCTCGTATCTGCTCACACTCTTCACATACGGCAATGAGAGCCATCTAAAGCAGATCTTGCAGTACACATTACTCTAGCGGAGGATATACCTCAAGAGCAGTAGAAAGCAGCTCTGTAACTTCTCTTTTGAAAAGTGTTCTGCCTGTGGCACTGAGGAACCTTAATGGAATCCAGGCTGAGGGCAGGGAGGGGACAACAGTGTCACATGAAAAAGATTCGGGGAATGATGGCAGAAGCCTAGAAAAACCCCAGAACAACTAAGATGACAAACCGCTTATAACCACTCCCTATTTCTACTGACTCCTCAGCTCTGAGTTTTGCATTCACATGTTTCTTGAAGAAACACAAGCACAGCCTTAATATTAATACTGGGCATTTTGGACAACAGATATAGAACGAAAACTCAAAGCCATCTAGCTGTCCGCCCCTGCTATATGCCATACAGAGTAGGTCTCATCTACAGAGATAAAAAAGATCTCAAACTGCTCACAAAATAAGATAGTAGTCCATCAAATACGCAGAAACCTAGCATACAAATACCATGTTTGACAGTAATTTTGAATTTGGAAGCCATATTAGCCAGCGAATACCCCTCTCATCCCCCAACAACTCACTTCTATTAAAGAAATGAAATAATATGGTAACATTATTTTCAAAAGGAAAAAAAATTAGGGGATTTAGAGGATATGAGGAAGTCAAATGTAGCTGTGTATGGGTTCTGCTCCATAGAGTTTTAATAAGGAGAATCAGTGTGCTTGTTTCCAAAGATTTATGAAACCAAACGTGACTAGGTACTTATTTTCCTATACAACCATTGCTTAAAGGATATTTAAAAACAAGGTAGAAACACAGTTCCAGTGCCATCTGTCCTTTTCAGAAAACATATATGCAGTGAATTCTTCAACTCCTTAGTCCAAAACGTAGTAATAATCTGTGACACTGCTGATCCATCTGTGACTAAATGCAGAGTGACTCTCTCTCAAGGATTTCATCAGCATGTACATTGAGTTAAATAGCATAAAGAGTGGAAAGAATATTTTCTCTCAAAATAGGGGAAATAAATTATTGGAAAGCAGTTCTTTTAAAAACAACTCTCTGCTTTGCTGAAGAGGGAGGTGTCCGTAGTGATCTCTGTGGTATAATGAGGGGAATTACTGAGAGAGAATGTCAGTCGCATTATAACTCAAACATGAACAGGAAAGATGGTTGCCGATATATCTGGAAAGCCCATTATCCTTTAGAAAAGAAACTTACTTAGAGTTGCAACTTCAAAATAGAAGAATCCAGAATGTTTTAAACTGAAATGCACATATACATAACTTACCTCAACATAGATTCTGAAATTGACAAGATAAGTACACTAGCTTTCGATATAATGTATTCAGACTGGTTCTAACCACTAACCAATTATTGTGAAGTACTCTGAGATACAAAAAAAATCTGTAAGATGCTATATAAAATGTACTTTAAATTCCTTAGATTCCTACCACTGAGGTTTAAGTTCCTTGCACTTAACTTTTTTTTTTTAAAGATTTTTCTTACATTATGAAATTAATTACAGTACAAACCTATCCATTCATAATACAGTGCTGACATAAGAAATATTTGCGTAATGGACAACAGGAGAGAATCAGGCAGTCAGCTCACATACTGTACGTATACAGTCCCTATAATACAGGCCTGTTTTAATACAGCAGCATGGTGATGTCCCACTGCTGAAGAGCCTTCCACTGAGTTTGAGAGCGTACCTGTGAAGATCTGTACTACCTCAGGATCTAGGTAATCTACAAGAGGCAAACCATACTTTTGTAAAGGTTAGAATCATTGACAGTTAACAAAAATATAATATAGATAAATATAACCATATAAATGCAAGCAGTTGTAAAAGGACATTTCAGTTTTAACTACATTAAAAAAACAACCAAACACAGCAATACACCAACCCTCAGGCTATAAAAATTACTGTGTCCTCTGACAGCTGTGCAATGATTCCATATCTGATACATTTTTTCTAACCATACTTAAAAAAAACAAAAACACAAAAAAACCAAGCAACAACTACTAACCCACCTCCCCCCCAAAACAAATCTTTCAGAGCAAACGAACCAAATTCTTAAGTTGAGACAAGGGAGTTTCGAAATAACATTCTTCTGGCTTTGAGACCATGCTGGACTATGTCAGTAGCTATCTGCACCTTTACTACAGAGACTGCTTGACTTATGATACATGTTCACAATCCCTTTGAACTGACATAGGTACCCGGTGCTGCAAACAGATGTTTCTGCTGACACAAAGGAAGAGGTAATGAGAAGGGAGAAGACAGGGAAAGATCGGATAGCCTTTTCCAGCAACAACACCATTTTACAGTGAACATTGTACTACAGAGCTACTTTAGCACGTACTCTACTCTCCAGACTACACCAAATTCTTCCTAAGATACTGCATCAACTATTTAGCAATGACAACCTTCCAGATTCTTCTTCTCACAGGTATCCCAAAAGTCCAGACACTGGATACTGCTCTGACATGTCAACCACATTTTTTACCTGTCAAGGATTCCTTCAGATTGCTGCAGATGGAAGTGGAACCAGTTTCTAGATTTGCTTTTTAGTTTACTTAGGGAACAGGAATTACAGTTTGTTAGGGAACAGGATAGTATTTCATGCCTTTAGAGCACCATCAGGGTTTCCACATGGTTTTCTGAATACTATGGTTTCTCAACAAGAAGTGATAAGGAGACTAGTAAGAGCTTGTGATAATATGAGTGGTCCAAAATCATTTATGAATAGAAAGTAAGCATCAGCTGTCAACAGATGTATGCAGTGCAGAACTTGGTCTGGTGACAGAAGTATCTAACAGTAGTTCTTATCATACTGCTAACTCCATCTCAGTGACAAAATCAGCCTTTCCCCACTTTGATTCACATATTCCTCCTTAAAACAATACTACATTTGAATTTGGCATAAAATTTCTATACCTACAAAGGTGTGGTTCAGGGCTGACCTGATTTCAGAAATGTCTTTTGGTTAGTTCTGGAGTACCTGCAAAGTGTTCTTTTCTAGCATTTTCAACATTTCAGATAACAGTGCTGCTCACTTTGTCTTACAGGATTTTCCACAACCTATTTGCAGAGATGAAAAAATGATACACGGACAAACTGCTAAATTACATCTGTGAGTAACGAACCACCAAGTCTCTGCAATTCTTCTATTTCCTCTTTTTTTCATAACTTCCTAAAGTGTGCTTCTTGAATATCAATTTATGAATATGACAGAGACAGTGAGTAATGTGAGCCAGCCATTTGTTTAACAGGGCTAACCCCAAGCCACTAGCGCTAGCACAAGCTGTTATGCTCTGTCATTATACCAGAGCTTCCCAGAGGCCAAGTGCAGAAGGGTCACCTCTTTGAGAAACTGTATACCCTTTACTTCATGTTTTACTCTCTGGGGTTAGCTGTAATGCGACCTTCAGCGTGACTTGAGGCTTGAGGTTGGAAAAGTACAGATGCTGCAGCAGATCTGAGGGGTAGCAGTGGTGTGAGAGCAGTCCCAAGGCAAAGCCATGAGGAAAGTCCATGATTAAATGATGCTGCACAGCAGACGCGTGCTCCCCCCCAGCCCACACCTCACGCCATGGGTTCTGTGTGCTTTCTATGCACAGAAAACAAAAAGAAGGAAGAAAGGTATACATGATGCAGAAAACATGCCTTATGAAGATTTAAGCAAGAAAATAATACAAAGGCTGCAGCCCAAAAACTCAGGCTGCACATTAGAAATTACTTCCAATTTAGCTAAGATGTTCAGGTGATCAGAAAAACCAGAGAAAGTATGCAGGCTTGATGCTTTGTATTTATTATAATCTTTATGTAAATGTCACCATATCTTTTATTGTCTTTGCTAATATAATTTCTGGCCTTTCACAATGAAGTACACTTTTTCTGTTAAAGATTTTTTAGCATCTCAGGGTAAATGTTTAAAGAAAAGACTAGGGAAAACAGCATTTAACTGCAGGTTTTTTGATGAGGCAAACACCACGCATTTAACACACCATTTAATAAGTTGTCCTTTAGCTACCATTTCAGTTCATGTTCAGTCCTGTTATCATAAACTATAAATATAATAATTATGTGTATGTTCTGACAGTGGCTGGTATGTGTCTGCTTTCATGCATGCACCTAAATAGAAACAGTTTCTGTTCCAAAGAATTTGTACTCCAAGAATCCTGTGAAACAAAGGGGCTCAAAAGTTCTCCATATATCATCCCTTTACGTCCAGGGGACTTGAGCAGAAGCGAAAGGTCATCAATACGCTTCTCTTCAGGCTCAGCATTACAAGCATGCCCTAAAGAAATATAGTAATTATTCTTGCACGTACTCCTGACTTGGTTGTTGGGTGATTTGAGTTTTCTTTCCTCCTCCTACATTACAAAAAGAGAATGATTCAAAATCACCTCAGTTTTCAGATAGGAAACATAAAAGAGAAGAAGAAATACAAGACCAGAATACATAATGCTGGCCATTCACGGATAACTTTTAAGGAATTCTTATGCACAAATGGGTATGGAGAAAAAAGGTTAATTATAAATGACACTGTATAATTCCTATCTAAGAATACTGAGGTCTGCAAAAGGAAAGGTTATCCCAAAGTCTAATAAAACATTATGCCTGAATGTTGCTTTCTCACACGCCAAAGGGTACTGCTATTGTTCCCCAGCAAGGCAGACAGCTGGCACTGCTCTCTGAGCGCCAACCCGGCCACAGCCAGCAGCTCATTTACGACCCCAGCATCAGTCAGTCAAAGCAGATCATTTAGCAGAAAACCTCCCAGGCTGGTAAGTCTTCCCATCCCTCACTACCCCCACATGGTAGCAGGCAGGTCTGGTCAGGCTGCACAATTCCCCAGCCTTCAAAAGCCCAACATTTTTCATGTTCATTTGAGAGGTTCTTTCCCTCAGATTCAAAGCTGCTTTCACAAACGTGTTAGTGGGTGAGAGCTTTCTATTCTCGCACTAGATGTGATTAATTTGTGGCATTCACGTGGCTAGTTCTGCACAGACAATGGGAATGGACTGGCTCACACCCCATCTACAAGCAATTTATGCCACAGAAGTTCAGACTTGAAGAAAAAAGGCTTTGACAGAAGCAAGTTTCCTGCTTGTTATGGATGGCGCTGAGTGAACTGCAATCAAATAATTTCTACTAAAAGAAGATAGCACTATTACCATTGGAACCAATTATTATTAAAACAGACCTGATAGAGCCAGAACAGTGTTCTTCTCATAGCTGCACAGGTGACAACAAAACACATCAAAAAAGCAAAACCTGACTCTTACATTTTATTTGGTTCATCCAGCAAACAATATGTGCCCAGGAAGTAGGGACATGAAAGCCAAATAGAAATATCTGCTTTAACTCAGGTACTCAGACCTTCCTCTTCCATTTACACTTACAGTTGCAGAAGAGTAAAGTTAATAAATAGCAAAAGGAATGCTTGTTGAATTCTCTTCTCTCAGTCTATTATTCTGGCTAAAGCCCTGAATGACAGTCCTATCCAATTCTGTAATCAATCTTAGCTTACCTTTGATGGACTAAGATGTAAGAACTCAAAAGCATCTGCAATCATCTCTGTCAAAGAATACTCAAACTCGTTTTATACCAGTTTCCCATCTGCACAGGCAAGTGTTTAAGATCACCTCTCAGCCCTCCTGAATAAGCTTAGTAAGCTCTGAATAAGCTTATCAGAAAGACTCACCGACTCAAACTTAGATACACAGATACCAGAGTGCACGGGATTGAGATTTTATCTCATATATACACACATTTGCTGCCCTAACAAAACACATTGAAGTGCATTATCAGATGCATATGGTAAACATGCACATACACTAATCTGCATCAAAAAAGCAGCCCTCTGTTGCTCACAAAACAGAGTGAGCAATTCTTCTGAATGTCCAACATAAGCTAATGACATTCTGCACAGCAGTCTCAGAGCATGCTGCCTATCGTTATTAGAAGTATTTCATTGTCTGCTGCCTCTCTGGTAGGGTTTACAAGAAAATTAAAAAGGTAGAGAACAAGAAAGCAAAAAATAGGCAAAGGGT
Source organism: Falco biarmicus (assembly GCF_023638135.1). NCBI lineage: Eukaryota > Metazoa > Chordata > Aves > Falconiformes > Falconidae > Falco > Falco biarmicus. The sequence goes on along the minus strand of NC_079311.1, from coordinate 26,101,691 downwards.
AATGGATGTCTTCTTAACCATATACTGGCACATGTTTAAAACTAACTGGACCAAACTGCAAAGAAGGAGCTGGTATTCTGAAATGCAGTGTCAGTAAATGGACGGTCTTCTTAATTTCTATCAATTAACCCAGTACCTTAAAGTCAGTAATTACAAACAGAAGCATGCCCTGCATTGGCCTTGAATTTGTTTCATAGCCAGTGCGTATAATTAGTCCTGATTAATAAGCCACACTGCTCATCAACAGTATCAGCAAACCCAAATGATCTACATTGCTGCTGCCACAGGAAGCCTCAGTGGTCTGACTGGTGCCTTTATCAAAGCGCTCTGCCCAAATAGGATCGAGGGCTCATTTGGCACCCTTACTGCCTGATTTATTAAGAGAGAAACTGCACTGCCTTCCACATAATCATCTTAACCCCTTGCATCAACTAATTAAAACACACAGAAAGACTACTTATGTGTGAGCAATTACAACAAGTTCCTGGTTGGTGTCCAAATGGATTCATGACATTAATTTGTGAACAATAAAACCTCATATATTAGGGAATTTTAACAGGTGACTTTACATACATTAGACACATTTTCATTAATTGTGAGCACATTAGGGAGCAACAGGTGTGAGCCTTACCCAGACTTAGCAGTGTTCACAAGACTATTTCCAAAGGGAGGCAATTAAAAATTAAAGCAGTAGAAATCTGCAACAACAATATACACAAAACCTGACATAAAACACAAAAACAACAAAAAAAACCCTCACAAAAAACAACACTGCAAGAGTTGTCTGCAGCATGTAATTTCAAGTGTTCTGCCAGTATGTACATTTTGTTAACATTACCTTCTTGGATTAGATTTGTCTGTAAGTGAAACTGAGTGACTAATAGTAGCACTGGTAGCAGCTGTTATTGGGGATCATTCCCCATTAAAGGGAAAGTAGTCTGTGCAAAAAGCTTCATCAAAAGCTGTGCAACCTGCTGCGTGGCTTCTGTTCTTCTGGTTTGCCTCAGTTAGAGCGGGAAGCACTCCAGCATCAGGGATGTGCATAATTCGACAGGGGGGATGGTGCATGGGAACCCACTGGGTCGGTCATTCAAGCCAAGGCACTCAGTGATAAAGCAACACATTGTGGTTACGAGCTTGAAGCACACAACCAGTGAACTTTTCACTGTGCAAATGGCTTGCTGTCTGGATACAGCATAACACACCTAAAGCCAGTAAAAGGGATCTCTTTTGATTTTTTAAATTTTATTTAATTTTTTAAAGTTACTCATGCTTCAGGGGGCTGGCGCTAAATTTTACCACTTGCTTTAAGAACTGCAATGGGAGAAATCTACATCTGCCAATTAAAATGTAACAGCAAAGATAGGTCAGCCTTTTGCCTTCAGAATAAAATCATACTACAACTAATAATACACATTCCTCACCAAGCTACAAGAAAAAAATTCAGTGGGATTCTCCTGCTAGAATTTCTAGCATGTTTCAAATGTAAGGGCATTTAAAATGGTTCTCATACTGACAAGAGAGTGTACATACACCCCTGTATGTGGAGGAACACACAGCAGAGGAACAAGCTCCCCTTACTCCAGAGGAATTAAAGGCTTGACATATTTTAGCAACTCTATAACACAACTTGGGAGTATTACTGTTGAAAAGTAATGGCTGTTCCCTAAAGATGTTTATTATTCATACACAGCAATTTCCCTACAGCCCAGCTAAGACAATAGAGAACCCACCTACTGAAATGCATTTTGAACAGACACAGGATACTAAATATTATAAAGAATGCACAATTCCACAGCTTCTGTCAAAAGCAAAACAGTATCAGTGGGTTGGAGGGTGGGTTGGGGGGGGAAGGGGATTGGAAATATGGGGAAAACCCGTGGAATTGCTTCAGTTTTGCTGAACTGCTGATTAATTTAGCAAAAGCAGAGAAACTGAAATGGATTGTGTGAACTCTTCCTCTCTCCGCTGATCTGGTACCTTTCCCACATCTGTCTTTAATTGCCCAGGGCACCTCCTGCTGTCATCCTCAACATGGGGACTCTCCCTTGCCAGAAAGGTCCTTAACCTGATCAGCTGTACCCTGACTAACTGTGCCACTGCAAGAACTTACCAAGGCATACAAGAAAAGAAAGTGGTTTGGTAAAATAACAACCGTTAAGCCACAATACTTTTCCAGCTCCAGTTACCATCAAAGACAACACACCTCAAGCTGGCACCAGCAAGGCTGCAGCCCTGTGGCTCTGCACCCCTTGGCTCTGCACCCCCACTGCAGCGCCACACCACTGAGAAACACACATGTTCCCTTCACTGAAAACTAGCAAGTCAAGCAAATGCTTAAATTTTATAAACAAATATTTACAAGGCGCAGTCATAAAACAATTTTACGTCCTGCTAGTCAACACTAGAGCACATTATTTGGAGTTACTGCAATACAGACCAAGAGCTCTGTACAGCAACTGACTGAGTTTCGCCTCTTTTTCTCTCCCTCCCATCATGCTTTTATTCTTCATCCCACCTCCACACTTAATTCAACCCTCCCTTTTCACATTGTTTTGTGGCTGGGGTTGACAAAGATATTTTGTAGCAACAGTTTTCTGCACCACCGGAGTGGGGCCCCTTTTATCAACGACCCTGTAGTACCTCAGGGTTTTGACAGAAAATCCTGTGTAACACAGACAGCAAGCTTGTCTGCCAGCACATTCCCACCATCATCAATTGGAAACGCTTACTTAAGAAAATCTGCCAGTATGTTCCACTCGGCTCTGCCTGCTCTGCGGCAATGCCACTGCTAGAAACGAGCACCAGGCAACCTACTGCGAGGGCTGCCGCTGCCACCCCTGAAAGCCTCCCCTCTCTTAGCTACTCTGCTTCAGATGTGCTGTCCTAGGGCAAAAACCCACCCTCCTGTTCCGCAACCTGCGGGAGAACAACCCGCCACAGGGAGAGGACAGCCTGGCTCCCCCAGGGACCTCTGCCCCCTGCCCCGCACCTTCTGTCTCCCTCCTCCAAACATCCCAAGAGAAGGCAGGATCTACGAGTGGCTGAAACAAACCGCCGGTCTTAACAACCATTAGTTTGTCTGGTCTTGTTTCACTGTTCTGCTTCAGACCAAACACTAATCACGTGGGAAGGGGGAAAGGGAAGAAGAAAGTATTACAGAAAGCAAGTATGCCTTTCTCTCCCAAACATGTCTTACTTTCTGGTAAAATATTCTGGATACAAAGTGTATGGCAATAAAATATTACGGTTTCCTTCTATTGGCCATTATTCTCAGCATGCAACGTTAAAGTCTGTTTTCTGCAATAGTAAGTCTTCGAGGGTTTCACCAGTGCAATGTTTTAGCCTGTCATAAGGTCTAAAACAGAGTTCATGGTTTCTCTTTTATTTGGGGATGGGAGGGAAGCTCTGAAAGATTTCAGAAAATAATAATAATAATCAAAAAAATAATCAATACGTATCAACTTTGGTAACAGCAACGGTTGGCAAATGCTCCTTCTTTGAATAAAGCTGCCAATATAGCCAAGAGCTTAAGGGTCAATTTCCACAGAGAGTTACCTTCCCAGACTGAAAAATTAATGATTAAAAACATTCCTTGTTCCTGCCCCATGGCCGCACTCCTTGTTTTCCTGCGGTGATGGGCAGAGGTAAGCTGCCCCTTTTATGTGTGTGTTGAGAGCACAAAGAAGGGGAGAGTGATGTCACTGCAAACCTACTCCCCCCAGCCTGGCTGCTAGTAGAACAAACAAACAAACCAACAAAGAAACAAAAAGCAACAACAACTACCATGCTAAATCCTCCGGGGGAGGGGGGGGGAAAAAACTCATGATTTGATTGATAGTGCTTCAGGCTGTGGAGAAGTCACCCACATGTAAGTACCACACTGGATCCTGGCCTGGATCCAGAAATGTGAAGCGCTACAATTATATATGGTGGCATGTGTCGGGCCATCTCACTGCACCTAACAGTTGTCTCCAGCTTCATTTCAAGCTAATTAGCTGCAGAAGTCACTTGAGGAAATTCTCCCCTTCATGGGGATTTCACATAAAGGGCTCTAAAAAACATCATCACTTACTAGAGAAGTGACGGACTGGGAAAGACTAGAAAATTCTGTACTAAACTGAGATGACCAACATTCAGCAAAAATCAGTTGGCACTATCAAGTACTAACAGGACAGAATAAAAATTAAAAAAAAAGAAAAAGAAAAAGAAAAAAGAAATCGATAAATAAGCTCTGGCCCATGACAAAGCACATGGGTTTAACTTGATATGCCATTAATATGAAAAGAATTTGACAGTTTACATAAGGGATGTGACCTAGTGCCAACAACCTCTGGCTTCTACATTTTCCAGATGGCAAGAGATTAGGCTAAAGTCTTTATTCGCGTAAGAAGATTTTTTTCCTCCATGGAAAAATTATAAAGGACAATTCTGTTCCAAACTTCAAGTCGCCTTCACAAATGTCTACTCAATTCCAGGCCTTAACTAATGTCTATTAAAAGAAGTCTTTAGGCCTGAAGCTGTGCAGAAGAATAAAAAAAGAATAAAGAAAAGAAAGACTAAGGCAAACCTAAGGTTCATGCTTGCCTTTAAAAGATATATTGACAAAAGCAGTGGGGGAGAGTTTGGACTATCATTAACTTAAAGGAAAAGGTTGGCAAGTTTCAATTGTGGATGCGAACGCCTGCTTGAGTTTGATCTTGATGGACTTCAGACAGGGAAAAAGTTAAGCCTACTTACATATTAAAAAATGCAGTTATGTTAAATTCAGTATGTATCATTTTTCTCACTTTGATTTATACCCATCATTGACAAAGACTTTGAAGGACATTCCTGTTTAATATGGTAAAGAGCCACGGCACAGGGCACTGTCTCAGCTCTGCAAATGTTAATATGAAAAATCATCCCTTGACAAAGCATGACACTATTTCCCATTAATCCCTGAAATACAGAAAAGAGAGAAACTGGAGTCTTTCATTGCTTCTCATCCAGGGGAAGACATGGATGATTAATCAAAGTGGACCGTAAGGTGAAAATACAGTGTGAAATGTAACTCTTGCAGACATAAATTCATAACCAATTTATCAGATTAAACATTAAAAAAAATATCAAAACATATTCTTCAGTGCTCAAGGTATCAAAAAAGTAATCTGTGAGAATCGTTCACTTCTCCCTCCAACCATTACAAAGTATCACCTCATTTCTTGCTTTACTGGCATCACCATAGTAACCTTTCCCCTGCAAGAAATATTCCCCAGGGGCCACCACCCCCTCCAGCACATGCATTCAACACCTCATATGCTGTGCCATATAAATTAACTCGTCTCTGAAGACTCACAGTAAACTCAAGCATTCAATGCACACCGGACATCAACCATTAAAGGATCATCTCCAACCGTAAGCTTAACAAGTGCTCTCTACACAGGACAGATTTCAAAGCGATCAGCATTTTGGCTAGGTGTAAGATGTGGAGAAACACAGCAACTATTACCATGGCACTGTTTCCTTAACTAACAACCCCCTGCCTCTGGTAAGTCATTTTACACATGATCATCTTTCATCCTCTAACATATAAACTGGTAAAGATAAATCTATAGTACTTTCTACTTCACAACTGTGTTGCTCAGACTCACGTGCCAGAACAGTCCTGCAGCCCTACAATGTTAGAATGTTATTGAAGCAAACAGTGCCAGGTTTTCCTTGACTGTCCAAAAAGGAGAAAAAAACAACACCTGGATTATACACCAAGTGATGATTTTATAAACTTCCCTTTGGAAGGAGTAAAATCTACAGTTTTGTTTGAAAAATAATTTGGAGAACGGTCAAATACTAGAATTAGTAGTAGGGCTCAGGGATGTAAAAATATTTGCCATAAAGTGGTCTCTTACAAAAGACTGGAGGATTTTTTCCAGGCAAGGTATTTTACAATTTTGCACCAATTCCGGAATCTTCCGTGATTATCAAATGAGAAAAAGAGAGCAGTTTGACACACTCCTAAACCACATTCCTTCTCAGTCCCAGCCTGGCCAGTCTTGGGGTACACTGATCCCATATCCAGCAGGTGGGGATAGCAAATCCACCCAAACTCTGCTCTCCACCTCCTCATTAGCAGAGGACTGTCCCACACCAAGAGGGGTCCATCAGTTTCATGACGAGTCAGAAACAAACTCTCCCAAACCCTTCGCCCATTCTGCCTGTGCTGCTGATGCTGGTGACAGCCCTTGTGCTGCTCCCACCCCACCACCACCACCCCCGCTCCCCTGCTTCTGCAATACACCCTGGTATGGCGCCCGTATGTCAGGGCAGACTTGTACACATTTACTAGTAGGATTTGTTTTAAACCCAGCCTATTCTAGCCAAAACATGAGTATTTATTCCAAAAACTCTGTGGCAGCAGTACCTTCTGTAAGAGCATCAAAGTGATGAAAAGCAATTAGGGAAGCAATTCAGCTTCAGCTAAAAGCATGAAGTTTCTGATATTTCTCAAACTCTGCAAGAGGATTTGATTTGTTTAATGAATAAGGAATATTTAGAAGAAGGTTAATTTGGCACAGTAGAGGGTGGAAGAAAGCCATACAGATCTAACTCCTTTTAATGTTTAACTTACTTATGCCAGCAGCTTCTTTTTCTGCTTTCAACAACATTTCATCTGCCCAGTATTTCTGAATGCCCTTTGAAAAGACAGATGTCTTCAGATCCCTTGTGAAGACTCGGCTCCACCTCTGTTTAAGTGTGCTTTAAGCTCATCCCTTTTTCCTTCTCATATATCCCTCAGTTTCTATACATCCAGTTTTGTTTTCTCTTTAGTTACGTTGTACTGCATTTCTACTCTGTTCTTTAATTCTTAATTTTTATTTCATGCCTTCCAGACATACTCAGCAGAGAATTGCAAAAACAGAAGCAAAGGAGTCTAAATTTACTCCATGTCTGTAAGGAATTTTACAGGGAGAAAAGATCTGGTATTTGACCACTACTGAGGGAGCACTAGCTTCTAGAGATGCCTTGGATACATTTTGTCTTCCAGTTCCAAAAAACCAATCTATTTTAGGATTAAATTAGAAGGTTCTTTCTTGACACAGAGAGATACAGATATGTTTGTAAAAAAAAACAACCCTACACAAACCCCTGAAGTTTTACAAAAAACTATGCTAGTATAGTACAGTCTAACAAAAGAACCCTGGTAAGTCACTATATCCAATTAATTAATACATACTTTGATACAAGATTCAATTATGATTTCTATGCAATCTAGACAGCAGTGTACACATCCTCAATAATGACTAAATAAAAATAAACATATTTACAGTAGCAAATCTTGATTTTTCTTTGCTAGTTTGTAGTGCTCCTTTTAAAAGAAGCAGCTTTACACATATCTAAAACAAGTTTCTGATGGTTTTTGGACAGAGGAAGCTGAGGGCAAAGCAGGGAGGAGGCATCATTAAAGCCCTGGTAATAGACTGTAATAGGGATTTGATTAAATATATCCCTGTAATCTAGCATCCAGTGGCTGGATAGCTGTGCATCGTGCATTGCAGATGTACAATTCTAGTCCCTTCATCAAAATGAAATCGAACAGATTCAAGAGCAACAGAAATTAAAGTGCATTTGGACCTGTTCGTGGTTTGCCTGCTTCCTCTCTGTGCCAGTAGAAGACATTTTCCCCAGATGGTACGCTAAATTGTGTTCACAGATCAAAAAGACCACAGGCCAATCAAACAGGTTTTCACCTCTCATTGCCAGCACTTCTTTTCAGGTCACAAAACCTAAGCCAAGATCCTCACCTTCAAAGCAGCAAACAGCCTTCTGATTTCTTGTGTCCTTCAGAGTTTATCTGAAGCCATCATTCACATTTGGTTATTGTTTTCTTGAACAAATGAATCACAAATATATGAAGAGTAAGCTCCCCTGGGATTCTGACAAAGGGTTTGTTTCTGTATTTTTATATAGATGCTGCTTATACAGCAGTGTTTTCAGTACAGGAAAAAAGCACACCTGCCTTTGTCTCACGGATGGTGACCCCTATCTGTTAAACCCCCAAGAGATAATGTTGACAGAACCAGAGTTGCAATTTGTATAGTAGCACTTGGAAATTAGAGCAGCTCTTCACAACAGTGGGATGTTTCTACGATGCACCTAATGTTCCAGATGGACGGCATCCAAAATCCACTTGTCCAACACAGAACAAGAAAGAGTATCATTACAAAATATAAAGAGAGATCAGCTTGGCCTCTTCCCTACTTAGAAGAAATCTGGGCACTGTGTTTTGCCAAGTTTTGGAAAGGCAAAAAAGATTTTATTTTCCATTGCTGATCTCCATAAAAAGCTGCTTTTGTAGAGAAGAGAGATTAGTTGGGTGATCTTTAAATGTAAAATGTGTCCCTCAGTAGCTTCAGCCACAGATCTCACCTCTCCTTTCTGAACAAAGCCATATACCTTGCCAAAAGTTAAACTGTATCATCAATGGAAATCACAGACCTTGTTTACCACCCAAAAGCTGAGAAAAAACTCAGCATGCTGGAGCTTACACCAACTTAAGGGCCCCATTTCAAACTTGCAGGCTTTTCAATTGGGATTTGGCTGGAGTGGAGGGTGGGGACACCCTCTTTAACTGCAGATTTTTGGTATGCTTTGGATAAGAAAAGCGTTGCTCTCTTTTGTACGTGCAACCACTTTGTTTTTAAAGGAAAAAATAAACTGTGCTACTCCATCCTGCTTGGCAGAAATCTGTGCTAAACATTTTGTAAAACTTTGGTCAGGCAAAAGACAATGCTCAAATTGGGAAGATGCAAGCAAATTGATTTTGCACTAGTAAGCAAAAACCTGTACACACACTGGAGTGAAGCGCTTAGTACGCCAGCTTCACGGCTAATCCGAGGGGAAGCTAAGGTTCTCACTTCAATGGGTGAACTATCTGGCAGAAACTAACAGGCAGCCCTCCTACCTTCAATGATAACCAAAGCAAAATGTTTTGTTCAAGGTCAGCTCATTTTCAGGCTTTCTCTATGCTCAAATGGCTCAGCTGCTCCCATGCATATCTTTGAAAGATCCCTGCAGTGAGCTGCAAAAGTCCTTCAAATCCTCACCAGACTAAAACTGGAAACTCAGGATGAGGGGAAATTGAAAAGGAGCAACAGCAAGCCCCAGGAGGCTACTGGATCACCAGCTGCACTCCACCTATCTTTTAAAAGATGTAGTTTGTGATCTCTGACATGGTATATAAGACTGTATTAAGCTGTAATTCTGTTGCTGCTTTGTTCAGTAATTTTATACCACAGTTACTTTCACTCTTCCCTGCTTATAGCAACTGTAACTTGTGAGGAAGAGAATGCCTCATCAATTAAACGACACGGAATAGTCAATCTTGAAGTCTTTCTTAGTAAATATTTTGTGAGTTTCAAGTATATCACCGACTATATGGCACATAAAAACTGATCTTACGTGCTCTGGACAAGGCATTGAACAATAACTCAGCCTTGTCATAAAGACAACATATTAGTCAGCTACGTTCTTGAAGCTGGAAGAAAGCATATTTAGCCACACAGACATCCACGCAACAGCTCCTGACAACCACACAGCAGCCAGAACACTGCTTGCTACTGAAGGTCCATGGTTTTAAAAATAAAAAATTACTCACACAAACACCTTTCAAGTGTATTCATCTCTGGGTCACCTTTGTACTAAAGTTCCATTTCCTGGCCATTTTAATGTCAGAATTATATTCATTAAAATAACATATTAAATATTTAATATTTTTGTACTACTTTTTCTCTGCTTTTTGAATGGTGTCAAGATGTTTAGTTTCAGAAATGTTACTGCCATGAAGATATCAGAATATGTCTACTAATTGGCTTTGGGATGAAGGTATTTTCAAATAATGTAGCATTTTTCCCATGATCAAAATACACTTTGGTAAGGTGAACAATTCATATCCCCACTCCACAGGAAAACGACGTGAAATAATTTAAAGAATACTGCATAGACACATAGGAACACTAGTCAAGTTTTTCATAAGAGCCCAGCAGTTTCTCCTTCTGTTTTTTAACTCTTTAAAACCTATGGGCAACAAAAAGAATGATTTTGTGCAATTTTAGGTCATCAGAAGTGTTCGTAGAATTAGTTCCACACAAAGAAAACCCCAGCATCTGTTCAAAATCAGAAGTTAAAATGCTTCCACATCTCATTCTTAAACAATACTTCAACTGAATCTCCATTTCAAGTTATTGTTTTTCGTTTGTTTTTGTTTTGTATTTGCAGTATTTTTACAGACTTCCTTAGAAGCCTTCAATATTGTTACTACCAGAATCAAAGATCTAATTCTGTGCAAGACAGAGCCAATACTGCTGCTCTTATTATCCAAACTAATCTGTGCACAATCAAAGTAAAAAAAAAATTCAGAAAGAATGGATTCTCTGTGAAAGCATTGACAGCGTTTCTTCCATAGTTACAAACAGATGCTTAATGACTGCTTCCTTGCAAGTTTATAAAACTTACAAAGCAATTGCAGTAATGCCAGGTGCATAAGTACAGACCAAAATTAGCAACAGAAGAAAGCAAACTGCTGTTACCAATTTTGCGTAACACTAAAATAGCTAGAACAGAGGCTAACTAGGCTCCTCTGCGCTCCTTTCAGAGACATCAGAGATATTAGGCAACTTGAAAATAACTCTTCCAGCACAATGTTTTCCTACCTTTACCAACAGTCATGCTCAAGACCTAAATTAGACAGCTTGCTCCCCAGCTCAGTTCAAAAAGACTGTTTACCACTGAACTGGAAATTTTATTGCTTACGGTGCATGCACTCGATTCTAAAATGACAACAAGCTTAACTGCTTGAGAGATTCTGCTCTGAAAAAAAATATTCTGTAAAATCACTGCTTCTTTGCTTCCATATTATAACAGAGAATTACTTTATCGCCACAGTTTGCTGTATTAAAGAAGTATGAGACATAAAGCAAGACAAACATCATAAACAGCCATATAGTAATTTTAAACAACAGATAGGGAGAATTTTGGCTTTTTGGAAAAACAGCTTAAGTAAGTTCTAGTCAGGATTCCTTTTACAGTTTCAGAGAAGGAGTCCCCATGTTGTATCTAACCCACCATAACAAAGTAGTTGGATACTTCCTGAGATGCAGGGTAATTATTTCATTTTTTTATACACCCCTAAAATACTTTGGTGGAGGAAAGGAGGTACAGAAAAGAGTTTATCATGCTCTTTTCACAGCTTTTCATTATTTGGGTAAACATATCACATCTTTAGAAAACAAAATGGAAACAACAGCTGAACCACAACTTTTCAGCTTGCCAAAATCTACAGTGTGTGACAGAAGATTAAAATAAAATAGAGTTAGTAAAGCTGCAAGCTTATCCAAAATATTACAGCAGAAATGCCTCATTTCTTGGTTTGCATCCATTTTTCTAGGAGGAGGAAAAAAAAAAAGAAACCTTTTGGGATTATTTACATTTGCAAAGAGGGGCAAAATGAAAGCCGAGGGGACTGAAAGCAACTGTTAAAAAGAATTTATCTTTCATAGAAATCGCTGAAGATTGAAATATGTGGAAGGCTGTTGGCTGAACCTGCTTAGAAAACATTGCCAATCAACATGCGGCTCCTTAGCAAAAAGCAGCCTTCTTCCAGAAATGTTTCATCCCAAGAGAAAGTCCCTTCACAGTACAGCCTTGGAGAAACTATGTACTAACGATCAGTAGGAAATGGAATCTGGAAACACACCACTTTGGATAGGAAGAATGACATTACCCAGGTAATAAATCAACAGAAGATACAACTTAATATTAAACACATTTATGCTATCCTAAATTACGTAGTCTAGGAGCAAGCTGATCCAGTAATATATTTTATGCTTTTCAGTGAGCTGCTGCAAGCTGGGACAACCACATCATTACTGCCAAACTCCTACAGAAAGCTTTGTCTCTTGCTAATCTTTTGTTCCTCAAGGCAAAACCCCAGCTATCACTCCCAATATGGAAATCACAATGAAATTTCTGTGGGGTTCTTTTTCTTCATTTCAGATGTGCAAACCCTCGGCTTTTATAGCTTCATTCTCAGATAATTTTAGCAGGCCATTTAAAGAAATTCAAATCTCAGAGAAGTGCTAAGAATGAGTAAGCTCCTTGTAAACCCATTAAATAAGATTTCCAAATTAAATTGCACTTTTTACTGTTTTCATGGATAAAGATAATTTGGAGGAGGAAAATATTCAGACACGCTATATACTTGACAGAATAAAAACGCCCTGTTAGCACTGCACATGAAACCTGCAGCAGAAACCCATGTAACCATGTCCTGGACTATCATCATAGAGGTGTAAAGGGGAAGACAACAGTTAGCGATGACATGAGCTCCAGGCTGCTCAGCCAGGTTCTCAAAGGTAAATCTGCAATGCATACAAGTTTTTATACTACACACCACTGCAAGTTGAGCTGCAGCTCCTGGGACCTCTCCCAAGAGCCAAAAGGGTGCACCCTCTGCCTAAACGCAGCATTCCCGGTGAAAGGTCATTTACAGGATAGACTCCTAAGAAAAAAGGTCTCTGCAGGTGCCTAGATAACCCAGGCTTAAAGACTCTGTCAATACAGCTGGTACAAATCTCTCAAAATATGTTACCCCATAAGGCCTTTTTTCTTTAAAATATTTCTTCCTCAGCCTGGACACCAACACGCTTAAAATGAGAAACCCAGGTTGGTCAAAAACAGGACAGCAAACAGAGGCAGCATCCGGGAGGAGCTGCAGGGACAGAAACCTGTTGCTTTGGACCTGCAGCCTTGCAGATCGGGATGGGAGAACAGCCAGTGCTAGGCTCTGCTTGACTGCGCAGGAGGCCAGCTCTCCATTCAGTTTTTTGTCCTGTTGTGTTGCCCTATCCTTAGCGCACAAAAGGCTCATGAGACAGGACAAGAAGATTTTGGAGCTGGGGGGACTGAGGAAGGGAAACAATCCCATGCAGATTTTTCTTTTCTCACAAGTGATGCTCAAGCTCTCCCCATATTCATACTTTCCTTATCCTGTTTTCACTGTGCTGACACTAATCCGCCTTGAAATTGGCTGATTCTGCCCAAGCCATGTTTACACGGAAGCAAGTTTCATCTGGCTGTCCTCATTCAGAGACCAGTTTCTGCTCTTGTGGCAGAAGAGATTATTAAAAGCCATATATTACAAGCACATGCTTTAAAGTGACTTAACTTGTAAAGATAACTGTATTATATCAGCCTTCCACTCCCTAGGTCACAGAAAGAGAGAGGTAGCAGTAAAAATCTCAAATGGAAATTGCTTCCTAAATATATTATCCTCCATAACAGCCATTTAGCAAGTGCAAGTACCCACAAGACAAAGGAAAAAGATACAAAGTACATGTGACAGGGTAGAGTAGGGAGTAGTACAGAGGATTCATTTGCATTATCACACTGAACATTAACCACAAGAAGGAAAAAACCAAATGCTCCCTGTTTTGCACAAACATCAATTACGTCTAGTAATTTCACTGATGGCTCTTGTGGAGCAGGTGCTTTGCCTCCATGGCAAAGCACAAATGCATACACCATTCTGGCACAGGCAGCATTTCATTGACTGGCTCTGCATCAGAATTCGCCTTTGTTTGGAGGAGAGGGGGAAAATCTTTTATTTTCTCCTTTTGATCAGCAATGTATATAGTCTCACATGAGGCCTTAAGCTATATGCAGTACCTAAATCTGCTAGCACATTTATGGCAGAGAACACATAAGAATTTTATATAAGGACATTTTAGTGCAACACAAACATACTTTTCCACCTAGATTTTGTGTAACACTTTCCCACTTTCTAAGAACTCCAGCAAAAGGAAGGAGGGGCACTTCTTCCATTTGGTGGGCAAGGAGGTAAGTCCTTTGCTGCTGTTTCCTCACTATTGCTCCAAAACATAAAAAAATGACCAGCCTTTAACTTCTGGTTTATTCATGGCTTCAGCAACTGCTACTAATCCCAAGAGAGCTGGATTTCATTCCAAATGCTACCAGTCACCTTTGTTGGGGGCCATCCCCGTCACAACTACTCCAGTATGTAAGCCAAAAATTATGTTAGTCTTTCCCAGTTGTTAATTATTAATTTTCTAGACATATGAGCCAAACCAGAAAAAAGAAGTGTTACTGGTTTGCTCTCCATTCATTCATTTTACACAAAAAAGGAAAGACAGCAGCCACACAAGACCACACCTTCTTGTATGTTACATTTCAAGTAAGATCTAAATTGTTTTGATTTTCAACTCAAAATAGAAAGCATCCAGATTAAATACATTCCTTTATGAGTTCAACCACTTTTCAGCCTCCTAAACTATGGAGCTGATAATTCTATGCAAAAATCCCACCAGTGGTTGGTACAGCAGCATCTTGAATTCAGAAAGAAACACGAAGTCATCAGCTGCCTACACAAACATGCACTGAACTCCTGCCCAGGCAGACTTGCTCAGTTCAGTAAAATGGGCAATGCTAAATCAGCTCCTCACCAAATTCTGGAATAACAACCACAACCTAGAGATGGAAGACACGCAGCAAAATTGAAAACATGAGAATAACTGCAATTAAGGTGATGTAGGGAGGCTGAGGTACTTCCTATTTATTCTCTGCCTCCCAAGAGATAATTCCTAAAATTATTGCAATTCCAAGAGGTCCTTAAAGACAGAAGAGACAATGGAGACAGGGATGAATGTAGCAACTTGCCAAGAGGTCAGCAAGTCACTCTTGACTAATCTGTAAATGGGATCCAACTACACTCTTTCCCCTGAGGACAGAGGAGGCAGATATTACCCACCCACAAAAGGCCTTAGGGAAAACATATATTTGGCAATAACCACACATTTCATCAAGCTTAAAAAAACAACCAGACACAAACTGCAGAGTGTTACCAATCCCATAATATATATCTGAGCTTCACAAATCCAAACAGAATTTGACCCTTCTTCTGGGATGCATTTCTTCTGTGAAATCTTAAACTCTAAGGGCAACACTGAGAAGGATGGGATTCTTGAAGTGCTTGAAGAAATACATTCAAATGCCTGTTAGATAAAGGAAATTTATAGCTCAGTGTCAAATATCCATGTCCCAGGGCTCTCTTTGCAAGTGTGAGTACAATTTATGCTACACAAACAAATCTACAGAGGAGATGCCCAAAGCTCTTTTACCATTAGCAACAGACTCAGAAAAAAACCCTATCACCAAAAGCTGAAATTAAATGTGGTCTCATTTTTAGCTCCCATAATATATTGCTACTTTCTGAAATAGATGTCAGTATGTAAATTACACTTGTGCATGCTTTCCCAGCTGCATCAAGAGTTAATTAAATGGCAACACAGCTAAGATTATTTCTCCAGTACCTCAATACTTGAATGAACTGTCACTCAGAGTATACAAACTCACTCAGTCTGCACACCACGTGCACACAGTTCATACTGGTTTTCAGTCTACAGACAACAATGATGAGTATATATTGCTGCCTCTCTCCGTCAAGAACATAGGCAGCATGGTAGGGAACCAACTGAGATGTAAGGTAGAGAGGAATCAAGTGTGCGTAATTGTCAACTGCAGAAAGAGTATTAACAGTGATTAACAAACATTTAACCCACTTTGCTCCAGAGCTCCCTGGACATTCTCAAATAACACGAAGACAAAACCTCTGAAATAGATCCAAACAAGAACACAGGCAGGGGTTGAGTACTGTAATTCACCGCTGCAGGCAGGCAAAAAATTACCACCTTTATAACAAAGGACTGAGGGCACTGACAGATGTCTCTGGCAAACCATGCTGGGATGGCTGAATACCAGCTGCCTGCCTGCCCCTCCATCACTGAGCAACCCCTCAGCCATCTTCACCCAGAGTCTTCAGTGCACTCGCTCTCCTCAGCAGCTCAAACTAACGCAGTGACCTGTGAAGGGAGAAGTGGCACATGTTCCCTTTCAGCACTTAGGTACAAAGCTGGTAACCTCTGGCAGAGGGTTAAGTGAATACATCACACTGAACAGCCAGTAATTTTGAATGAAGGGGTAAAGCAGGTTGCCAGGGGAAATAAGCTATTAAAATTGGCTAGAGAAGAATTGCTAGATCTCAACTCTCAGACCTCCAAATCTCTGATTCGTAGGAACTGCCTGATATTGATGCCAAAGATCATCTGTCCTGTTGCGTGTTCCATGCAGATTCACCTAGGAACACGGCGTATTGCACAGGACTGTAAAATGCAAGGGAAAAGAGGATATGGGACAGAAACAAAGGCAACCGCCCACAGGATGAGGTGAGGAATCACCCACAAGGCAAAATGAGGAATTGATTTCTAAAAGCTGATTTCAGACAGTGTCCATACTATTTAGCTATCAGTGGAACAACCAGGTATTCCTTAAAGAAAGGGATTATATCAAACAAGCATTCCAGAGACGTCTTTATTTTCTTTCTTCTTGTAAACATACTATAATTTAAAAGATAACCAGTGTAAGCCTAGATCAAAAGGAATGGATGGCTGGGAAGCAGATGAAAGTTAAGTTTTACCTTCAGGTACTTGCTGTGGACTAAGTGAGAGCACAGGGGAGAAAAGCAGAGAAAGTAAGAAAAGTTGTATACATGTAGGGTATGAGAGAAGAAAAATTTAACCTTGTGCCAAACACTGCAATGTGATTATTTTGTAGCTGCAGGTCTTGTGCCTGAAGTGACACACACATTAAGATCACATCCCTAGTGCCCTTCACCCCTTACGGAAAAATACATCATCACTCGATCCTCACATAGTGTTCATCTTGGTCCACCAGGCTTTCTTTTCAGATTCGTTGAGACAGAAAGACAAGGCTGCGTGTTCATGCCAAATCTGCTCCCAACTAAAAGCCAGTATATATTCTTAGGCATTCAATTTATAATAGTGAGAAACAAGATACTGAGTGCTACAGATTTATAGGAAGCCAGAATATTAAAAAGATTTTCATCCAAGAGCTATGGCTATTTAGGCATTTTGTGTTTGTAAGCTCTAGTTTATATGAGTTTTATTGAAATACAGACACATTTTTCTTGGCACAGCAGCATGTTTCTGCTATGAGACAAGAGAAAAGCATTTGCAGGACTTGCCCCACACAATCATCTCCCCTGTCACTGGCAGCAAAACGTACACTGAATAAGGCATAATAAAGGAACTTCGCTTTAAAATTGTTGTTAAAGTTCTCTTACACAGTTGGGTGATTTTATGAATATGGTAATAACTATAACCTTTAGAATTCAAGACAGGAACAGCAGATGGAACCTAATTAAGAAAGAAAAATTATTAATTCATCTTCATAAGTAGTGGGAAAGGCAACAACTCTTTGCAAAGGGAGGCCCTCTGTGTCATTTAATAAATGCAGAAACAACTAACCAGACCAGGGACTCACTGAGAAACAGAAACACCTCACACAAGAGGCCAATATCTATTACTTTTAGCTTAAGACACTGAATAGAGAAGAAACAAGAACAACAGTGAATAGCGGCAGTTTCTTTCACTGTACATGACTGCTGTGGTCTGACTGTGTCCTCAGCTTTAGCATACACAAAAAGACCACGCAGAAAATTACAATTCTTCCAAGCTGTTTCAGTTACCTTCACATCAGCTTCATGAAAATCTCTAACGAACATGCATTACTCTGTCCTTCTAACAAATACTGCAAGGCAGTAGACATGTCTTCATCATTGGACTGACTTGCTCTCACACAGCTCAGGGTACAAGACAGAGTAGGAGGCAGGACAAGGCTTTCTAAGAACTTGGGAAGGAGGGTCATTTTTGTTCTTTTTGCTGGAGGGAAAGATAGGTGATGGGGAAAGTAGACAGAGAGGGTCATAAATACCATCTTAGAAAAATCTAAAGAACAAATCCAAAGCAAAGATCTTAGCAAATACGCCTTTTTCTTTCTAAGTTTCTGCCATGCCAAGAATGGGACCCAGACTATGTTTTACTTATAAAAACGTTAAGATGGTTTAAGGGGGGGGGGGGGGTGGGGATAACAGAGCAAAAGATCTCATTCCAAACCAGGTGCCTCACATTCATCTTCTCAAAAATCAGCTGGCAGTATCTGTACCTGATCCTCTTCTCTCTTCCCACACTTCAGCATAAAAATCAGCAAATACGTAGAGATACAGCTGATTTATTCCAGCAGTGCTGGGTATACTTCTAAGGCAACTCAAGTGAAGGTAATGATGCAGCTGAAGTAAGAGCATGTAAAAACAGGTGAGAGATGACAGCCTCACACAAGGCCCTTCCTCCATTCCAGGCGATGTTTTTCTAATTGCTGTTTCACAGAGAGAAAAAGAGAGAGTGAGTAAAAACAGTGAAGCTAAATACACACACATACACACACACAAACCACGCAGCTTCTGCCTCTGTTTATGCAGTCCTTATCCAGGCCCATTAAACAGCATTAGCTGGAGATGAAAGGAGTATTTTGCAGTAGACAAGCATGTGTTACTATATCCAGTTAGGCAAATAGTGGTGCCAGCGATAAAAATCCCATAAAATGTGCATTGTTGATACTTATTTCAACACCTACCACTGTCATAGCAGCATAAATATACACCACCCCTTAAGAGTCGCATAAACATGCACATTTGTGTACATACATTTTGTGCGCATGTGGTGCATGCACTGCTTTCTCTCTCTGGCACAAAGTACTCATTCACATCTGCCTCCGCATTTCTACTCCAAGTCCCAACTCCTGCAGAGGACACCTCTCCTCCTTCCCAGCGCCTTCACCAGCTCTGCCCTGCTCCCTCTCAATCACATTTCTTTTTGCTCTTTAGCAAAAAATATAACTACGGAAATTAACATATAGTTCACAACATAACTTGTTCACTTAGACATAAACCTCCAACAGAAGTATGTCTTCAACTTAGCCATCTCATTACTGGAAGTTTTTTCTAACTCCTGTTTTCTGGGTGGGGTTCCCACCCCTCCCCCCCCCCCCCGCCCCGGAACTGAGCTTTTCTTGGTGTATATGATGATAGGCTCACTGAAACAATATGCCATATCCTCTCTCCAAAGCACACAACCAAACCAGAGCATACACAGACACTCAATTTTGACAATAAAATGGCAGAAATGAAAAACAGTCCAGCACTTAGGTTATGTAAAAGTGATAAAACCAAAACCTCAGGGAGAGCAACTCTGCCCTAAAGCTTCCTTGTTGCTTGTCCACAAGACACACATCAGGCATAATAAGATCCATTTCAATAAATGTTAAACAAGAAATTTTCTGTGGGATAAGGAAACACACATATTCTATTTTTAGAACTGCTAAAGCAGCAGAAAACTGGAGATTCCTGTGTTTCTGTCCTCATTTCAGCCTGAGATAGGGTTAATTTTCTTCTTAGTATCTGGTGCAGTGCTGTGTTTTGTCTCTGATGTGAGAACAGTGTTGACAGCACACGGGTGGGTTTGGCTGCGCCCGGGTGGTGTCTATCCTCAGTCAGGGACTTCTCAGTGTCTCAGGCCCGGCCAGCGAGAGGGCTGGGGGGGCACGGGGAGCTGGGAGGGGACACAGCCGGGACAGCTGGCCCGAACTACCCAAAGGGATATTCCACACCATGGGGCGTCACGGTGAGTATATAAACTGGGGGAAGAAGGAGGAAGGGGGGGGACATGTGGCACTATGGCGTTTGTCTTCCCAAGTAACCGTTACGCGTGATGGAGCCCGGCTGTCCTGGGGATGGCTGAGCACCTGCCTGCCCGTGGGAAGCGGTGAATTAATTCCCCATTCTGCTTTTCTTGTGTGCGTGGCTTTTGCTTTACCTATTAAACTGTTCTTATCTCAACTCATGACTTTTACATTCCTTTCCGATTCTCCACCCCATCCCTCTGGGTGAGGGGGAGTGAGTGAGCGTCTGTGTGGGGCTTAAATTACCAGCTGGGGTTAAACCACGACCGTTTCTGATAAGGTGTGGACTGAGTTCATGGCTCAACAGAAGTTTAGAAATAAGAATAATCAGAATGCGTATATATCCACACCATTTTAGTATGAAACCGCTCAGGAACCGCTTTGTCAGTTACATAATTTCAGGAAGAGGAGAAAAAGTAACCCTGCTGCTGTACTTCAACTAAGCCCCACTGCTGCGCCTCACCAAAATAAACACTAAGCTGAAAAATACTGGGAGTGCAGGGAGGAATTTGGGGTATTTTAACTTAAGATTAAAAGTTACATAGATAGATGTCATGACAACACGTTGACAGAAATACTCACCGTGAATGCCATGCAAGCTTTACCAGTCATTCCAAATAGAAAAAGCACCAATTTCTTCTTTATAAGAGTAAATCACAAAATTGGTAGTTAACAGTGAGCAGCATACACATAGCACACCTACTGTCTATACTGAACTATAGTTCAATACTTCAACTGCCCCCACCCCAGAAGACACCTGTACTTGCCCCTAAGCTCAGCCTCCCACAAGCACCCCAGCAGCATTCACCACACACACAGACCTCTATGTTTCTCTGACATTTCAGTAGGCAGCCCTGCAGTTTCATGAAAAAACACAGATGAGACACCTTATGCCACCTACAGGCTCGATTGCTTTCTTTCCCTGAAATTCACTGTTTGCTTAAGCTTGCCTCCATCTATCTGTTCACAACCTCAGCTGCGGCCAAGCACCAACCCTCCAAAAATCTTCCCAGAGGTGCCCTGACCACAAGCTCCCTCTAACCTGCCTGCTCTCAAAAGGCCCGACTGACCTCAGGGTCCACTTCTGCCATACACTTCTCTCTTCATTTTCAGCAGATCAAACTTTTCCTGGCAAACATATCCAAGCCCCAGCCAGCCCTCACTATGTTGCTCTCCTACAGGACTACTGCAAGGACTTGCACTTATTTTACCCTTCAGGAGCCTGTGTCTCCCTTGGATCCCTTCTCTCCCTGAAGTTCAAATGAAGCCAACAGGGCTATTTGCCTGAGAAAGAATTAGGTGCTCAAAGCCAATTGCATTATTCTTTATCATTAGAGAATGGCTTCTGCATTACCTATTACCTACTTCAATATAATGGAAAATGATGAAAGCAAAATTAAGAAACACAGTTCACTTTCTTCTAATGGATCACTTTTTTTGAGAAATGGGAGAACCTGCACTGTGCCCTGAGAGCTGCACCACACAAATGCACCATGTATCATTACACCAGGAATCATCTTTCTGAAAATCATTCTCATATAAGCTGTAGACAAGATGGAAAAGAAAAAAACAAGCCACCAAAGCCAGGAAACGACAGCAAGAGAGCCTATGTAGATCTAACTCCAACTTTCAGTGGAAGCAAAGCATCAATAATAGTGATAGGTTTTTGCAAACAGACCTAGAAAGCTGGCAAGATAGGGTTTACTCTAATACAGTAAGGCAGAGCCAATAATGACCTGCAGGCAACTAGCTGCAATGCCATTTATTTTGGAGACCTCAATATAAAGTGTATTATTTTGGCATCAATTCTTGTTCTGGGTTGGGTTTTTTTGGAGGAAATGCCACAGGAATCCTTTAGATCCTTCCTAAACATAGACTAGAGAAGTCTCCCAATGACATGATAAATGACTTTGTTGAGTTTTACAGGCATGATAAGCAATTTGTACTTAGAAGAGATTAACCTAACTGGACGAGCAGGAGAAAGCTGCTCTGACACGCTCTATACATCTCTAAGAGAAAGGTAGGTTACCCCCTCCCTGCCACACACACACCCCCCCCCCCCCCCGCACCTAAATGCTCCTTTATGCAAAAGGGCAGACACATTCAGACTCTGTAGGAAACTTCATCTTAAAAATCAGCCAACAAATTAAGCATCACCATATTTGGTAGCTGCAATGTTTGCACACTCCAACAAGTCCCTGTCAAAAGTGTCTTGAGATCTCATGAATTACTGGCAAAGTGTTGCGATTTCCCCCCGAGTCATGCACCCCATGCATTTTTAATCTAAAAGGCTTTTCACGTGGAGACATTTGTACACGTTCACAAAACAAAATCAGCCGTCCCAAAATTTATCTCCTGGACAAACTGTGGCCACATTGTCTTAAGCAGACTTGACCTGGAAATACTTTTCTGATCCATGCAGGCTTCAGGTTTCAGTCCCATTTTCCCTTCTTACTGTCAAAATAATATGCCCTCTTCTTCCTGTCCGAGATACCTGAAAGTTGATGGTCCATTGACAGCTGCCTGAATTGGTTTATTCTTTGTTAACTGTTTACTTTGGATCAAATGAAAGCAATAAGGAAACGGAAAACAGCCCCACTGGGAGAAGACTCATGTGGGACAAATTAGGAGCCACTGTAAGATTTAAAAGTCTGGGGGAAAAATGGGACTAACTGGAGGCAGCTGTCAGGATGTGGTTTTTCTGTTTATATTCTTCTCTTTCCCTCCCTTAACCCTCTTATGAATATTATGAAAGAAAGTAAGCATGTGTATGCGTATGTGCATAAGCAAGAGCAAGTGAGCAAGCATGCAACACTGACCCCTCTTCTCCATACAGAAGGCACGGGAATATAATGCAGTTTGTATGAGAAAGGCAACCTGGTAACAGAAATAAAAACAACTAGTAGAGCCACTTATTTAAGGGAAAAACTAACGTTTTTCTTATCCAAGTAGCGTAACATGCCGTAAAACTGCAACTTTAGAACATCAGTTTTAATTATGAAGTGAGCTGCAATCTGGAACTGGAGACCTAATGCTCCACCTGGGTTTTGTAAGTGGCAGTCCTGTTGCTGGATCAAACTTGTACTCCCTCATCCACCTCCCCCTCTAAATATCAAAACATCAACTGTTAACAAGGCACATCACCATGTACCGAAGTGTTGCTTATTCAGATGGAAAAAAAAAAAAAGAAAGATTCTCAGTAGTTTGAGTTTTAACATACAGTAAGTAATGCATACATGGTACCAAAAATACAAAAGATAAAGAAAATTTCAACCCCTCAAGGAATTCTTCCCTTTCACATCTTCTCATGACTACCTCCCCACCAACTATTATAATACTCCATGTAATGCAATCAAGGGGAACAATAGCTACTGTTAATTAATAGTTAAATCAGTACTCATAGGGATATCAGCCCCCCTGTACCTTACCACAGTCTTCATGTAATAGCAGCTCAGGTCATTTTAGGGTGGGATGAACACCAAAGTCACAGATAGTAGAAGAGGTGATAGAAGGAATGAATGAATGGGACACAGCACAGGATACTTGTTCCAAACCACTGAACAGCTGACAATCCCCAGTTCCTCCAAAGATAGTTCTGCCTCTCCCCATTTGTTATTCCCCACCTTTCCTCTGCCTCTTATTTCTCCCTCCATGCTTATTCCACCTACGAAGCCACAAGTGAAATGGCAAATATCTGGATTTCAAACTTCCAGGCAAATCAGAACTGGCATAGAAACCTAACTGCACCAGAGCCAAAGAAGTCCACTTCACTCTCTCTGTTCCTCTTAAGAAGGAATACATTAGAAAAACTGATCTCACTCCATGGGTGAAATTTAGAGGCAAAACAGCATAAAAAGTTTTAAGTGCAATCACAGAAAAACAAAACACAAGCACCTGACCAAAGCTCACAGATGAATTCAAGAATGATTTTCCTTTAACTTTTCAAATGGTTTGACTTTCCCTGCTGGGTGAATGGATCAGAGATAAGCTTAGTAGCACACCCGTGCCTTTCACAGTTCACACCTTCCATGTAATTATGCGCTTTGGTCCTAGTTTGCCAGTGTATCATTGCATTCAGCCCCTCAACAGGTGATGCTAACAAAGACAATACTACAACAATATGACTTTCTGCAGTCTAGCAGTCACCTAAAAGTAGGCTCTCAGTTTGCTGTGAGCATGTCCCAAAGTTATATGAACAAAAAATAAGATGAGGTTTTGTACTTCAGTGACACTGGCAAAATGTTCTAAATCCACAATCCCCAATAGCAAGCTACCTGGGACCCCAGTCAGAGGCTGCTCCTCTGTTACTGTCTGCAATTAAATATATTCTCGTATCTTTTGAAACAAATGATCATGCCTTTCAGTTAGTCCTAAAACCCAAAAGTTTTAATTAGAAAGAAACAAGACAAAAAGCATCTAGTTTACGAAGAGTGAAACAGGTTAGGGTTTTTTTGAATGTTTTGCTTTTGTGTTCTTTGCAATAAACAACAGAAAGCATACCCAGAATTAATGATTGCATTCTATTCACCTAGCTTCCAATTTCTTGAGAAAGTTAACTAATTCATGATCCCACCATAACACTGTTAATGACTTTAGGCAGGAAAGGTATTTCTTCTTGCTAAGAACAGACATAACAGAAAACTGTTTTCCACACTAAATTACAGGTTCTTCTTGCAGTAACTACCCTTCCTACTGTTACTTTTATGATGTAGAAGGAATTCTAAAAGATCTAAATGGGTGTTTTGAACTACCACTCTAAGGTGACACCTAATAACCTCTGCAAAAAGGGAGTAACATTTTCTACATACTCATACAGGAAAACACCATGCCCTCTCAGTCTTTTTAGTACATGTATTTATATGAACATATACATGGGTACAATGCTCAGCGAAGCACTCTGCCACACATTTAATTAAGACTCTATCGACAGAATAAAAAAAAAACAGGATGAGAGCTGAGCAACTGAGCTATCCCTATCACTCTGAAGAAGAAAAAACCCCACAAAACAAAACAAAACCCATAAAAACCCTCACACAACAAAACAAAACAACAAAACCCCAATAGTTGTCCCAGCATTGCTATCACATGTATTTATTCTCCCGGATGTTCACAGACAGCTGAGGCTGTAAAGGCTGAATTCTGAAAAGACCTTGTCTTGTGACAAAGCAAATTTAAATTTTTCTAGACTGCTATGCCTATTTGTTGTTACATTAAAGGCATCAACTATTCCTTGTCTGCCTGAGATTGGCCAAAAAGAAATAAATATTAGCTACTGTCTTTGAAAGAATTTGCAAGGGAGTGACAGAAACAAAAAAATTTCATGTGCATATGAATGGCCTTTAAATGGCAGTAACCTAGAGTAGACTTGACTTCCTGAGCATTTCCTGCATTGCTTCCCCTCCTGGAAAGGACCAAAGCAGACTGACTGGGAGGGCTAAGAGTTCCCGCTATCCTTACTCCTGCATTCCTCTGATTCTTTGCCAATCGGAAGGGAAGGAAGAAGTGGAGGAAGGGGAAATAGACAGGAATAAGACAAAACCTACTAAATAGACAGGAATAAGACAAAAACTCCTAAATAAATAAATGCAAAAATTATGCAGGAAGAGCAGCAGAGCAGCCAAAGCAATTAGCAGTACCTTTCTTCACTGAACAAAGTATCCAGTGAATCCACTATGGCTGGCAAACCCTTCTCACTGTCTGACAAGTTACATCTATGGTACAGATGCAGTGAAACAGACTCTTAAAATTAAACAGCTAACACTCAGTTTTTTACTACCTAAGTGTCATTCAGTAAATCTGTCCAGCTGCTCACCAAAAGCTAATCTGGCAAGAGGCAAGGCTGAAGAATGAAAAACAGCTCACTCGACACAGACTGTGTCCAAGCACATTCGCTCCCTCCTGAACAGGCACCCTCATGAGGGAGATTTCCAGCCCATGGCTGAGCCATCCCACGTGCTGCACAGCACCAGGCTCTCCCTCCCTCAGCATGCACCCCTTGCCACAATGCCTTTCCCTCCCAGGCTCTGAAACACGACTCTTACCCAGACGGATCCCCAAATATGGTGCTGATAGTTCAATTCACATCTACATGACCAATTCCGAAGCACATAACTTTATTTAAAATGTGTTTCTTTCCATACTGATTTTATCAGTCAATACAGTGCCACAGTATGGGAGGAGAGTAGTACATCAATCCTTACCCCAGACAAAAACTGTAAGGATGCATCTACTGGCTGCTTAGTGTGAGCGGGAAGAAAGAGGGGGGGAAAAAAAAAGGAGAAAAAAAAAAGAGAAGAAAAAACACAGAAAAGCCAACCCGGCTTCTGAGTGAAATAAAGCTGCAATGTTTTGCTTTACTGCCATGCTGTGGAAAACACAGTACAGCATCCAAACTAGGCTTCTTTTTCCACAGCGTGGCAGTAAAGAGAAGCAGCACAACTGTAACACCTTGGGATGCAGAATGGCTGAAGAAGGGCGACAACTGGACCACTTTTACTACTTCTCAAACAACAAAGACACAGTTGAAAAAGGAAACTGATCATGTCACTTACTGGAGACACCAGAAGAGAAGGCATGCTAATTAAAGGCAAGGATCCTCATCTTCTTCCAAAGGATGTAGCTCTTCCTCCTTACCATCCATTTGGTTTCTGGCTTTGGATCTGACCAAAACACTCACTCCACTAACAATGTAGACCACAGACCTATGCAAAATAGCATCTGGGAAAATAATTCCAAAGCCAAGTATCTTTGTTTGGTGTTAACCTAAAACAATTATTAAAATGGTTTTGGCTAAAACCTTGCTCCTCCATAGCAGGTCCTTCAAGCACTTGAACCCATATACACTACAGACAGACCTGCCTCTAGTAGTTTCTGCGGACTCGGCCCTGTGACAATTCATGGTATGCAGCACGGCACCTACTAGCTTTAGTCCTCCTGTTCATCCTGGTGGGATGCCAGCAGCCTTGCTTGTATTGTTTTCAGGACTGGGATAGAACTCCAAGTCTGCATGCACGAAACTATTGTTCTTAAACCATCGTGATTTATCATTGAGAATACTTACTTAATCCACACAGTTTCCATTACGAAAGCCCTCCTATAGAATAAAGAAATAATAATCCTAACAATTAAAATTAATTGCCTTTTGTGCCAACAAGGACTGCCCCGCTTCCCTCTTCCTGGGGCTCTGACTCCTTTGATCTGTCCATCTCTGTTACAAACATGAGCTGCAGGAGTGGCAGGTTCAAGTAGGAATGTAGTGAATAATTCCTGAGTGGAATGAAGCTGAAACTGGCAAGGAGCCGAGATGCCAGCCTGAACTGTTCAGAAAAAATAACAGTAAGAACAATTCTTGTAGTCACCACTGCAAATAATCCCAACAAAAAGTATGGCTGGGAAATTCAGCAGCATGTTGATTCACAGGCAAAACAGCTTTCTGTCAGCATACAGTCAACTACAGCTAATCTTGAAGAATCATAAGAAACATCGATATTTTAAAAAGTTTTTATTTATTTGTTTTGCACGTAATTTTCTAGACAACAAAATATTTGCATGTGACACTAGCCTGTATTCTGCTTTTTTCTTACTTCCATATTCAACAGTTAATTAAAAAAGGATGACCAAGTTGAACATCTCAGAAGACTACAGTAACAAATCCAATTTATTATTGTCAAATGAAAAAAATAAAGTGAAAAAAATGAGTAAAAGCAAAATAACAAATAAAAAAGAAGGAATGTGACCAGTAAGGACAGTAAGAGTAACGGATAGGTAACACCCAACAGGATGGCAACATAAAAGAAAAAAAAAAGCCCCTCTGTTCAAAACGCATGCTAAAGTTATACTCTCCCTTTTACTTCTAGGTTTAAATAGAGATTGATAAGGGTACAAAATACCACACACCACTGTAATTTTTTATAGAGAGAAACAACATACTTAGGCAATTTTTGCTTGAGGAAAAAAAAATATAGCACTTTGTGCCAGCTATAAAAACTTTCAGACTTTTTTTGTTTCATTAAAATACTGTTAGTAGTTTCTCCCATTTCTGAGCATTCGAAGACAACACAATATACAAACAATTTCTGCTGAGCACAACAGCTTTAGGAAGTACGACCTATTTTTTTCTTTTAGGTTCAGAGGTTACAATACCCATTTCAGACAGGCTAGTAAACACTGCATCATTGGAATGTCCATATTTTCCAATAGAAGAGGCTTTGAAAGCCTGAACAGTGTAACAAATGCATGAACCGGCTCACTATTCAAAGACAGTCTTTGTAACAAAGCCATATTAACAAATCTAGGTAGAAAGCAAGACAACCCCTTAAAACTGCAGAGCTGTTACCTTTTATATCTTATCACAAAAAACATAGAGAACCACTCCCATATTGCTTCATGGTGCTTCCTCCCCAGTGCTTCAGGTTTTACTTTGCCGAGAGTTGGACAAAGGATAAAATACACGCATGACTGTTGGGGAGCTATGCTGTTAGTCAGACTTCCACAAAACAGGCTAGCTGCCATTTTCAACGCAGCACACAGGTTTCGGGCATCAAATCTAACTAAATAAGACTATTAAAACCCAACCACAACAAAACACAATTATGTGACTGACCGCTGCCGTCACCCACATTTTATCACTTGTGTTGGGTGGCCCTTTTACCATGACCCTAACACTGTCATACGGGGGTGTTCCTCTCCCTGGGAGGGAGGAGGGCTTGGCTTCAGAGAGGAATTTCTGGAAGGGTGGATCTGGGCCAGCACTACCTCTGCCACTCTCCCTGGAGCATTGCGTGCCACAAACTGCAGAGAAGCATGAGGGAGGCGCTGGCAGTGGGTGATGCACCGGGCAGTCGGAGCAAGCCCTGCGCCTGCTCCCCACTCTGTCTCCAAACATTTCCATACCCACAGAAGCATGAAAGAGGGGCAGTGACAGACATGAAACCTTGCGTGAAACACCTGGGAGGAGCTCCAGTCTAGTATTCATTGGAAATTAACTCCTTACTGACTAATGTGACATTCAAACAAAGCAAAAAAAAAAAAAAAGGGGGGGGGGGAAGGAGGGGCACTGACAATGGGGCATGAGCTGTAAATCAGACTTGCAACCCAGCCTGGGGTGAAACAGCAAACACTGGAATTGACCTGAACCAAAAAAAGTGGGTTAGGGGAAACCTCTTCTTCAGTTGTACACTGAAAAGAAATTACCTTCATTCGATGGCTCACTCATCCCAAGCCAAGCCTTTGTTCAGGATACCACCTCGCTACCCGCAAGACAAAGTGGAAAAAACCAAAACATCTGCTTATTCAAGAAGTGCCATCCTCCCTCTTCTGCACAAAATGTTCTCTCTGGATTTCGACTACAATAAAAAGTGGAGGAAAATCAAAATAAGGAGCATTAAACAGAGTGCAGTTTCAGCTCTTCCATTTCCTCCCTCTGAAATACTGCTGTATAAGCAGTGAAAATTAATTATCATATTTTACAAATAATTGTTATATTTATATACAAATTACATTTATTTAAATCTAATGCCATTGCCATGCTAAAAAAAGAAAGTTTTGATTTGGTTTGTTTTGAAAGAATATATACATATACACACAGATCAGAAGCAATGCACACACACACACCCTCGGATAGACATACATATGCACAGAGTTATTTATGGGTACAATGTACAGATCATAAAACTGTGTTATTAACCATGAAGTCAGGAAAGTAAATAAGTTAAATGCGCACTTATTTTAAAAACTAAAAGAAAATCCATGACCTAATTAAAATAACACTCCAGTATTTTGTTGTGTATTCATATTTTTAGATTATTCAAACTTTGCTAGGCTATTTTGTATGAATTTCTGCTCTGCTCACATTCACATTGTCCTCTCATTTGATATTTACTGAGATTTAAGTGTCAGGTATTTAATAATGGTGTCAGATAATGAATGCAAATTACAATACAACTGGAAAAAAAAATGGGGAAAAAAAGCCACCCAGCATAATGCAAAAAATATCCTCTCCTAAAATAAGATGATTATGTATCTTCAGTATCTCACCTTACTGAACAATCCCTAGGTCACCTTTCAAAATTATCTGGTCTATTCCCAGACTGTTTGTTGAGATTAAGGGAAGGTTTCCTGTTACTAGAAAGTACATATTACATGGCAGCGATCCAAATAAGCACAAGAAAGGCACATGGTAAGAGGAAAAAAATGCTTTTTTAAACTTCTCTTTTATAAATTATCGATGTCCTTTTAAATTAGGCTTCTGTATTTCTAACTGACTAAGATCTTTCCCCTTCCACAGTGTACCTGAAGTCTGTATGGAAAGAAGAAAAGAAGGGGAAGAGGAAGGGGAAGGGAAAGGGGGAAAAAAGAAAAAAGGAAAAGAAAAAAGAAGAAAAAAGGAAAAAAGGAAAAAAGAAGAAAGAGAAAAGGTAAAAAGAAAAAAGGGAAAAAAAAAAAGAAAAGAGAAAAAAAAAGAAAGAGAAAAGCCACTACAAACCCGAAAACAACATAGGGGAAGGAAGATGGGGGCAGAGATGCAATGAATAAAAGAATAAAAATCTGAAAATTTCTGCAGCCGCACAGGAGAAAAACTGCCAACAGTATGGCAAAGCACAGCACTGTACAGAACTGACTGACTGGGGCACCTTATGCAGAACTGCAACTCCTGGTGTTTGTATCGGTCATGGTGTTAATACAACAGAGTAACTCCTGAAGGAAAGGAGCTCCTAAGAAACTTTCTGCTTACTATCCTGTAAAATCTTCACTATGCTGCCAGAATCCTCTTAGAGGGAAAGCTGCTTTAGAAATGAACCTTCAAGCACACACCATCAGGCAAAAGACAATGAGGAACCAAACAATCACCCCGATGAAACCACTAAAAAGATGCATTTTCCCTGTTCACAAGCTGCAAAGCAAGCCTCATTTTCTTCATCAAGTCATAAAAGAACATAAAACGGGTAAAGAAAATTTCCATGATGCTTAAGACAATATAACCCTAACAATTTTCTTCTGCAATAAAAAAAATTAAATAGTAATAATGGAAAACCTTGGGAAATGTAGAGATTTTATTAGTTTTATTAACTCAACAATATAAACTTGAATTATCTCAGTCTGTTTATTTGCTAGTTACTCATTTCAAAGTGCCTCTCACTGCTAATGAAAATAAAATCTCAAGTGCTTTATAAAAGCAATGGGGTTGGCTGAAATGACTATAGAGATTTTTATTTTATTTATGTTAAGACATTTTCTCTGCATTTAGTAACTAAATTGTTAATTTAGGAAGCAGTAGTTACATTTTTATATCTCCTGTATTAGTAATGACATAAAAATAATCAAAGCCAAACAACAACAAAAAAACCCAAGTACTGAAGTAAATATTTTTGGGTGATTACTTTTTATTTATTGTTACTAGATATTTATTAATACCAGGATGCTAGAAAGGGGTATATTTAACCTTTTTGCCCCATCTCTAAATTCTTTAACTGTACGGCACAGTGTGACTATTTATGCTTAATCTCTTTTTTCCTCCTCCATCTACTTGTTTTCCTGCCACTTTGCACTCCCAGCCTGAACTACATTAAAAAACTATTTTCAATTGATTCAGAGCTATTTAAACTTATTACTCCTTCAAGGATATTTTTACTTGAAGCACTTCAGGAGTTAAATTGCTAAGTTAAAATCAAAGTAATGACCCCAAGCAGAGATTACTGAGTTGCACAGTAAATTCATATAAATAAAATTGGACTGAAAGGCATTTCCTGCTGAATGATAGTGTCTCGATTACATCTTGTACTGGCACTAAGCATGCCTTGTGGTTCTAACAGCCCATCACTTGCATTAACACTATCACAAAGTGAATGAATACCAAACAAACCCAATCAGAACTTTGCCCTTAAAGCTGTGAAAGTCTCCAATTTCCTAATATTTCCAGACCACTTGAGTGACTGCTTCACAAAACATAAGGATAATTAAACTGACATGAAACAACTGCCCTGTTTAAATCCTAGGAGCAGTTTGTCTAACCTTCAGATCCCAGGAGAACCTACAGCCACTCAAGCACCTGTCTGTGGTGACTATCTGACAACCTTCACAAAAATACTCTTACTGGTGTATGGGGCTGTCTACCACATGCACCAACATGAACCATATTTTACTCTCATCTATGACATCCAGTAAATGCAAATCTTACTCTCATCTGCAAATGTAAAACAGTTTTGTTATGGTTGAATGTTCCATCAGCATCCTCTACCTGTAAGAAAACCAAATACTCTGAACAAGTCAAAACGTCTGAAATCGCCTTATAAATCACCTCACTTTTAAATTGCTAGAACTCACAGAAATAATAATCTCCTAAGCAAAAACTGAGCACATGTGACTTGCCTTAAAAAAAAAACAAACAAACAAAAAAAAAAAAAACAGAAAAAAAACCCAACACACATGGAGTTATTAGAGGTTAACTCAATTTTTGTTCTCCGAAAGATCATACTTATGATTTTACTTAAGGCAACAGCAGTTTTTTCCACTGATTTCAATGAGATCATGGGTTGGATGTAACAATTGCAAAATAACAGATCTCATAATCTATTATCCACATATGCTGCCAGTTTTCTCTCTTAAAAAGAAAACAAAAGATATTTTCATTGTTAGACCTTGCAAAGGATTCACTTTGCCAATTCTATTCTTAATTATGGTTGCCAATTTCAAATACGTTCACATCTTGTAACAGCCAATTTCCTTCTGTCATCTTGAATATTCCATAGCATACAGGTTTGCTGGGACAAAAAGCATTTTGTTCACCATTAAATTGTAAAATAATAGAACAAGAAATTGTTGAATCTAGAAGGAGCTCGATCAATATCTTATACACTTCAATCTCCATCTGCATTATGAGATAAAACAAAAATTACAGTCAAGTATCTGAAGGACAGGGAAAAAAAACAATTCCAATACCTATTAAAAAAAGAATCTGCAAGTAGCATTACTTTTCCCTTATTTTAAAAAAATTAAACAAAACCAAAAAACTCTCCTTTGCATCTTGTAAGATCATCTTGTCTGGGAAACAGTAGCGTGCATCTTCCAAACATTGATAACTTTTGCATATACTCCCATTTTATTCTAAAAATCAGTTCTTTCGTTAGCTCATTTATAGGTATCTTTCTGAAACTTCAAAATGACTTGGCAATCTCAGAAAGGATTTCAAAGGGTCACTTGATTTTCCTCTCATAGTACATTTGCAGTATTAACTGCACTTAGCATAACACCATCAGGGGCCTCAGTTTTATTACTTCTATGTACCCTCCAGGGCTTCCATTTTCATCCTCAGAGCTCAATCACAGTTTTCCACACTCTGCTCATGCCCAAGGATAGAACAGTGCTTACCTTTTTTTTTTTTTTCCTTTTAAGCTATATATTCAGATGAATGTCAAGTGCTGATTGAGAACACATTCCATGATGATCCCTATTTTCAGTTAAAATACATACTTACAGTTTTACATTTAAATCCCTGCCTTTTCAGTCAGAGTCATTTAGCTGGAGTGAATCAAGCGTGTGATTAGAAATAATAACTCACAAGCAATGAATTCAAAAAGATCTGATCTTCACCAAACTGTGTAAGTGTGGCAAACTGCTACCGCTCCTCTCACACTTCTAAAGAAGGCACTAAAAACATCCCTCAATAGACACAGCTCTTGGATTTTAAACACTGCACTTCTGACTTTTAAACACTGACCCAACATTTACATTCTTGCTTTCCATAAGGTGCAATCAATACAGGTGTGGCTTCCCTTGGGTACATACCTCTTACAAATATTGTTGAATCAGCCACGACCAGAAACAAAAACTGTGGGGAGACTTTCAGATACTTTTTTAAAAAGTGAAACTATCCACAAGGCAGCAAATCGCTTGTTTTCAAGTAAAAATCTACTATTAATGATGTAAAATATAAAACTGTATATTAATGACATTAATGATATCCTTGTTAATCTTCAGTTACTCTCTTTCAGAAATGACTGATCACTGCAAAGTATAGTTGTCAAAAATGGCAGAGCAGAACTTCAGAAAATGGCATCTTTAAGGAGAAAATACAGTTAACTGTCTCCTTAAGTTCTCTCCCTACAAAACCAAAGCTCAAAAAATTGTCTTTTTTTAATTGTTTTACTTAATGAATGGCCAAATTCCAATGTCTTAGCATGCAGATTTCAGAATATCCAGGTATTATTCCACCTGGTTTGTATTAACAGTTTCCAAAGAATTACCTGCCTTCAGAAAAATCTACCACGCTCACATTAGTCTTAAGAGGTTTCTGGCTCACCTATCTCCTTTACCATCTACTTCCTACTCTTTTGCTGATACTAGAACACAAATACAGAATTTTAAAATCATTATTTGGCAGTAGCTCTCAAGAATCACATATAAGTCCTACTTTTAATATTAGTTTTTACAGTTGAGATTCCTGGCAGAGAAAAGTCAAGTGACTTGCAATAGTTTACTCACCAAGCTATTCAACAGAACATCTGGCGGTGCTCACAGTTCAACGACCTTAATAACTTGCCATCAATCCTAATATATTGACCTACAAATACTTTTAAATATTATCTTTTCTGAGGTTTCCTGTCCTACATGTTAAGTGTCTTTCCCAGTTTCTGAAGAGGGGTATCAAACAACTTCTTATATGGTCCTATGGTACTGCTCCCCAGCTACATCAGCAATAGCAATACCTACTGGTGTCAGGCTGTTAGAGAAATCAAAAGATGCAAATCTCAGATTGAGTGAATTCTGAAATACCTCTAAAATACATCTCCTATCTCAGTGTCAAAACTTCAGATGAACATCGGATACAAAGAAGAATTTGCTGGTACCTACCACATAAGAAAACCCCAGTACTTAAAGGTAAAAACTGCAGTGTCTTGCTGCATTTCCCATATAAAGCAAAAAAACTTCCACACAACTCCTCTGAAAAATCACATACCAACTTTCCTCAACCGTCCTTTAAATCAGACACAGCACTGAAAAGATCTAGTTCAAATTAAGCAGGATGAACTATATATGGGATATCTTTCCTATCAGTGATTTTTTAGTAAGTTGCTTTGCTTTTTTTCTCTTAAGACTCTTCTGAAGACAACAAACATTATTTCCTTGAGAAAATAATAGTAAGGGAGTCCATGTTCTTGTTTAGTGTATAATATAAAATGGCTTTACAGCTCTTTAATTATTAATACATGTAAAGGTAACTACTGTACTTTAATAACCCAATTCCTGCTGTAAGACCCCCACTAAGAATTCTGTCCCATAATCTACGACCAGTGAAACATTTATCTCCCATATGATTCTTTGTAGGAGCCTACGTTCTGTCTGTAATTTTTATTGTCTTCACAGGAAGATAGCATCTACCTAGAAACAGCACCACAATTTTATTAGTCATCCAATAAAAAAAAAAAAAAAAGAAAATTTTGTTGACAACTCTCCAGGTCTTATACTTTATAACATATTAAATATCCCACAAATTCCTAATGTCCTACACAAGAGAGAGTTAGCAATATTTTTAAAAAGTCCTCAGAGCCATACAGGGCTCTCCTCAAAGGCACTTAACCACAACAATGTTTCCCTCCACAAAATCTCGGTCATGCAAAACTACAGAGCTATCACTCATTTTCAGATATACATTTACAGAAAAATAATCAACAAAAAAAATTCTTTAAAAGTATCTTATTTAAAATACTCTTAGGAAAGCACATTTATTACTCCTTAAGTGAGCTGTTCATACACAGTTATCAATCAGTACCATTTTTACTTCTAATCTATTACCCACAGCTTTTACATTTATTAAAGCAAGTGCAATGAAAGATTATTTTTAGGGGATGATGGGAGGACAACATGACATGTTAAAGATAAAAAATAATCAAAGCAGCCAGATTTCTTTATCTAAAACCCAACTGAAATTCAAGAATATAAGAAGGAGAACAATTCATTCTAGAGCTTGACAGCTGTTTTATACAAATTTGGAAAATAAGCAAGAGACAAGAAATGCAATTGTTTCATCTGCTGTTCAAGCTGTCCCCTTCACATTAAAAAAAAACCAAATCTGTTTCAAAAAGGTACAAACTGCATTTGCCCTTCAGTTATATATACAAAGTAAATTATTTTGGGCTCAACTCCAAAACCCATAGACTAGTGAAAATAAACCTTTTCCACTTAAAAAAGTATCAGTCAAGTCAAAGAATAATGGCTACTTGATTACACAGATGATTTTCATGACTAAGCCTTTAATTAAGTTTGGTTAGTATGTGTTCTATTGTTAGAAGCAACACTCAATAATATTTGAGAATAGAAAGTACTATCTGACTTCCATTTGTAGGTGAGAAGGTATTTCTCTCAGATTTAATTGTTACTATATTGCCTTTTGTTGTCCATGAGGTAACAAATGTACACACATCCTTCTGCTCATTTCTTATAAGAAAAACAAACAGAAAAAAAATAATCAAACCACCAGAAATTAGTTAAACCTTAAAGTCACAGATGGTGGGCATATCCTGCCGTACCATTTGTGAGTCTCCAGTTTGGGAAAAAAGAAAAAGACTGTGGCATTAAGTAAATCTTGTGAAATATATGGCAATGTACTCTTTCTACTAATCTTTACCGGTAATTTATAGCTGCAGGACATTTGTAAATTTAACAGCCCATCAAAGCATTTGAGTGGACTCAGTCCTAAGTATTCATTAAGTGAAATTAAATATAACTTTCCTTAAAGTACTATGCAACATGAATGGGTGGGCAAGCTTGTGAGCAGCTACTGCTACAATAATTTATAGTTTGTAATCCTGCCTTATTACTTCCAAAAACATTAAAAAAAAAAAAAACACTTGGCAGCTACAAAAAGTACTTAGTCCATGCTATAAATTACTCTGAATAAAAATCTTTTATGTCCCTGAAGGATACACTAATTCTTCCTTCTCCAGTGGAGAAAGATAAGCTAAATACAGAAATACACCACCTCCCTTCATCTGCAGGATAGTATTCCCTGCATGTTTTTCTCCCCAGCTATTTATGCTCTCTCCACAAGCACAAATCATAAATAAGGCCAGTAAGAAGTCAGGTAAACACCATGGAGCTATCCAGACCATCCAGATATGCAATTCCCAAGAAACAGGCTATACACTTTGATAAGTATGCCCTCCCCTCTAAAGACACCTCTCTCCCTACAAAGTCAAACACAGAACTATATTGTTGGACACAAAAAGAAAAAATACAAGGACCAAGAAAAGAGGGAAGCTATGTGACAGAAGGCACTTACTCAAATGCACATCTTAGACACAAGTTTCTGAGACAACTAGTATAATTTTAAAAGCAGCCAAGAAGGGAACTGGCAGCTTCTGTAACTTAACCTGCCTCTGGAAATATTTGTTTCAGTTTTAACTTTTTTTTTTTAACCCAGGAAGCACATCAAAAAAGAAAATACAGGCACACACACAAAACAAAACAAAAAAATGAGCAGCTTCTGAGGTCAAGATGTTTTGAGATTTACACCTGAGACTGGCAGCAGAGGAAGTAGTATGTGAAAAATTAATAAAAGAGACTCAAAATGACCCTAAATGAAAATAAACAATTATGTTCCGATTTACTTAAGGAGAGCAAAACATTTCTTAGAAGCCTCCACCTCCTGCATGGTGAGCGGACTGCGGGAATGGCAATGCGGGTTAGTTATTTCTTCCCAAGGCATAAGCAGCAGGCTCCCTCGACAGCCATGGCGTGCAGAGGGC
This sequence comes from Falco biarmicus, assembly GCF_023638135.1. Lineage (NCBI taxonomy): Eukaryota > Metazoa > Chordata > Aves > Falconiformes > Falconidae > Falco > Falco biarmicus. The sequence continues at coordinate 26,064,306 of NC_079311.1, read as the reverse complement.
CAGCCCTGTGCTGACGAAAGGCTTGATGCTCAAGTGAGCCTAAGTGCTTGAAATGGCAGCTGGGAGGTGGGAGACACAGGTACAATCTGACCCCTCCTGGTTCAGTGCGACAGATGAGTGGTTTGGACACCCTGCACAGACCCCTCTGGGAACAGCACTATAAGGTCTTGTGGTTTATGTATGTTCTGTGTAATCCTCTCATGCATTGCTGCTCCAGACAGACTGGAGTGAGCTGCACTTGAGGCCACAGAGACCATCACGGCTGTAGCACAGGCCCTGCAAAGAGAGGCCAGTGGAGTTGGCCCTGTCCATTGAGAGCAGGGATGGCTTCAGGGGCACCTGGTAGCACTAGAGACCTCCTGAGGTCCCTTCCAGCCTGGCTGGTGCTGTGATCTGAGATTTAACTGTCATCCTTTTGATAGAAAGCTCATTAGCCATCTACCACCATGCCCCAGGCTGGATTCTCACCAACCACCCCTAAGCACACTGCTCCAGTCAAAGCAGTAAACACAATCAGCGACGTGCTACACCACTTAGATACACACAAGTCTAAGGGGCTGGATGGGATCCACCCAAGGGTACTAAGGGAGCTGGTAGAAGTACTCACCAAGCCACTTCCAACCACTTATCAGCAGTTCTAGCTAACCAGGGAGATCCCAGCAGACTGGAGGTTAGCCAGTGTGATGCCCACCTACAATAAGGGCAGGAAGGAGGATCTGGGGAACTACAGGCCTGTCAGCCTGAACTTGGTGCCAGGGAAGGTTGTGGAGCAGATCACTTCGAGTGTCATCACACAGCACATACAGGACAACCGGGGGATCAGGCCCAGCTAGCATGGGGTTATGAAAGGCAGGTCCTGCTTCATGAACCTGATCTCTTTCTATGCCACGGTGACCCGCTTAGTGAACAAGGGAAAGGGTGTGGATGTTGTCTACCTGGACTTCCATAAAGTCTTTGAAACTGTTTCCTACAGCATTCTCCTGGAGAAACTGGCAGCTCATGGTTTGGATGGGTATACTCTACACTGGGTGAAAAGCTGGCTGGATGGCCAAGCCCAAAAAGTGGTGGTTGAGTTACAACCAGCTGGTGGCTGGTGCCAGTAGTGTTTCCCAGAGCTCAGTACTGGGGCCAGTCCTGTTCCTTATCTTTATCAATGTCCGGATGAGGTGATCAAGTGCACCCTCAGTGAGTTCGCAGATGACACCAAGTTGGGTGGGAGTGCTGACCTGCCTGAGGGCAGGAGGCTCTGCAGAGGGACCTGAGCAGGCTGGAGCGATGGGCCCAGGCCAGTTGTATGAGGTTCAGCAGGGCTCAGTGCCGGGTCCTGCCCTTGGGTCACACCAGCCCCACGCAGCGCTACAGGCTGGGGCAGAGCGGCTGGAAAGGGCCTGGTGGGAAAGGGCCTGGGGGTGCTGGGTGACAGCCGGCTGGGCAGGAGCCAGCAGTGTGCCCAGGGGGCCCAGGCGGCCAGCAGCACCCTGGCCTGTGTCCCCAGCAGTGTGGCCAGCAGGACCAGGGAAGGCATTGTCCCCCTGTACTCAGCACTGGTGAGGCTGCACCTTGAATCCTGTGTTCAGTTTTGGACCCCTCACTGCAAGAGGGACATCGAGGTGCTGAAGCATGCTGAAAAGAAGAGCAATGAATCTGATGAAGAGTCTATAGGAAAAGTCTTCTGAGGAGTGGCAAAGGGAACTGGGTTTTTTTAGCTTGGAGGAGGCTTAGGGGAGACCTCATCGCTCTCTGCAGCTACCTGACAGGAGGCTGTAGGCAGGTGGGTGTCAGTTTCTTCTCCCAGGTAACAAGCAATAGGACTGGACGCAATGGCCTCAAGTTGCACCAGGGGAGGTTTAGACTGAATATTCGGAAAAAATTTCTTCTTCACTGACAGTGTTGTCAAGCATTGGAACAGGCTGTCCAGGGAGGTGGTTGAGTCACCACCCTTGGAGGTGTTTAAAAGACAAGTAGATGTGGCACTGAGGGTCATGGTTTAGTGGTGGACTTGGCAGTGTTAAATTAATGGTTAGACTTGATGATCTTAAGTGTCGCTTCCAATCTAAACAATTATATGATTAACAGTTTAATTTTGGATCAATAAGAAATGTAGTTCTACAAGACAGATTTACTACAATGTAGCACTAATTAACAATTACAACTAAGTATTAAAGGATCAGAGCCTTCTCCCTACAGTCTTAACAAGGAACATAGCTGGACAGGTTTGAGAAAACAGAGCCCATCTTTTTTTCTGGAGAAGCAGAAAGGAGACTCTTTAATTTCATACCCTTACATATTTCTAGCTACTAAATATATAGCTACCTTACAAATATAATTATGTATGTGTACATAGACACATTTATATTACAAATAATATATATAGCTATCTTAGAAAAAGTGTCCCAGCAACAGAAGGTAACTCAAAAACAAGATACAAAACCTTAGATTGCTGAAGTCCTGGGATGTAAACAATGCATTAAGAAACCGACACATATTAGTAGCCTACATCTGAAAATGTGTCATAGATTGATATATCCCATTTCAAGAACATTTGATCGAATACCTGACTTCTTAAATTGTAAATACTTAAATTTGGTGACTCACTAAGGTGTATAATACACAAGAAATAGTAACTGTGCTGGCATGCAAGAACTTTCCCAATACAACCTTTAAAACTCAGCCTGTCACTATTCCCATTACACCTCTGCAGCTGGGATATGAATTTCTGCCAGTGCTAAATCCTTCACCCAACTGAAGGACTACAGATCTTTTTCTTTAAAGCAGATGTTTCAAATAATGAATTGAAAGATGGAAGCCAAGGAAAAACAGACCCCAATTCACACCACAAAGTCTTCTCTTCCTCCTCCTCCTTCCAAAGCCAAAGGTAGGCTAGAGTCTTGACTTAGAGACACTGATATTCATATACTTGTGTTACAGAAAGAGTCTGCAAAACTGTGAGTTTTTATAGCAATTACATATACACAGACACATGATCATGTATCTATACAAATAGATAGAAATGTAGAAATGGTATGTACCTATCTGAAAACACTGATTTCCTTATTCTGGAACACAATTTCTGGTGTGCAAATAACTTTAACAAAATCAAATTCATCACAATGTTTTCTAATTGAAAAAAATGTGCTTCTTAATATCATAACCTTACAGCTCTTGTTTAATGCAATGCCAGGTAAAAAGATTGCTTGAGGATTTTTCTTCCTCAGCATCTAATTACTTTTCTCTCTGTTTTTGCCTCCCTAATGTTGTGGCACAAGAGTTTGCTATAGTCATTATTTTCAACAGGACACAGGTTCCCTTCTTTACAGCTTATTAGGGTGTTTTATAGCACCATCATCAAAGAAGCTGTAAGGATTTGTGTTGCTTCATTAAATGTTACAACACCTCCTTTTCTATATGAAATATAATTTTGTACACTTTTTTCATTTTTATTGTCATAATAAACTTTGCAAGATTTCCTTAATTTCTTTTTTTTTTCGTATTTTCTTGCTCTTTGTTTGTTTGTTTGAATTAATATAGGAAATATTAATGAGATAAGCTTATTAAAGCACAGCGGTGAAATGATTTGGGATCTCTGCACTATTCTTAACAACAAACGGGGATGAAACATTCATTTTCTCTGCTCAGAAATAATAATAAAAGTTATTATCCACTATATCACATGAAGAATTGTCAGAGTGAGCATTTAGCATGCAAATGCCAGAACTAGCTCTGTGTACAAAGTTAATGTAAGTAGCTAGAGGTTTAGTTAAATAGTGTGTGGTCATTTACAACATGCACACAAGAAAGTGTGTTTGTTAGTGTAAAAACACATCATCAGTCCAAGTGCATTAAAGACTGTGTGTGTCAAGGGCTCCAGCTGTCAGAAGTGCATCAATTTCTATCAAAATAAGTGAGGTGCACAAATGTTTATTTCAGCCCTGCATCAATTGTCACAATATATCCATTTCAGCTACACCAGTAGTGTTTACACAAGCTGCAGCCCTTGTTTTCACAAAAGTGGAGAAAGCACTGCTCATTAGTACTATTCATTGCCAGTTACACAAGAAGTCTGCTTGCAACTACACCACATGGTTAAACACTAGTTGCAGTGGAGAGTGGAGAAAGTACTGCTCATTAGTACTATTGATTTCTAGTTACACAAGAGCTCTGCTTGCAGCTACACCACGTGACTAAATAAGACAAATGGCCTCAAAGACAAATACTGCTACAAAAAAATTCAGTGTACCTAGAAATCAGCAATACAAACCACAATAGCTTCCTGACTAACTTCGTTACTCTGACCATCTTCCTTGTTTCTGTAGTAAAACATTTTTTTTTTTTATCCTGATGGTAACATCAAGAAATGCTGGGGTGGGTGGGGGTGGGTGGGTGGTTCTGATAAGGACATTCATCTAGAAAAACTAGCAACAAAGGAATTACTGCTGTTCCAAAACAATTTAGTACTAACCTTTTACAGACTTTAGTACATACAGGCCAAAGCCCCAGACAAGGATCATTATTGTTTAATAAAAAGGTTATTTATTTTCCTATTGGAGAAGCAATCACTCCTCTGTCATATCATGGTGTGAGGTGCATTACCATACAAGACACGCATGTAGCATGCTGGAGAGACAGAAAAATAAAACCACTGACTGAAATTTAAACAAGCCCCACCAAGCGAGGGGATGGCAGGAATAAACCTTTAAACTGAGCTCATATTTTATATCACATACATTATTTACAAAATATTTCAATATTTATGTCAGAAATGAGATATTAAGTTGCTTTCTAAATCAGCAGAAGCTTCCGGAAATAAATGTAATTGATATTTATAAATAATTGGGTGTATTCTATATTGTACTAAACTGCATCCAAGATAGCCAGAATATCACAAAAGTCATTCCAAAACAGAGCTGTCTTTGGATTACTTGTTGTGTGTGAGAAATTCCTGTGTGTGACAACACAGTCAGAATTTCTGAAGCTCTGTAGCCTTTATGAAACACTCCTAGTTATAAAATTCTCTCTACTAGAATGACTAGGGCGCTACGACCCTTTTGCCATCCACTGACACCTGTCATGGCACCATGCAAAATCATGCAGGATTCACACTAAACTACCCCTTTCTGAGAATACAGATTTCTAATTCCTCTGAAAGCTTTACGTAAGCAGTTTGCAACAAACTACCAAAGCAGTCCTTACTAGTCACATGTCTCAGCTGATGAAATCCTTTCCCCCTGCAATGCCAATTCAAGCCCCTGACACGATGCCTAGTCCCAACCCTGCCTTCTCCAGGCTGAAGCCAGCTAGCCGTTTCACTCAACTTTCGCATCACATTACTTCCGCTTTTCTAACTTTTCCACTACTGAGCACTATCAATTATGCACTAGAATAACAGAGGCTCGGCTCAGCAATGTAACATAAAGGCCGATTATCAGTGTAAATAATTTAAACACCTGCGTGCCACGTTTCTTTTAGCAGTGATACGTGGCTGGTGGATGCAATGCGCTCACAGGGAAGGCTCAGCCTTTTAATGTAATGACAAGTCCCCTGTTCAGATGGTGGGGAGAGCCTGCTACAATGCTGCTGTTGGTCTAACAACACAGAGGGTTAAAAAAGAGTTTCTTAATTAGAATAGAGAATTACTAACAGTCACATGTGAGAAGAAGCAAGTTTCAAAGTCTATGGTCCACAGAAGTCGGCAAACTCTTTTCATCTCTGGTACATAGACTCCCTTACCTGTAACTCATTCAAAGGTAAGGTTAAAAATGGGGTCTCAGTCGGGGAGTGCAATGTTAAAGTCATAAAAGGCAGGAGTAAAAAAATCTTAGGCTACTTAAGAGTAGAGGAGAAACCTGCCTTTTTAAGGAACAGCACACCAGAAAAACTGATTTTGTACTATTAACTATAGAAAGTCCATTTTCCTTTGCTAGGCCGTTCAGTACATCAGTTCTGCCACTTGGACACTGATACAAAATTTTACAACTTCTATGACAGAGAGTTTAATTTTGCCCCTACTATGCAACTCAGAGCTATCGCACAAACAGCCGAAGGTCAAGTACCTGATACCTCCTTCAAAACGCGTAAGTAAAGGTCAAAATGGGGCCCGCCTCAGATAAAAATGGCTAAGGAACAACTTCGCAATATCTGGATTAGTTTAAGTATGCTCCAAGTTTTTTAGAATAACTTTTGCATGATTCAGCATTTCTGTCACCAGTCTTCACAGTAATAAGATGTGGGACAGCTCTAACATATGCTATTTTAAAACAACCAGGGAACTGTTGAAAAAAAACTGAAGTTGAGAGAGATGGCTTTAAATTACATTTTTTGTTTGCTTTGAAAATCCACGAATAATTTGACGTTGTAATGTAGGATACATGGAATGTTTCCACTTGGAAAACATAGTCCACACTCCAGTTAAATGAGTTTTGAACCAAAAGCACACATAAAATAACATAGTTCATAGTTTCACATCTGAACTGAGGGTCATGCTACACAGAAAAACTCGAAAATACAAAGGGTAGAGATGGCGAAGGGGACAGAATTAAGAAATATGAAACCATTACATGTATAACTGAAATACACCATCTTTCAAACTGTGGTTTAAAAACTGTGTTGGGACTTGGCCATGTCAATTGAAAGAAAGAGGTGAAGGGGGGCAGTGGGTGTTGTTGCTTAAAACAGCAAACCTTAATAGCATCCATATGATTTAGCAAATCAATGTGGCCAAAGTCAATAAATAATCATGCAGTTATTTTCTGAAACAATTTCATTACTTGCTTTGAGCTAACGATCAGTAATTGAGGAAAAGTGTTTTCATATTTCCTCCTGTTAGATGCATCTTTGCTAAGTTGCCTTCAAATAAAGAGGAGGATTTTCACCTTTATTGTTGCATGAATATTTCAAAGAAACTTCTTAGGAATGTTACTACATTCTTACTGCATATTTTTTCCAGTATTGAGCAACAGCAAATAGCCTTGCTTAACGCCTTATGCACCTCTTTCTTCCAGGGACAGCACATTTATTCGTAACAGACCAGAAGGGCACACCAGACTGTGGAAGTGCCACTGAGCTCCTCTATGGTGAAGACTGCATGTGTGAAAATGTTGCTGTACCACTGCCAGACAACTTGGAAATCTCCTTCATCAAAAAATGCACAAATGAAACCAAGTATGATGTCTATGCATTTATTTTTTTTTTTTACCCAAGAGTTTTATTTTGTGCTGATGGCTATGCAGCGCACAATCTTCACACAGCAGTTCTCTGCAGCCAATTATTTTATATGCCATAATGAGGGGCATATTATAGGCACAGTAATTATCATGGATTTTAAGATTAGGTAGCTGACAGCCTCATAGTGGAAGACTTCCTTACACTGAAGACAAAGTTTCTCATTAAGTAACATAGATACATTTCAGCTGGTTCCACACAGGCAGGCTGACAGGTAAGGCCAAACTTGTAAACCCCAGCCATCCATGGGATGAAAGGTCTCAGCAGTGAGCCAACAGGTAAGGTAATTTTAATCAAGAAGGAGCCATGAACATGTCTCCATAGGACAATTACCATTCGTGTAGTACTATACAGTATTAAGAACATGAGTGAACACTATAGAAATTCTTCTCTGACCATCTCACTATAATGACAGTATGCCACTACGTAAGCATGCATACCAAACACACATACTTATAAAAAATGAGAAAAAAAGATGGATAATATGCTCAACCCTTTACGTTTTAACCACCCCACAGGATCACAAAGTATTTTCCTTTCCCAAGTGGACTCTATCATTTACTAGTTTTCTTCTCAACTGTAATTAATCTCTCATTGATGAAAACGAGAGCAGTACATCCACACCCTCTCATTTGCAGGAGCACGTCTTGCAGGTTCCACGGTTTCAGAAATGCTAGATTGGAAGAGTTCATTACAATTAGTGATGTTTACTGTGTTTATGAAATAGTTCAAGTAGCCACAGTCAACGGAAGGATTAACAACTAAGTACATACGGTCCTGAATGCTTACAAATACAATTAAAAGTATTATTCAAAACAATGTGGGTGGAACATTCTTGCATGTTGCAGGGAACTACCAGCAACCGTGAACCAATCTCCTAAATCTGGGAATCTATGGATACCTCTGCCTCAGTCCTGTCCCTCCCCCTTCCATGTGCGTGCGAAAGTTTGCCTGCCCTACTCATCTGTGGTATCACACACAGCCTTTAATATTTCATTCAGCCCAAAGCACAGAGCGTGCTCAAATTCAATACAAGGAAATGCTTTATCTCTTCCTTCACAGACTAATAATCTGACAAAACCAGAAGCACCAGGGAGTCATGGCAAGTTGTGAGGAAATGATGTGCACACACTTCTGAACACTTTCATTCCTGTTTACTGTTTGGGACACTTGGAGTGAATAAACACCAATTAAGTGCCTTTTGTTCACCAATGCATAAAACCAGACCCAGTATCAAGGGCCCAACTGATTACCAGAGTACTTTTACTCTGATGAATTCTTTGAAACATTTTGCCCCCCATCTTTTTTTTGTCATTAAAAATTGTTTCCCTTATTTTTTTTCACCCATGAGAATATGGGTTTAATTCACAAAATGGAAAAAAACACTGCTAATTTAATAAATCCACCCTAACATACAAATGGGAAACTATATCAAAAAAAAGCTTTGAAAAGGATCCCTATTAACTGCTAAATTTCACTATATTTTTAGGATTGCCTTAACTTTCCCACACATGAAGACTAACACTATCACCTCATTTCACTAAAGGACACCTAAAAATCTTGGCCATTTACAGTGTCTCAGACTGTGCTGTGGGACAGCATTTTGAACAGTGTGGTCTGGACATGCTCATGGAGGCATTTAGATAGCAACACCCTTCTCTGTTAACAGAAATCTAAAAACACAGACTTCATTGAAGACATGAGATAGAAGTCCAAAATTTCAGAAGTTCTGAAATGAAACTGCTTTTTATCACGTACAGAATGTGATTCTGTATTTAACAGAAAAATAGTTGAAGGAAATACATGTTAATAAAATAAATTACATTTTCATGTTAAACTATTAATTCCACTAGAAGGAGATTGAAAATTGCTGGTTAAGTTTATAAATAGTACCTACAGATTATGGTAATGGCTCATCAACCACCTTTTTACTGTTTTTATTTTATCCAGCTGATCTAGGCTTATAAGAAGTATTTCCACAGTGATTTCTGCAACTACTCAGGAATACAGAACACAGAGGACAGTCAAAATTGTTAATAAATTAAAGGAAAACAATTTTTTACACACTTGCCTTTATGATTCTAAGATCCAATAATTATTTCATGGCATGTATTATTAACTAGGAAAAAATGCATAAATACTAATTAAGGGTTATACCTTTCTTAAAACAAAAACTGGAGAATCCACTTAGGCTGTAGGAGCCCTTAGCTAAATGCCCATGACATTTAGAATGACAAGCACTATAATGCTGTTCCATAACTCCATCAGGCTTCTAGACCTGGTAGCAGTAGACACTGTCAGGTAAATTACCACACATACACTGTCTGCTGACACTAAAATAAAAAAATGTGAAAAGGCTAAAATCAGACATGTCACGCTGGAAGATGAAGGAAAGGAATAAAAATATTCCAGCAGTATATGCTTTTATATGTTACAAATAGGCCTTTAAAGGTGGCATCCGTTTTTCAAGTCCTGTCTTTGCATGTATCTCTAGCATTCTTTGCTATTAACAAAGAATTAACTGACAGAAGACAGTAAGTGAGAAATTAATCTCTGAATCATATTAAAACTTAGACCCATCCTAGTACTGGGGAAAAATAGAGACCAAAAAAAAATTGGCAAAACCTTGAACACTGAGAAAAAACCTAGATGTTGAACATGGTCTGAGGAATCATGTGTCTTATACAGGAAATACCATATAGGAGCTTAAATACTTATTTTGATCAATATTTGGATGTTGCAATAGCAATGCCCAGAGGTGAGGGGATGCACATGGCACTAACTTACGGACAAGAAGTCCTTCTGAAAATACACCATTCCCAAAACAAATCACATGCCAGAAACTGGAAATACCTTGAAATGATCCAAAATCATATAAAAAAAAACCAACTCCATAAAGCAAGTTAAACATTACATTGACACACAGAAGCACTGTACCATTATTCTAAATAGTTCTGTACATCCTAGCTAAAGTTTTAGCCTGATGTGTCATGACAGTTAGTCCCATCTTATATTCATTGAATTCTAGGGTAATCAGCGAATCACACTGATGTCCCTGAAGAACACAGCTGCTATTATATGTAACATTACACGTTATCTATTACCAAAATAAAAGCCTGTATGTTCTACCATGAAACTCACATCCCACAACCTACAACTGAAATGCAGCAGTACATATGCGGGATATTCTCAAAAGTGTCAGACCATATACCACTTTTTGAAGCGCGGTTTAATATATACACAAGTTATCTCTAGCTGAAGTTTCCCAGTCTTACCAATTCAAACTGAATAGACGACTCAAACGGCAATGTTAAATAAATTGTTCTAATTTATAATGCTGTCTCTCATGCAAATTGAATTTGAGAATTCAAGATAATAAATAAAACAATATTATTTCTTAAAACTGCAGACATTTTACTCACCTTATCCACTTTAGTGAGCTTCCCAATTATTTCGATGAGTCTACTCATCAAAGTATGGCAAGCAGTTTGCTTCAATACCTGTAACACTTAAAAAAACTGCTGCAAGCGTTGCACTGTCTGGCTCACTTGGCCATTGATACCAGAGTTGTTAACATGTTCAGCAACCTGCACCCATTACTAAAATCAAGTCCTCCCTGATTTATGAATGTTTTATTCTTTTTAATTTTGTAATCCTAGTAACACTTAAGTGCAGAGGAAAAAAGGGTCTGATGTGACTGCAAGTGAGAAGCAGACTGATACTCAGTTCTATAATGAGAGTATATCCAAGCAATCACGCTTAGAAGTTTGAAAGGAGCTAATGAAACATCATCATCAGGTTAACTGGCTTCCTGTACTACTACTTCTGACACAAGTTATTTCTTAATCACAGAGATACCTCTCAACACTGCTGCTCTACTTGGGAAGTCTGACTATTCAGAGGAAAGCAGAAGAGTTCAGTAGTGTTAAAACAAACAGCAGAACCTATGTCTGTGCCCTGGTCACCACCACATGTTCTAGAGTAAGAAATTATCATCCTACTTCAATTCAGTGTAACTCTTTGAAATCAACCATTTATGAAGCAGAGCTGTTTACATATATACTATCAGCATACCAAATGCTACCACCAATTCATATCCATTATTTTTCTTGGAGAGCAATCAAATACTCTTTCTGAAGTTTGAAATTGGAGTTTCAGCCATTCCACAAATCAACTTGCTTCAGCTTACTGGGGTATGAGAGAAGAAACCTCAAGATCAATATCTAAAGAATTAGTCCCATTCATCCAAACTATTCAGCCATAAGACAGTCCAGCCGCATGCTTTTTATTTAAGGCAATTTCTCTCTTTTATGACATGATGCATTTCATTTTCTTATTAAATATGATTTAAAAGAATGAAGTATTCATTGTAGAAGTCAAAAGCAAATGGGCAGCAACTGAGCTCTGTATCACAAATATTAACTTTAATGTGAAGAGGCACAAATTGGTTTTTCTGACATCAGGGGGTCCAAGGATTAAAAAATTAATGTCTGTCCATCCAGACACAGAACAGCTGTTCAGCTAATAAGCCACATTTTCCACTTTTTGCACAGGACTGCAAGACCAAAAAGGTCTGGCTGTACTTAAAGTAGCTTTGCAAGCACTTAAGTCACTAAGGAGCGTTCCTTGCAAAATAAACTCCAAACCTTCTGTCCTAAACACTGCGCTTCCTTTAATTCAGTGGTTAAAATTTCATCCAAGGAAAAGTCCACCACTTCATTTCCATGTGCTTCGTCTAGAAGCCATGACATACTGCAGGTAGAAGCAAACCTAAATGAGCAACTCCTTCTGGCTAAACATTTACCCCTCTGTTAATCAGCTGTATTTCGCAGACTGTTCCAGACATCCACAGATACCAATTAGTTCTGCCTGCAATTTTTGTCCTCTGTTCCCAGTACAAAAGTAAGAAGAGATCTCCTAGCCCTTTGCAGTTTATTTCTTCCTGTGGGGGCAGCTAAGAAATACTCCTCATAATCAGGGGTATTGTGTTTTTAAATTACAAAGAACAGCTGCCTTACAGTGAATAGGGATATGTAACCTCAAATTGCAGTTCTTAAGAGGTCACAGTTTAAATCCAGTTATGTATAAGAGGATGAGCAAACTTAGCTTTGATTAGCTGCAAAGTGATAGAACCTCCTTATTCACTTCCTTTTCTCCCTCTCCCCACTCCTCATCTGAACCCACAACAGCAACAACAAAAAAAAGCCAAAAACCAACACTCTCTCTTTGCTCCAGGGATCTGTTGTTTGGGGAATGCTATCTGTCTCTGCACAGTGCCTTGGCCATCTGGGCCATGAAGGGCCCTCAATCCCAGCCCTGAATGGTAATTGTCTCAGAGAGCACCCTCACAGGCATTTCAGGCAGTGGGGCTTATTAAAATCCTGAAGGGCAGTAATCCCTGAATACCACTAAAAAGATCTCCAGCTGCTACCGTTTATGAAGTGGGCTTGACAAGAGAGAGAAAAGGAGAGGGAGCTGGGGGGAGGGACAGAGGAAGGGGAAAGAAGAATTTAGAAGAGGGCTCCCATCAGAAGAGTTGCATTTTATAGCTTAGGCTTGCTTGCCTCAGTTTCCAAAGGCATCCCCACCCCAAAATGCATTAAGTCTTCCTTTTACTTGTTCCTGAAGGAGTGGGGAAGCTGTGGAACACCTCATGAACATATGCTTGCAGAAGATCTAAAATTAGGTAGGAAAGCAAAATGAGGAAGGCAGGTGAGGGAGCCAGAAGCAGAACTGAGGTCTGTCTTTTCCCAGCTGGTACGAAGAAAATTTCTAGATGTGAAAGCATTCAGAAACAGTTTTCTCTGTATGTGCATATCTTTCCCCCTGTAATTCTGAAAAGGTCTTTTCATCTCATTAGGTTAAGCTGATTAATAAAAATTCAGCAGTTTGCCCATTGCTTCTTCAGAAGTGTTGAAGCAAGTTGAAAGATGCAGGCGGAAGGTTTTTGTGTTGGGAGACAATAAGTGGGATGACTTTTTAAAACCGTCATTGTCATCCTCCATTAGAGATAAATAGACACCTTGGCTCAAATTCTTCAAACAAACACTACATTGCTACACTTCTTTATTTTCTATTAACCTTCATGAAAAGCTTTAACCCTTCCAAAGTGCAGGGATTTTTATGTGTGTTTTACAATTCACCAAGTAAGTGAAAGCTTTCTCTCATTTCAGCAATTATTTAGACAAGCTGTTGAAAAGGCATTATTGAACTGGAATATTTCCAGATAATTTCCATTATCTGGAAAATGGAGGCTGTGGAAAATGAAGAATATGAGCTGGTCAATTGCTATATTTTAGTACAAAAATGTACTTCAAACTAAAGCTGAATGTGCAATTTGCATATCTTCAGAAACTGCTATAACTTAAATGCAGTTTTAAAAAATATTCTAGAGGCCAGAATTTTGAAATTCTGCATTAATAAAGTTGAAAGCCATTCAAGGTATTTGTTTCGTATACTATGAATTAAGTAATTCATCATGTAAGGCCCTAAGGATAAAATGACACATCTGTTCTCTAGCTGGAATTTACAGATTTTGTATTTTGAGGTATTGTATTTGCAAAATCCATTTTTGGAAATAAATATTTTTTTCCCAGTATGACAGAGGTTGACTGCTAAAGTAAAAGAGCAGACAGAAAAATCAGATCACTTGCGTTTACTGACTATTCATGACAAAGCATGTTATACATTTCTTTAAACTATTTTAAGCACAAACAACAGAATACCTTAATTCAAATAAAACCAGCCCTCCACAGTTTCACACTTTTCTAAAACACTACAATGTCCCTGTACTTTAGAAAGGTACTTGATCAGACAGGCACTTACATGACATGTTTGAAGTATTTTTACAGATATTAGACCAGAATTTCAGGACATTTTTTCAAAAACATGACTAATAAGAGTAATTCTCATGCATAAATGTACATATGTAAGTCTGTATCATTTTCTTTAATCTCCATTAAGGCAGAGTGCTAGACCAGATATCATGAATATTGTAAAACATGCATCAATTTTGATATTCCACGAGGCAGTTACTGCAGGTTTTAGCAAAAATCCTTGTGTCAAACCACTGAGTATCCTCTCCAGGCATCTGCTTTTTAAGGATGATCTGGAATTGTATTTAACATCCTCAGAGACTGAATAAGTATTTTCATATTCTGTTTACAAAAATGATATAAAACTATGTTGTTTTGAACTTTTAGTTCAGATAATGGACTATAAACTACAACAGAGACCTTCAGGAACCCATTGGGTTCATACTTTGTTATGCCTTTTTTAGTGCAGCCATTCCAATACCTTGCAATAGGACAGGTAATTACACAAAAGAAAATGCCCATGCATGTTGTGGACTCCATAACGTAAAGAAGCAAATTTTAATGCTTCAAAAAAAACTTGCATTGATGTATCCTGAAATTTGCTGGCTGTAAAACACCAATCATAATATTAAAACTGTTATATTAGATGAGAAATAACGAAGCAAGGCATACACACTAATGTGAAGGATACAGAAAAACAGAAGGAAATTGGCTTAGACATAACAGCTTGGTAAAAACTGCTTTTATTTCATAGGTGTAAGTCACAACTTTTTTTTTTTTTAAATAAATATGAAATATATATAGCAGTTATATACACATAACCTCAGTGTGGGCAAAAGCAGCAATTCCAGTAATCCCTCCCCCAAAAAATTAAAAGGTATCATAACAAAAATATACATGTGTATACTTTCCTGAATTTCACGTCCTAAATTACCCTCTCATTATAATTAAAATATAGCAACTGTCAAGAAATAACATTATGTTGCCCAATTACAGTACCATTGTTTGCTATTGTTTCTGACTCACCAAGCCAAGTTAAGTTTAGTTCTGCTAAACCTCAATTTTACATTTTCGTTAGTCACAAATGAACAAGCCAATGCAGAATCTGGTTAATAGACAAATACAGAAGCACATAAAATTCAGCTCCTTTCTGAATCTGAAACAGAGGCAGACACATGAACTGTGATCAGTTAAGAGGTTGTGTATAACCCTGATTAATCTACCTGAAGCAACAGACTGCCTGGGCACAAACCCCACGCTCTAGAAGAACAGCTCTTAATCATGTTTTGTGATTTCAAATAATTCATCAAAAGGCCACACTGCCATAGGATACGAGCTGTACCAATCAAGCTAGGAAACTGATTATGGTGAAGCTGAACTAAAAATCAGTACCTGCATGGTTGATAAGGGTTTTTCTTCCCTTTGTTCTTAGTGGTTCTTTTTCAATAGGAAGGTTAGCAGTGCACTAATGGTTAGCTAATAGTAACTAATGGTTAGCAGTGCACTAAGCAATGTAACTCCATGTTGCCACCTCCTCCCAAACCCGTTGCTTCAGTTTTCATAGAGACATAGCTAACAGGTCTTTGAATGATTTTGTTCCACTCTGCAGACTCCTACTGTAAAATAAAACTCTTCTCAAGAAGAGTGCTGCAGAAATTCAACTCCTCCCAACCTTTACAACATTTTAATACTTGAAGGACTTTTAAGAAAAACCTGGTAGAATTAGATTTAAAACAATAAAATAAAAAGATTGTAATAAACCCATTCAATTTTGTGATAATAATTGTCCGTCATAAAATTTCTTTATTATAAAACAGGAAAGATAATTGTAGAACTTCTAAGAGAAACAGCGGGCATGACTACATACAAAGGAGAGCATTTTGCATTAATACAGTGCAGTTATTGTACTAATTTGAAATTCAGATAAACGTTTACAGAGTAAGAGAATCAAAAAAGTTTGAAAAAAACAGATGCAACTCAGTGCACAGTGGTAACTACCAACAACTACCTGTTTTTCAAACTGACTTCTGCTAAAATGGGAAAACAGCTGGTTAGAATGCTAGCGTACCGAATAAAGCTGCATTATGGAGCTGTCAGGCAAACGTAGCACTACAGAGACAGAAAAAAAGTAAGACCATATTTCTACTAAGACTTACAAGCTTTCTAAAAAACTCATGATTGCAGTTGAAGTATCAGCTACGGTATTGAAGAAACACAATTTTGGGTTTTTTTTTAGCATGAGACTGAGGAAAGAGAGCACATAAATACATTACAATTTTGATTAGTCATTCCTTCTTAACAAAAGCCAGTCAATTCACACGTAAGTGTAATTTAGAAAAGTGGATTTGCAGGTACAAAGAACTCTACACTAAATTCTAAAAGTAGAAGAGGGATAATTTGTACAATATGTTGTCTTCCAGTCTGAGCAATAAACCCTTCCAAAATGCAGGCATTTTACGCTATCTCATACACACATACTTTAACGTTAAAATAAAAATCTTACGGCTGCTCATGTAACAGAGCAGCATTCCAATTGTTGCAGAAACAGTAACTTGGAATTTTCCTGTCTGTAAAACATCAAGCATAATATGAAAATTGTTGTGTTAGGTGAGGAAGGAGGAAGGGAGGCATACACACAAATGAGAAGGATATTAAAAAAGAAAAGAAAACTGGCCTAGACAAGAGTCTGGCTACTTGTTTCCTTATGCGGGTTTTATTGAAAGTCACTTTGCATTCAAGGCATATACAAAAATTCTTTCTAATGATGTTTAACTTTTTAAAGTTGGTGTTTGTGATGCAGTGGTTTTCAATAAAATATATTTTCCAGCTGTTGGTTTAAACTCCAAGACAGAAGAAAACATAAGTAATGGTTAAAACTGGAAAACTAACAAGATATAAGTCTGTTATGTGTTTAAAATACTAGTTCAAAGGAAAACAGATTCACTGCAGAAAAAAATAATCATAAACCTTCCTCTTCTGCATCACAACTACAAGTGCCTCAACTATGCATTTGTCTTCAGAACAGATAAACAAACTTTAACAGGATCTGGCAATCAGGATACTCAATTTACATAGAGTATTCTCATTAGAGAAAAAAAAAAAAGGAAAAAAATGTTTGGGTGGGAGCAATCTACTTAACCTAACAGATTTTATATTCTTAAGTATTCTACACAACAAATCGGGTGATCTCTAGTGAAATGAAAACCCTTGTTAAATAAAATTCATTCATATCACTCCACAGCGATCTATAATAATGTGTTACCTACTTATCAAAAGGGGTTTTTTTTCAGCTTTGAAATAGTACCACTCTCTATAAGCCTGAAAAACAATGCATTTACTAGGTTTAAGGCACTGTGCTTGAAGTTTCTTATCAACAGCATATTCATATTTCAGGCAATTCCTATCCTTGTTTCAACTCCTCCTGCCCCAACCTTGAAGACTGGCTTTCATTCTGCTACAGTGCTGCTAGAAAGTGCAAGAAAAGTGCAGAGCAAACTCGTTATTAGCAGTATGTCAAGCACTTCTTCTTAGATAAAGGACCACTGCAGTAACAAGACAATCCTATTCCCATCTGAGGAGAGTAAACAGAATTTGCTTTTATACAGCTCCTTTCATATTCAAAATACCCCAATATGCTTTACAATAATGAGATAGATACACCGTCATTTCTGTGATCTTAAACACAGAGGGCAAGGCTTTGTCTTGCTAGTAGGAAGAAAAGGAGGTCATGGGTCCTTTGAAGTTTCCTTACATCACCTAGACTGAAGGACAGGAGGGAATGGAGAACATAACTAATACAAAATAGGAAGGTAGCAGGACAGCTGGCCATTGTGAAATGTGGAAGATACATCTTTCTTATCACATTCAAGGAGCACCTATCTAGAAGCAAAAATTAATCAGCAGGGAAGATTTTTACTTTTTTTAAGACTGCAGCAGGTACAATGCTAATCATATTTTTCTTTGAAAGCTTTTCTTGGGCTGAAAGGGAGGGAGGGAGCTAGAAAGCCTGGTGAGAAGAATTTCACTTTCATCACAGCAAGTCAGGGATCTATATGCATATAGAGATTTGGTTCAGGTTAATATAACATAGTAGGCTGTATTACCCACCCAGCCAACACAACTACTTATCCTAAAAAGAAGTTAAATACCCTGGCAAATAAGAATTTGAAAGGAACTTAGGAAAAAACACTCCTAAGAAAAACAGAAAGGGGACAGGAAGGTATGAATAGATGGGACAGCTCCCCATCCTGCCTCAGAGCAAGGGTCCATCACCCATCCAGCACTGGCTGACAGAAGCTTCTCCAATCAGGTTGGACTGGCCAAGGAAAGCACAACAATCTGCAGTCTGTGTTTTATTGCCAAGCTATGTTCCCAAATGAATTAATAAAAAGTGGTAGCCTAATTAAACTACACCCTCTGCATCTTGCCTGCTTTCTGCACAGCAACTTCATCCATAGTTGCTCTGATCAGACCCTCAAATACAGAGGGGGACAGAGAGCTGTCCAAGAACCCACCTTCACTGCCTAGCTGTTCACAAAGGATTACAGAATTTCTGGCAGGAACTATCGCCTGAAGGAAAAAGCTAGTATCCCCCCCTGCCCATGCTACCTAAGTGATGCTAAGGCTACGTTCATCTAGCACTTCACACAGAAAGAGGGTGGATGGTATCGGACACACCACTTCTCCAAAGCTTTATGCAACCTGCAGCAAGCCCTTGCCTCTTTTTTGTTGGACACTTCCCTTTTCCCTGTGCTGAGCAGTTGCACCTTCGGCTGTGTTCACTGCTTAATTTCCCGCACTGCCTTTCTTCCTCTCCTAACACATGCATACTTTAGCCTTGGCTATGGAGTGCTGACTGACAAGGAACAATAGATGCCTTCCATGTCTTCAGAGCAAGCTTTGAGCAAGGCTCAGCTCAGGGACTCAGTCAATATTTACTGCAGTTGGAAGCCACTGTTTCATGGCTCCTTCCAAGCAGAACATACCAGTCAGGAACCCTGACATCTTACATGATTTTATTCTAACAATGTAAAAATAAGGAGATAAACAGATTACAAACAAAAATACTTTTTCTTGGAAATACTCATGGTGACACAACAACAACAACAACAAAAAGTGTTACAGGAAAGGTATGGAGGACACTGAACAATGCCACAATTTAGTTTGAAGAGTAATCAGCCATGTATAATTAGGAAAGTGTTTTTCCCCTGAAATGATTAGCAAAGTTTGAAAATCACAGATCAGACAGCTACTATATGCAAATATATTTAAAGTGACCCAAGTAAATGAGGTATGCAAAGAAACCCACCGCATCAACAACCTAAAGCTCTCATTCTCTTTGCAACACCTGGGTCACAGCATAACCACAGATTATAGCGTGACCACAGATTACAGCAATGCACCTTTTTGCACAGATACAACCTTCTGATCTTTACCAATGTAAGCGAAGAACACAACTTCAGTTTATCAAGAGACCAAAGATAGAAAAAGGGTTAGAAATTACATTTTTCACATTAAAGACCTAAGTCACATGTGAGATATAATTACTTGCCCCAGAAAAGGATGACTTCACATGTAATAACAGTACAATTAAAGGTCATTAAATAAACATTTTTCTAACTAAAATCTCAGGATTATTTTTTTTTTTGCATTGCAATCATGCTCTGTAGAAGTATTCATCTACTTCCAGAAACTTGAAGAACTGCAGCACAACGAACAAAACCAAAAGAAGCATCCTGGCAGAAAACTGATGTTGTCAGTTGCAGAATCTCCCCCCTGCTTCTTCTTCAGCTTCTTCCCTCACTCCCCATAACCACCAAAATAAAAAAAAAAAATTAAAAAAAACTAACCTCCCAAAATCATGTTTTTCTGACAGTGAAATACAACTGGATCGACAATCATCATTTACCCATCCAAACAAAAAGGCAGCTACATGATCTTTCATTTAGAGGGTTGGAGTCTTGTCTGAACACGCTTTCCCACGTTAGACTCCACTGAAAGTTCTGAGTCAGAGTCTGACAAACCACAGTTAAAACAGGAAAAATTACAGCTTTAGCTTCAGATGTGTCAGGATCTTCTGAAAAACACATTTTATGTCAGCACTTGGGGTTAAAGGGCATGCAGCAGCAGAACAGATGCACCTCTCCACCTTGCATGTTCAGTTTCCAGATGCATGGAGTTCTGATTGTTTGAGTTGCTTTCAGAATGTTACATTATCGTCATGGCATTTCTTTGATTTTTAAGATTTGATAACATCAGATGGGATTCCCAATACCACTCCTCTCACTTTAAGAGAATGCAGTAAAATTTTTAAGCACCAAAAGTTAGGTAGAAAGGAAAAGTACAATTAAAGGAAGACATAAACACATCTTCAACAGAGGTAAGACTCCTGAGTAACTGACAAATGCTTGTTTCCAAAACAGAGTTCCAAAGAATAAAGTTTCAATGGCTTCCCAGCCCTAAAGAACAAAGTACAGGCTCCTTTATACCAAAGTCAGTCTGTAACAAATTTCTCTCACCCATCTTTTCTATTACTTTCTCCATACTTTTCCATATGCAGGGTGAAAATTTTAAGCAATATACAGATAAATAAGCTTTAATATATATACAATTATATATTTAATATATATAAAATAGATATCAAAAATATATAAAACCATGATTGAAACATTAGCTAAAATGGAACCAAAGGTTTCAAGTAAAAAAAACTTTCAGTAAATAACAACCAAAATAAAAAGTAAAATACCCTTTGCAGAAGTGGTAAATGAAAACACACTGTAAATTTTTTTAGAGAGATTTAATTGTGTTCTATTTTTTAAAATAACTTAGTATTACTAATAATGTTTTTGAAATTTGGAGACTAATAAAAGAGAATTTGGCACAATGAAGTACAGTCGCCTCAACAGTTGATACTTACTTCCTTCTCCTCTATTACTACAACTTAAAAAACCCCACACCACATCCCCAATGATGCAGTAAGCCCAATGGGAATTCCATGCAAATACAGCATGGCATCTGGTCAGAGTATGTTAACACAATATTTCTTTTACCCTCTGTTCATTAGAAAAATACTGCAGAATAATACTTACAGTCTATTCCTGATCACTTACTACGGAATACTGCAGGAAAAGGTAATTAGTAATTCCATTTTATCTTATATTTGGATATTCTGTATTAACCAGATATTTCCCAAATAAAAGCTGTCTTTGTGTAAACACTATTCTTACTTCTGATATATTAAATAAGACCATTACTGCAGTGATGTGGTCCACAATAAGTAGAGTGTGCAGGAAAGGTTACAAAACCTATGAATTTATCTTAAAAAAATAAAAGATTTATTTTTTCCTTCTCAAAGGTGGGAATGTTTCTCAGACCAAAACTATTAAGAATACTACCCCTAACAGGAATCACAGGTAACAGTACTGTTCTGTGCAACATTTAAATGAAAACAACAGAACTTTGTCACCTGGGTACATCACCATACTTCTGGGACTACAACACTACAAAGACTTGCTTTGTTTCTGACATTTTCTTTACAGTGCGGAAAGCAGAGGACATTTTGTCTTAAGCGTAAGGCTGAGTATGAAAGAAAACAGATAGTTCAAGAAGATTGGTTTAAACATACTTGGATCCTAATTCTATCCAAAACCCAAGTGTTGTAGTTCTATGAAGAAAATAATCACACAAACACAAAAAAGATGCAATCATTCCTGTTGTACATAAAGAAAAAACAGTGCAGAAATCCTAATTGGGCACTGCAACTGAGTCTGATTTACTCAGAGAAGTTACAAAGGCAGAATTGCTTTCATCAGTAATAATATATTAGCTCCAAACTCTACACCTAAAACAAAGCGCTCAGGAAACTCTTCCAAATGCTTTGTTCTGAAGAAAGCCATTATATCAGCACTAAATCAAGACAGCTAGTATGAAAAATGGAAAATGGAGATTTCGTTTTACAGTAAGCTATAAAATGTAGTTCAGTTGGAGACAGGGTCTGAAAAAGTAATATTAAAGTGATGCTGTAAATCACTAAAAAAAATTTTTTTAAAAGCTAACTATTGTGCTTTGGACTAGAAACAGTGAATAAGAAGATTCTCTTCATAAATTGTTCACAAGTAAGTTTTATATAATCGAGATATAGAGAAAGGGTTTGCTTGGAATTTGAATGCAGTGAATAGCCATGATATAATGAGAAACAGGTACGATCTACCTCTCTAATTAATTTTCCTTCTTCACCCACACTGTCACTTGTTATGATAATGTGAATCTTAACCTTAATGAGAAATTTCATACCACCTTGATTAAAGATACTGCAAATAATTACACTCTTTTTATTTTGTTTTTATTTTAATGAAGAATTTCTTTATACTCTCAAAACCCTCGACAAATGTACAGAACTTCGGCTAGTGAAATTCCTATCTACAATACAACTTGAGAGAGTTATATATGTTTCATGTTTTTAAGTGAGGATTATGCTATTAAGCATGTTATAAAATTATCATGTTCTCTGCAGGAAGTGTTCCTAGTATATTTTTGTAAAGGTAGTTTGAGGACTGTTTAAGACATAAGTTCTTCAATAAAGCTGTGTATTATGCATTCCTTTACAACATTTGTGAACTCAACATAAAAATCTATTAAACATTCACATAAAATTATTAAACAAAAAAGGACATTTTTGAAATACATTTAAAAAACCAACTTTACAGAAAATTTTCAAATATTTCTGGGAACCTTGCAGGCAACTCACTACGAATACACACAAGTAACATTAAAGCAGGCCCAATGTCTTCCAACTGCATCTACCAACACAGTGACTACAAAACATGACCAAATTTCACATGTATGCATTGGGATGATGGATACAGTTCAAGAACTAGAACTTCATTTTTTGCAAGACTTGATTTTAAGAAAAATAAGTTTATTTCATCAACATGTGTCCCCTCAAACTAAACATGTGCCAAATTTCCTGAAAGAAGTGTCTTCCTCTCATTATGTCGTATCTCATAGCCATGAGACATCAGAAAGTCCAGTGGAAATCAAGAAAAATGTAATACTTGGTACTCCATTAAATGAAATAGTATCAATAAAAATTGCTTTCTCATTCTCCCAGCAGCCTCAAAACACAGTGACACACCACATAACAAGAGACCCTTGCTCACCATTTTGGTAAACAGATGATAAATTACATGGTTTATATATTATATTTTACATATGAAACGACAAGTAGCATTCTGCAGCAAAACACGGACTTCTGTTTTGTAGAAGACTAATGTTATATTTTCTAGAAAACTGAGAGTTTGTTCCCAAATACAGTGTTTTAATTATTTCAGTAAGGAAACAATTCTATCCTACTTGGCCATTCACAAGATCCATCTAGTCTATAAGTATAATCTTATCTAGAAGAGAGCACTATATTGTATATAGTGCTTTGGAAAATACATAAAACTGTATCCCAGTGGTGTACTACTATATCTGATTAATTTTACCTTCATGATCTTAAATTCGTAAATTTTTTCTGGCACATGCCAGGTGGTTCTCCACTGTATAAGGCATCCAACACCTCAGAGTCTCACTAATGCTTATCTGCCAATCCCATATGGTAAGCCAGTTCCACTTTATGAAACTGCTGAGAGCAAAGCAACTACCCATTCTAACAGGTTCACTTTTACCCCATCCAGCCCCCCAAAGGTGGAGGTCTCAACTCTGCAAAAATGTTAAAAACACCTCAGTCTAGAACTCAGACCCAAGCAGAAATATACCCAAAAGAATATACAGTCCTGTGCTGCTGTGCCCTCTCACTAAATTTAATTCACATAGATTGGGTGGCCTCGCACAAAAACTGACAAACCTGATTACAGAAACCCTTTCTAATGAACTACACCATAAAATCATAATATAGCACCTAAATAAATCCCCATCCAAAGCAGTGGGAGAATCTTTTTACTTCAATAGAGTTGGATCTGAACACTGCCAAAAATACCAAGAAAAAAGCATCAAAAGCTGGTGCCTTAAAAAAAAAAAAAGAAAGAAAAAAAGAAAAAAAGACCAACATTAGATCCTGTAGTATCTATCGAGGCATACATATAATAAAGATGACTTCCATTCCTCACTAGTACCCATCAGCTCCTACTGACTTCAGCAACGTTTAACAACTAGGTTATTTATTTAAACTACTTTCCTTAACTGGCTTCAAGAACCATTTTTTGAAAGATATTTAAGACTTTATGGGTGTAAAGAGGAAATAAAATCTAAGACAGTTTGGCACCAAGCAGCCTCAAAAATCCCACATGGCTCCTGTCTACAACTCTAGATACCTAAATATATTAAAAATTCTGGTTCTGAGGATCTATTCTTTCTCAAATCAGTAGGCTAAAATAGTTGCTTAAATAAACTATTCATTTTACAGACTATAAAAAAAAATCAGCAAATATTGTTGTGAGGGCACAACTTCACTCTTTCAATGTCTTTAAAGACAGCAGTCAAGATAATTCACGCTGCAATTATGCACTTACGCTTACATTTGGAAATATCTGTGCACTGATAATAGAACTGGCACACATTTCACTAAAGCCGCTACTGCAGTACTCCAAAATCTTAACCTGATTTCACTGAAGATGACCTGCACACCATGGGCTGAAAACAGAAAAAAAAGTGAATGTGCAGACTAGCTGCTTTCATTCAGCTTTTTTTCAATCCAGTTTACTATGCAGGACACAAGCAAAAGCATATAAAGGATAAGATGATTTGCACCCACTTAATAAATGCAGGCAAATACCGGCTTTGATCTCAGCAATTTTATTGGAAAGCTCAGTTCACCAGAAAGTGTCCAAGACAGAAAGAAAGAGAGAAAGGCAAAAAGTGACTGAAATGCAAAGGAAAAAGTGTATGCAACTTAGGCATAAGTGAAGGGACAAATAAAACCCTAGAATTAAGATCTTTTGAAAGCAGGAATAATAAACTTCCAAGTAAATGTCACTTCACTATGACTGAGTTTCCCCAATTGGGTATTGTATGTATATAATTTTATATATATAATTATTGCGCACACACTTCCCATGTTCTTTCCCCCCAAAAGCAGAGCTGACAATGGTGACAGCAGAGTGTGTAATTAGTTTTTATTGTTCCCTTGACAGCCATAGCTCTGCAAGGACCCCTTGCCTTTTCCATTGTAAATGTTATGGAAAAATACGCTAATGACAGGCATTTAATTGTGGGCACAGCAACCATGATGGGAGCTGTGCCAAGAGTGATTGGCAGCTTTGGATACCAGATATTCACAGCAATGGCTCTTTTTCTCCCATACCTTGTACCCCAGATTACTGAAGATAATTTTTTAAAGCATCTTTTCTAAAGTTTTGCTCGTGGCCTACAGATGTTATTAATAACCACCACATTAGAAACAGACAGAAAAAAATAAACAGACAAAACAGTATTTTTTTTGTTCAAAAGCAACATGAGTTTTTTTGAAAGAGGTCTATCCACAGATAATGCCATTAACATAACCTCACCAAGTCTGGTACACGGTTGACTTTTTATTCTGAATAAAGGTATGTTAAGAGGGCATAGTATAATTTTATTTGTTGCTATGTATAATCAAAAAAAAACTGTCCCACATTCAGATGTAGTTGCTGAGGTGCTTTTTTGCCTGATTAATTAGCAACTGGGAGACACGCTTTTTGGCTGCTTTTGTATCCCTCTTATTTCTTCTGGTTTGGCACAAAAACTGCCTTGCGGGAGCAACTGTATTTGTACTGTACCCCACTTAGTGATGGATCACTAATTTTTAATAAAGTGAGCCCCAAGAGAACTGCAAAGAGATGTGTAAGTGTATTGGAGCAATAACTGTAAACAAATAAAAAAAAAAAGGGGGGGGGGGGGGGGGGCAGTGGGAGAGCATACAGTACATAAAATATTTGGTCTTTTCCAGACTATGCGTGGAGACCCTATCCAGAAGGTGACATGTAGTCTGAAGACATGGGTCAGAACTGGCTTTCAACTACATGATCCGAATCTCTGCCTTTATCTTTGAAAAGCTTTAAAAAAGCAACTAGCTAATATGGATGCACATTTTTCTTGAAGAATGCTATATATGAATGTCCCTTCACTGTTTCTCATCCCTCCCCCACCACCAGATGAATAAAATTACTTTGTGAAGCAGACCTCTATGAAGAATGACCACACAATTCTGGACCAAACGGTTCCAAGTCTATGTAGCAGTCACAAATCCCTGGCTAAACCGAACAAAGCAACATTATTCCTAAGTGGTAAGTTTGGGAATATAAAAGTGAAGCTGTCTGGCCCTAAAGTGGTAACTTGCAAATAGCTGCAGAATCAATGTTGGCTGTCCATCCCCCATCCAGCTGGCTCTCATATCAGTAACTTCAAAAATGCAGTTTGCCATTATGGTGGCTTAAGGCACTTTGTGTGCCAGTGCAATGACCATGCTGTGTGTGCATGTCAGAGGTCAATACTTTTAAATTCCAGAGTCTCTCTTTATTTCCTTCTTTTCTGGAAACAATAGGAAAGAGAGCAGGATTGATAGCTCCTACTTTGTTAACTTCTGCTCACCAAATGCCCTGGCTGAATACATAACTATTTTTTAAAAATCTGATCAGACATCAGCAAAAGTAAGAAAAAAACAAACAACAAAAAAAACCAACAACCAAACAATGCAGCTGGTTTCCCTGCTCACTAACAACATTAATTAGCGATTTTATTTGCAACGACTTTTAACAATTGCAAGGGACCCAACATTATTAAAGCTGCTAGCAGTCCTTACCCAACACTGATGAACTAGCAGACTGAGAACCATGCTACAAAGATCATCATCAAATCTACCAATTAAGTAATATAAAACACTTACTTTTTTCTGTCTCCTCATGAAAAATACACCTCTACTTATACAGCACTACAAAACCAACAAAATATTAGACCTTCAGAGATTTGTTGTTTTCTTTTTTTTGTTTGTTTAGTTTATCTGCAACAATTTAGAACATACTCAGCTCCAGCTCCTATTTCAAAGGCACAGACTGAAATAAGATACTCATATTTATTTTCAAAATTAAACCAAGAGTGAAGTAAAAACTAAAATAAAAAATCCTATGTAACGTACTGGTATTGTAATAAAAATGTATATATATTTCTGCGTGCCTGATAAGATAATGCAATTTGAATTGTGTAGAAAGAAGGAAGTTCCTCTCAACTGTAATATTAATATGGAAAATACTACTTTAAAGTCCACAAAAGCAAAAAGGTAGTGCTTCATTGCTACCCACTAGAGAAAGGCCGCAGTGCTCAACTACTACTCACACAATGAGAATATGCCTGCAACCAGCCATCCCAACCAAAAAAATTAAATAATTTTGGGTAAGAAAAATTGTATTAATTTAACAAACAAAGAACGTTAGTGCTACACAGAAAACATTAATTACAGCACAAAATACATTATGTCAAAATATGCATACTTTTAGATGTCATGAGGCCAAATCTTATCTTTCAGAACGGAACAAAAAGATATTTTAGCAAAGAGTGATTGGAGTCAAAGCAAACATATATCCTACTCCCATTTTTCACCTCACCAGATGATTCATAAGTAAATCATGCCTTCTCTGCACTCCAGCACCATTTCATTACTGCCATCAAAAACTAAAAATGGTGCCTATCAAATAAGATGGTTCTTCAGTAGTCTGATTAAAACAAATCAAAAATATAAAGTTACTAAGTGATAAACCTGAAGTAAAAAAAAATATTGTATTACTGTTGAACAGTTCCTCCTTAGACTAATATGCAAACTTAATGACAGAAAAGAAAATAAATTAAGTGAAAATTAACTAATACTGTACTTACAGGTTTTGAGAGTCTAAGATCCTTTTTTTTCCCATGCTATGTGTTGGCATGGACAGGTAAATCCTTCCACTAGTTTATAATGCAAGTAACAAGAATTATAATTTTCAAGGCTTTACAAGTTAAAATTGCCAAACCTGAAAAATCCGCTATAAATTGGTATTAGCAAGTTAAGCAGATCTTGCTAATTAATAAGACTCTTGTGTATCTTCTTGTTAGCTGATTTTTCTTTTGACAGCATTTTTACTGGTCATGCATTTAAACAGAGAAATGGCCCTAAAACGCGTAGCATACCAGTTAAGAGAACACAGGCATCTAACCGTTTCTCTACATTTTGCAGCACTCAAAAATAAACTCATTTTTTTCATAAAACTAGGACCTAACAATGTATTTTCATCAACCTGTCAACAGTAAAATATGAAGGATGTTTCCCCAGATAAAAAAAAACCTGTAATAAATATACATATAAATATATATGGGGGGGGTGGGGGGGTTGGTGTGTGTGTGTGTATTCCTTTATTGGAAAACTTGGCATTCTACAGGAGAGAAATAAAATCTCAGTCCTCATGGAACTGCATCCTTTTTTATTATATTTTCAAATCCTTGATTTTAACACAAATTATTTTTAAAAATGTGTAGGAGTGGGAATTTGTGGTTTTGTAATATAACAATCTATGCTCGGTTTCTTAAAAAAGACGATTGCAGACATGTATACATGTTTGCACGCTATAAAATAATACTATTTTAAGTGAGCTCAACTATAATATAGCTTGTAGACACTACAATGAACAGGAAAAATGCAAAAATGCAAGGAAGACTTCTAATGTGTGAAGGATTCTTTTCTTCCATTCAGCTATGCTGAAGTACATTATAGTAGGGCTTACTCACAATAACTGTAATACCACCAGAAAGCAATTTCAATAACGTATCTGTTTATTTCAAACCAAACATTTCCATTTCATTACGTTGGTGTGCTGCTGACTGACTGAATTCTAAGCACAAGTGCAATGAAAACTTAAACAAAACAGAGCCCTTTATTCTCAATAGTGAATTACACCATTCAGAAACACTGGAAGATTAGATTAATCATCAGACTGAAGACATTTTAAAGAACCCCAATGCTCAGAACTGGGTATCAGAGCAAAGAGTTATTACTGGAAGAAAATCCCAGTTCCAGAATACTTCAAATCGCATTTTTTAAAAATGGAAAAACAAGTGAGTCAAAGCAAGAGAGGTACATCTCACAGCTATGGACAAACTACTGTCTACTCATGTTTCCTCCAAGGAAAGTTGCATCTTTGTTAGCATCTTCGCTGAGGTGATCCAAATGACCAACCTTCTTTATGCCTTGTCTTAAAGTCTAATACTTCAACAATGCAGTTCTCTAACCAGTGACACACTGGTTTACGAAGAAGCAGTAGCAAGGTACTCTAAAAACCCCAGAGAATTCTCAAAGCATATCCCTGTAATGTTTTCTGTTTAATTTTACAACTGTGTGTCTGAATACTTGCTTATCTACCTTCCCACCTACAGACCCAAGGACTACTAGCATGCGAAGAAACACCACAGTGGGAAGATGGTCAATAACTAAAGCACAGATTCTACAATTATTTTTTAAAAATTATTAATTTTAAAACAGTCTGAGCTGGAAGACGGGAGCTGGGAATTAGTTTGTAAAGCTATTGCTTTTCTAGTTTATCAATTAAAAAGTTTCATTTTCAGAGATTTTTTTTCCCCCCTCACACAACACTCCTGATTTACTCTATACCACATCACCTTGTAATGACACACCTCACTGCATGGATACATACATACATATATATGTGTATATATACATAAGTATACATATACTTATATTGAAATGCATACATATTCGCATATGAATGTATATATATATATTACATACACCTCTCTGTATGAATGCAAAATCCAAAACTCTTGAAGGACTAATTGCATTCATTCATTTTCTCAGCCCAGCATGAAGCTGGTAGGTTGCTGGGATCATAGCAACAGGGGAGAGAAAGGAAGGCTCATCTTTATGTGTCCCCCTCGAAAAGGATATAGAGCTAACAGCAAGAATGCCGTGAAGTGTCCTCACTATGTGCATTTGGAAAAGATTTAATAAGAAGCATTTCATGAAGACCATGTACCACTTAACAAGGTGCCTTTCATACAAAGGTGGAAGACAGTGAAACTATTGTTCTTTATGTATTTTTTTCATAGAATGTCTCAAAACCCCACTTTTAAAATAAGCACCAATATTCTTTTGGACACACAAGGTATTAGTGAAGCTATTAAAAGCACAGAAGGTAAGTGTAAAGAATTGAAGGCTCTACTATTGATCTTTTAATTACAAGAAATCAGTCAGATTTCTTCAGCTCTCAGAGCAAGCTGCAGGATAAAATGCTCTCAAAAATACAAGCTCTGCTGTTTCAAAACAATTACATATATACATGTAAGTGTGTGCATATCCCAAGCGCTTAAGCTCTTATGCTTTCCTTCACATATAATAATAATATGGAATACCAAAATCAAAGCAAATGCCTTGATTTTGCCCCTCTTCATCCCTAATGTCTGAATGCTTGCTTATCTACCTGCCCACCTACCGACCCAAGGACTACTAGCATGCGAAGAAACACCACAGTGGGAAGATGGCCAAGAACTAAAGCACAGATTCTACAATTTGGAAAAGATTTAATAAGAATTAATAAGGTGTTCTTAACTAACCTAACTGCCTTATCCCTATTCTAACCATTTCTGCATGGTTTCCCTAATCTCTGTACACAGGAAGAACTATTCCTAGATGGAAAACAAACAAGCCAAACCAAACAAAAAACTAGCCACATGCCATCAGCATATACAACCAACATGCCACGGTGAAATCTGCAAACACATACAAATGGATGGCAGAATACTCAAGACATCCACCCAGCTGGCCAGCATGCTCCTGAGAAGTGCCAGGTGTCCATGAGCAGCCACAACCACAGCTTCTCAAAATTAACTCTACGCATTTGGCTGGTTCAGGGAGGCACTTAAGTACACATCCATCCATCCACACAGCTGCAACAGAACTTGTATGTCAGTATGCACTTCAGAGGAGTCAGAGCCTTTGCTGAATCAGTGCCTAAATTGTCAGCTACAGAATTCACCTATGTTTAGACATCCAAGTTGTGAAATTCTGGTACATGCTTCGAATTTTCAGAAGCATCCACTCATTTTTCTATTCGCTCTTCCCGAGTACCTGTCTTAAAAAACACCACCCTCTAGCAGTACTGATGAAATTGTGGTATCCAGCTTAATTTTGGGAACTAACCAGTTTAACTTGAAATGATTTTTCAGTATCTAAATTCTCCAATTACCATCTGATTTCTTGATTTAATTATCCACATAAATACACAAACAGAAAAATGTATCAGCATCCCATGTTGTTACAGTAATTCTCTTGTGGATGTAACTTTATACACAATTTTCCTGTATAAGATACAGTCAAATCCAATAATACTCCTAACAAAAAATATTTGTTCTCGTGTGACTACAAGGTTTGGCCTCTATATATGATCAGAAACCAGACTTGAAATGCAAGTATTTTTAACCACCTTGCAACTAGTAACAATTTATGAAGCTACATAACCTGCCACTGAAACAACTTGTGGGGGAAATACCTAAATATAAACCACAATCTTGAAGCACAATCGTTCAAGCTGAAAAATGTAGCAATAATTGCAAGTAGTTCTGCTTGAATTCTTACAAGATTAAAAGCAGTAGCAAGCACTAAGTAGACCGCTTCAAAAACTGGCCCTGGTACATGACATTTTGGCTGAATTCTAATTAAAAGGACAGTAGTAAACCAGGATTAAATTAATATGCTTCATTACAAAACAAACTTCCCAAACTATTTCAAGTGTTGCATTAAAAACAATATTCTTTGACAGCAATATTTTGCTGTCCCATTTAAGAACACATATGCAAACAGTGCTGAAAGACTAATGCGGTTTAAGGTGATAATTAGAATTTATTTACACTTAATTCTAAGCCTACATAAATAACAAAAATATTAGAACACATTTTCAAGCTTACTTGAGGATTAATTTCCAATCCACACACAAAAAAAAAAGGATTAAAAAAACTTACTTAGTTACAGTTCCAAATCCTAATACTTAGCATATTCTCATCTGGAATTGGACTACAGCATTTATGGTACTTCATGTATGTTGATAATTAAATACATAACAAAAATAAGGCACCAGAATACTTAAAACATTTCTCAGAACAGACTTAGGCTCCGTAAGAATACATGACTTTGTTAATCATACGCACTAACAGCTATGATCACAGAACATTTTTTAATTGTTGTAGCAGGACTTTGGCAACTAACCAAGATATGTGATATGAATTTTGCTAATAGACTCTTAGGACTTCTTATTTAATAAATATTATTCACACCAGGAGCACTTATCAGTTGGGCCACTCATCAGTTTACTAATGTGTCTTTTAATAAGGACGAGATCTTTATGCATTTCAATAAATTGCTGGAGTTTCATACTAAAAACCTAAACATCATTGATATCTGCGGGAAGAACAATCCTTATTAAATTCTTCAAAGTTTTCATGAAAACTTAATTTAAAGTGCTTTTAATCACTATCAAAATGGTCAATATTTCATTTTTAAAGTGAATTAATTAGTTCTACAGCAGTTTCTTAATTCTGAATAAATACAATAAGGAATTAAGCTAAAGCACAATGGTGGCATTTGTGTTTAAAGAATGACAGTATATTTTCTCTTCTAATTTGAAATAGTTATCACCAAGTAAGCATCACTACTTACTTCTATGTGTATAAAAAACAGACTGCTCACCTCCCAAGTCTGTTTCTGGAAGCAGATAAATCACTGCGAAGTTATTCCTGCAACATTGTTAACTGCTCTAAAATTCTGATAACAAAAGTGAATTTTGTCTTCAGCTTAGATTCTGACAAAACGAATTCAAAACAGAAGTGTTTTCTTTTCATTGGGTCTCTTGCACCTACCATTCAGGTGTTTGCCAGCTTTTCTGTAATGATCGTGTAACTTGGAAAGCACACAAAAACTGGCACACTGTGTAAAACAAAGGAGAAATACATCTGCACCCTACTCTTTCTCACATTTTTAACTCATGGATAAACATGACATGTCCAAATAGCTACTCCCATTGTGAGAGCACAGCGAGTATTTTAAGACAAGAAGAAATGTTTGTTTTTAAAAGGGAAGATTTAGCGACGTCTTACAATTAACTCTTCCTCTAGTATTTGGAAGAATAACAAAACTAAGTTTTCCTTGCAGTCTGCTGATGTTTAATGTTGGGACTAAGAAGGCATTCCATTAATGGTAATAAAATATAATTAAACTTACTAAAATCTTTACAAATCCATTCAAGGTAATGATGGTAGGTATGCGAGGAAAGTGTTGCTTGTACCTTCAACTATCTTTACCTCTGTGCAGTTACCGTGTAAGCTCATCAGACACAAGAGAGCAGAAGTGAAAAATCTTGAATGTAAGATTATTTTTGAAGTATTTTAGCCATTATGCCAGCAGCGTGCACATGTAGTCAAACCTATTTCTTCTGACAATCCTCCATCTGCCCAGTGGGATTTAAGAATACTATTTTTTTTCCAGCAGTTACATTTAATTTTGCCTAACAACAGAAAAAACTCTGGTTTTGAAAGCCAAGCGATTTTTTGGGGACGTATGATGTGAGATGTTAACTTTTAGTCTTATTTGCTCTATGCATTTTTTTTAAGTAACACACACAAAGAGAAGAAAATTTAGATAAGCATTTAAAATTACAGATGCTGATCATTGCCAAGCATGATTGTTACTTTGACGAATCCTCTTTGTCTCAAGCTTTTGGTGCCAACTATTTATCGCTGAGGCATTGTTACCAGGAGCACAGTATCAGAAGTGCTGTACAGACTAGCTAACTCTGGGCACTTGAAAATTCTGCCCATTAACTTCTGCATCACCTATTTTGAAGGCACTCTGGAATACCGAGTAGAGAGGAGTTTTCTGCAGGCAACACAGATCTACTAAAAAACACGACCTGTGACAAAAATCAATGTGCTAATCTCAAACCAAACAGCATAAAAAAGAGATAACCTAAAATAAAAGGTCCCCAAATTTACTTAGACTAGCTTGACAGGTTTAAAAACAAAAACAAAAAAAAACCAAAAAAGTGAGTCTGCTCACACGCACTTCAACAAGGCAAAAAAATTAATACCCAGGTGACTTTTTACCCAAACACATGGACACCATTTGGGGCAGGACTGTAATTTTCCAATTACATTTCTAGGCATGAAGGAAAACTCCAGAAAAATTAAAGGAAACCTCTCTCTCCAGCAGAAGGCTCGGTACACTGCAGGCAAAGCCCGGTGTCAGAAACCGCCTGGCGCGGTTCGGCGCGAGGGGTGCGGGGAGGCTGTACCCGCACCGCTCAGCCCCGACGGGGACACCGGCCGCGCGCCGTCGTGTCCCCGGCGTCACCGGCATCCTCCCGGCCCGGGACGCCGTACCCACCTCGCTTCCCCACGGCTACCTCTAGCCTGCCCGGAAGAGCCCCGCGCCGGGCGGGCCGGGCCGGGGGAAAGCCACCCCTCCGCCGCGGCAGCGGTCCAGCCCGGGGCCGCCGCGAAGCCGGGACCCGGCGCCCCGCTCCGTGCCGCCGGGGAGGGCAGCCCCCCGCCTCCCTGCCCGGGGCCGACTCCCCGCCGCCGGCGTGCGGCTCGGGGCCGCGCCCTGCATGCCACAGGCACCCGCCGCGGCACAACCGCGGGGCCGCCACCTGCGCCCCCTTGTCCCACCCGAACTCCCGGAGCGGGCTTGGCCGCAGGCGCGGTTCGTCCCGCGGCTCGGGGCGCACACGCCGCACGGGGGGCGCGCCCGCCCGGCGCCCGCGGACCGGCAGCGGCTGAGCCCAGGGAAGCGGCTGGCCCGGTGCAGCGCCGGGGAGGGGCGGCGGGGGCCAAGAGGGGCGAAACGCCACCGCCGCCCGTAGCCCTGACCCTCCGGAACACAAAGTTTTCCACCCCGTCTTGCAGCCGGGGTAGCTCCAGCCGGCGCCGGGGCGCCGCCCGCTTCCCCCCGCAGAGCCCCCCCGCCCGCCGCCCGGTGCGTGCCCGCGGCCGCCCCGCGTACCTGGGGTTGGTGCTGTTCCAATAGACGGCGTAGCGGTCGGCCACCGCCTTGGCGCCGGGCTCCTGCCCGCGCACGCACACCCACAGCGCCGCGGCCGCCAGCAGCAGCATCTCCACGTGCGGCATCGCGCCCGGCCGGCGGCGCGGCGAGACGGGATGCGGAAAAATAAGAAAGCGGGAAGGGGAAAAAAAAAAAAAAAAAAAGAAGAGGGGGGGGGGGGGGGGCAGACGGGACGGAGCCGGGGCGGGAGGTGGGGGTGAATAAATAAAAAGCGAGGCGCAGAGGCGGGTGGGCTGCGCAGCGTGCAGCGCCGCAGCGAGCGGAGGGCGCCTGCCGCCGCAGACGGGCAGCCGGCAGGGAGGCGCGATCCGCGGTCCCTCAGGGAGTCTCACCCCGGCAGGGGGAGGTGGGGGCCGAGGCGGGCGGCGACGGCAGGCGGCGGGCGGTGCTCATTCACCGGGAGTCCCGTGCGGAGCCCACGGCACGACATACACCGGCCCGCCGCTGCGGCGGGCGGGCGGGCGAGTGGCGCCGCTCCTCCGCCCCCTGCGAGCGGCCCCGGCGCTGCGGCCCCGCGGCTCGGGGGCGGCCGGGGGGCGCGGGGATGGAGGGAGCGAGCGGGAGAGGGGGCAGAACAACGGGGCGGAGGGGAAGATCTTCCTTCTGGAAGCCCAGGGGGGGTCCTGGCTGTGTATTAAAGGCCGCCGGCTGAGAGAGGGGCGAGAAGTACCAGCAGATCTTAAAGTGCAAAGTTTGTGTCTTCCTTCTCGGCTCTCCGCCCGGCGCAAATGATAAACAAAACGGAAAAAAAAAAGGGGGGGGGGGGGGGGGGGCGTAAAAGCCCTGAGGAGTTTGTTTGCTGCGCTGGTGGAGTTGGGGAGCCTGTTCTGCAGCACAGTCTTGAAGGAGACTTTGTGGAGTGGTTTTCTTGTCCTTCCTGTTCCTGGGCGGTGGATGCACCAAGGACTGAGCAACAGCAAAGGCGGCAAAAAAAAACAAAAGGGGGGGGGGGGCAATAAAAAGGAGGGCAGAAAAAAACAACGGCCAATCCTAGAAATATTGCGGCGTGGAAACCAAAGAGATGGACATTTTTTTAAAAAATGGTTTATGAGAGGGCGTGGAAAGAAGCAAAACCTCGGAGAAGTGGAAAATCAAGCCTGCAAACTCCTCTGATGATGCTGGTCTTGGCTGGCCTCTCCTGCTCGGGGGACGAAGGGAGCGATACGGCGAGGTGCGGAAATCTCCTGCTTCAGCCTCCCGGAGCCTCTCTGTGATAAAGCAGGGTCCAGTGCCGGGAACATGAACTTCTGCGGAAGGACAAAACAGTTTGAAAGAGCAGGGAGGGGGTGAGAGAAAAAGAATCCACCCCTCAGTTGACTACACAAGGAGATCGGGGGAGGGGGTGGGGGGGAACAACACGCAATTCTTCTCGTCTTGCCCAACAGCTGCTCCCCCTTTCCCTCTGAAGCAGCAGCAAGAGCAGCAAGAAAAAATATACCACGCCAGCAGGCAAATAAATAAACTTGAATGCAGCGGCAGGCAGGGAGGGATCATAAAGAGCGACGAGGATTGGAGGGGCAAAAGTCAGTTTTGAAAAAAAAAAAAGAATTGCTTTATGGGAGGAAAAAAAAAAATCTTTAAACAGTCACGCCCCCTTTTGCAATGACCGGTCCCTTCACTGCGTGTAAATCCGACATCAGCAACCTGGAAAAGCCAGGAGCCTGGCGTACTGGGTTGTCTCTGTGCATGCGTATGTGTGATAGGCACCCGCAGAGATATATACGCGGTATATAGAGGTACGCAGGCATACATACATGCACACGCGTGTGTCCGAGGCGGGATCTGGCGCCGGTGTGCGTGAGGGATGAAGGCGAGGAGGAGGTGCAGGCAGCCAGCTCGGAGCACGGGCGCTGCTGCTTGATCATGTGGGATTTTTGCATGCAGTTTACTTGGGAAAGGGGGGGATTTGCCGGCGCAGCCAGTCAGGGCACAGCCTGCCGTCTGTTTGCTTACAGATTGCTTTTTTTTTTTTTTTTTTTTTCTTACACCTCGACCTGATTGGCTTGCAACACGAGAAAGGAGGCGTCGCCCTAAGGTTCTCCTCCTCCATGCCAAAAAAACACCCAACCCCACATTCTGGAAACCTGTCTAATTGAATTAGTAAGCCATCGGGGGGGTTCCTGTGCAGCCTTGCTGCTAAAGGTAACCGTTTCCACGCCGGACGCTATGGTAGGGTTTTACGCGGGCTGCGTGCGGATGAGTGTCCGTCTGCCACGGAAAAGCAGTACACCAAGCAACTGAAACGTGACAGGCAGCTCCTTCCCCACGTTCCCCTGCGGCGGGGCTCGGCTTGTACGCCACGGGCGCTGCGCGGCACAGGCTGCGCGGCGGCACCGGCTGCGCGGCTCGGCCGGCCAGCGCCGTACGGCCGGGCGCTGCGTGAGGCACCGACGCGCGGGCGGCCGGTCCGCAGCCGGGAGGGAGACTCCGCTCTGCTTCGCCCGCCACCCCCTCCTGCAGGAGCCGCGCTGCCGGCGGCTGCCGGGCTCCGCCACCGGGAACCGTCGGCTCCGACGAGGCGGAGGGGACGCGCCGCGCCCCCCAGCCCCAGCGCGGCCAGCAGCCGCGGAGCCGCGCGGCGCGGGCAGGTGAGCGGGAGGGGCGGGGAGGTGCGGTGCGAGGGGCGGGGCCTCCTCTGGGTGGGAGGGCGCTCCCGCCGCCCCCGCCCCGACGGCGTTGCCGGGGTGACGGCGGCCAGCGCGGCGTCCCGCCGCCGGGCCCGCGGGGCTGGGCCAGGGCGCGCAGCCCGCCTCGCCGCCGTTCGGAAGCGCCCCGACTCCCCCCAGCGGCGGCGGCCGGCGCCGCAGGGCGGCGGGAGCGGCGGGGCACGGCGTCACCTGCCTCGGCGGCGTCGTGCGAGGGGGGCCGGAGTGTCTCGGCTTTCCTTTCGGTGTTCAGGGGGGCGCACGGTTTTTCTCGGCGCCGAAAGAGGTTCCAGGTCAACCCGCATCGGCCGCACCACCTGACCGATCCGGCCTTTGGCCGGGGGACAGCGGGACTGCTGCGGGCCGCCCTCCTCTCGGCAGTGATTGCGGGAAGCGAGGGAGCACAGGCTGAAGTTAAAAACAAACGCTCGAATCCCTTGATGTTTTTTATTACTTTTTTTTTTTTTTCAGCAAAGGGCCTGTACGATTTTCAAATCTTTCTCATAAAAGGCCTGAAAACTTGCCTGCATTTTGTCTCCCTGTGGTCTCCTTCAGCCTTGTTTTTAACACGTTGGCATCTAAAAATTAGTGTCAGGATTTGAAGTACATCAGCCAGTCTAAAGTGCATAGCGAGTCTAAAGTGCACCGTAAACGCACACTTTTAAAATCCCTTTTCATTACCCCCCTCCCCGCCCCCCCCCCAGCATTTCCAATTATTTGCTACCTTAACCAAGTTCGTTGTACAGGAATGGGCACATCCACTGTTTCCTCAGTCTTTTTTCTCCAGTACAGACAGATGTGTGGAAGTCACTGCCCCTACATGAAGCAGAATAAATAACACTTTTTTCCCCAAATAATTTCCTCAGCCACATTTGTAAGAAAAGCTTGATTTGTGTGTGTGTGTGTGTGTGTGTGTCCACCTTCATGCCTTGTGAAGGACTGAGGGGTTGGGTTGTACTTAAAACACCTTTTAATAGCAGAGTCAGAGCTTAGTGCATTGTAGAATATCTTTGCAGCCTACAGTACTTTTTTTAACACATACGACGCTGTGAAAAGGAGTCAAACTATTAATAATGGCAAAAAAACTCTCAGAAAGACTAATTACAACAGGAAGATACTTTTTTTTCCGTTGCTTTACTTAGCAAGTTGTGAGTGGCAGCATCTTATTAGGTTTTGAACAATGCAAAGACATAAATCCTTTGGGCTCAAAATAAAAGTAAAATCAATTCAGTGAGTACAAAAAATAGTACTTTAATAGACAGAAAGTAAGCTTTTTGTAACATCTCAACCAATTCGTGAGAACCTGTCAAATACCCAATACCCAGCAGCATGCCAGCTTACAGTCCACTCTCCATTTTTGTGTCCACATGATTAAAGACTCATTGATATCATAGCTGTGAGCTGCCTGTATATACCAGTGTTCTCTGGCATTAGCCTTCCTTTGGCAGAAAGGTAATGACAGTTACCAAGTGGTTTAACATCAGTTAAACTCTCTTGAATACAGCCTTTAGAAAAAGGAGTAGGCATGCAACAGTAGGTGCCTGAGACTGCCCCTGACAAGCCTCTCTAGCTGCCCCTGAACCTCCAGCTTCGCAGTGTAAATGTGTCTTTAACGTACACCGTACAGCATGTACTTTCTTGGTGGCTGCACAGAATTTCCAAGTACTAATACCCTGTGCTGCAGTTACTATGCTGACTGATCATGTCCCTCAAAATAATTAAACTAAGCACAGCTTAAGACTTTGTTTCAGGGAAAAGTAATAAATCTGTAGATTTTTTGTCTTTGCTGGTTTCCCTTAAAAATACACGTAGTATTCCTATCAATGCTCCCCAAGATTTGGTATCTTAAACAGATAGAAGCAACTTCTGGCATTACAATGTAGGTAATATTGTTAAAATAATTAATTTGCTTTGTCATGCAAAGATATTTTATCACCCATGAAGCATAGAAAAAAACAAAGATATCTCTACATTTTTCCTATAGCCTGTGTGTAAGATTTTTATCTTTTATAAATTTGAGTACTGCTTCAGACATAAAACTAGCTAGTAGGGCCCAGTCCAGCTTTTTCTAGCATTAACTCCAGTGTCTTTAAGTGAGTTGAACAAGCAAATCCCATGGTTTTTTTCCCTTTTCTTAAAACATAGAGAATTAAGGAAAGACCCTTCTGGAAAAATGGATGCGTACTGCAAATCAGGGAAGAATATAGCTGCATTTTAAAACTTTTTTGTCTAATTTCTGTGAAAATGTGTATTTTTAGATCATATGTTAACATTTCAGTAGAATTTGATTAAAGGTAGCCAGGCAGAAAAATAAATAAACTTCTTGTTGATCCGTGTTTAAATCATCTTTGATGTTTTGTTAAAATGACTGCACAAAAATATACCTTTTTTGTTTATCATTGGTATCCGTAGAAATGTGTTTTTCAGGACCTGAAATGATCATGCTTTCTTGTATTTTTAATCATTCTCTGCTCTCATAAATACCTTGCTGAAAAATGACTTAGAAGCAATCTCAGCTTCAACTTTTGCAAATTAATAACTGAACAGAGTGGTTAATCATTACAGATTCTCTCATCTTTTTCTGTAATCCCTGATACTGTAAGCTGTCAAAGAGTAATACAGAACAAAATCTGAGACTAATTTCCATATGAGAGGCATAGGTACCAAAGGCATAAATAATACACTTAGAGAGAATCACTGAATTCTTTATAGAGAGGTGTAATCATCGTTTGCAAATATTCTTGAGTAAGATAAGAGCTTTCTTTCCAGGTGGTTTCTCTAACTTAAAGATAGTTTTTTCCCTCTCATACATTTACCTCCGAGGGACACTCTGTATGTGTACTGCATACATGGATTTTTTCTTCTTTTGTCTTCCTAGGAGGAAGAAATAATCTTACGGAAGAGAACAATTTATGGCTGCAGAGAAACCTGAGCCAGTATTTACTTGTGTGTGAGTATTTTTGGCTGGCTAGAACAGAGGAATTAAGTGAAGATTCTTGATACTCTTTTTATTAAACTATCTGGCAACTCCTGTACTTCTCTAACCCTCATTTTCCACTCTCCAACCAGACATAACATACATGCTTACTTTACTGTGACGTACTGCGGCTCAATAACATCATGTTTTCAGGTCTTCAAAGGAGTAACTTTGAGATCCTTGTATAAAAAAAGAAAATGCCATAACACAAAATACAGTAATGAATTCTAGGTAGCTTCTGGGGTGACATCGTTTAGAAACATTTTCAGGCTGACTATTATGTCCAGAAATCATACCTTTTTCTTTTTGCATATGGTTCTTAAGAATTTGCTA
Source organism: Falco biarmicus (assembly GCF_023638135.1). Lineage (NCBI taxonomy): Eukaryota > Metazoa > Chordata > Aves > Falconiformes > Falconidae > Falco > Falco biarmicus. Next base: position 26,023,251 of record NC_079311.1, on the reverse strand, counting down.
TTGTTCTTAAGGAAAATTATCTACAGTTACCTGCTTTGCTCCCATTTCAGTTTTTCGGTTCAAAATCTGCATGTCTGGCTGAGCAGTCAAAAGAGCTTCCGCTCACAAATTAGGCATGACCTCTTCAGCACGTAACTATCTGGACGTTAGTTGGAGACTTCAGAATGCTAACACATTGAGGAAAACTTTGAGACGAAAACAAAAGATTTCCTGGCTTCGTATTGACATTTTATGATTTTTTTTCCAAAGTTTGCAATAAAAAGAATTACAAGGTAGGAGATTTTTGAAAGCATAAATGGAAGCAGGGTACTTATCTGCCCCTTGAGACAATAGAAGAATCTACTGTGAAGTTCAGTGTCATGTTTCCTCCATACATGTAGGTAGTAACTTTGATGTAGTGTGTTGCCATTCAAGTTCATGTATGTCTTTACAAATACTTTTGCTTACGTTTGCTAAATATCTAATTGTGAGGAATTTGTTCGTTGACGCACTTTAAAGAGCTCTAATTTTATGCCTTTGTGAAGTTAAAATATTTTTACTACTGTCATTTTGAAAAGCTAAATGAAAGCATTTATTTCTACTCAGTGAAGATCCTATGAACAGTTTATGGCTTTACAAAAAGTAGAGCCCATTGCATTGATTTGTCTTTCATGTTGAGTCAGTAAGAATAACTGAAATAGTCCACCAACGAAGACAAAGCAAGAGAACCTGTGGCCCTAGGATAAATGTACAACTTGCCTATTTGCCATCTACTTCATCCACTCTCTTCAAGTTAAAGACATTAATTTAAAGATGCTTTAAAAATGCTTTTGAAAGCTATTGCTCAATCTTAATTATTACAGAGCCAGTATTTTACAAAACCTGCAATTTTGGTATTATCACTGTAGAAACAAGTACTTAAAAATTGTAGTTGCAAAAAAGATTAAATACTATATTGTAAAACTGAAGACCAAAAAAAGCAATCAGATACAATGGACAATATGAATATAGGTATCATAAAGATTGCTGTTCACTCCTGTAAAAAGCTCTGTATTGAGCAGATACACTATACACATCATACAGATTACGTTACAAGAGCAGGCTCCTATTTCAGCATCTGTGCATCTCCAATGATGACATGGCAGTATTAAAGCCAGTTAAGGTAAATAATAATCCTGTTTGACCTTGTGATATTTTTAAATGTTTTGTGTTGCTTGCTCTTCAAATGCCCATGCTGAGACTGCATTTTTCCAGAGTTCTTTTGACAAAGTTAGCTTTTCAGGATGCTTTTTCTGCATTGAGTAACTGCAGCTGGTGGTCTAGAACATCAGTGTTTACTTAGAAACCCTGGTTTTAATCAGTCTTTTAAAAATCGACAGAGGGGATGTTAAAAAAAAAAAACCAACAGATAAACAAAACAAAACAAAAACCCCAAACACCAGAAAACCAAGAGAGCTACACCTGCAGATAAAACTGAATACTGAATTCAAAATAATGTATGATAAGCAGTAGGTGTTTGCAGGTATTTGTGGTTCCTGGTTTTGTCGTAATACATTGATTAGTGGACAAAATCATTGATCCTCTTTATGGGCATGCTGTCTTTTGTTTATTGCTTTTTTAAGTCTTGTTCCATGGGATGGACAGCTAGCAGGGTTTTTTTCTATGTTCAGATAAGTGAAGAAAAACAAGTTAAAAAATCAAGGCAGGAGTGGACTACTGTTATCTGGAAACATGATGGAAATCCTGTACTTGATTGCCTTCAAGCCCTATGTAGTAAACATGATTATTCATTTTTGTTATTAATAACACACTTTGCAAGAGTAAAACATTCCCAAGATACCCTTTAACACTTTTCAGAATTTAATCAACATTCAGGTTCATTTTCCATTTAAGTTTGCAAAACTGCAACCATTATTCTTGCTGTCCATTTCATGTATGAATCATAAGCCATAAAACAAACAGTTCCTATCTGTTGCAATACCCTGCACTTGCTTGTTCGTATTTTCCAGGGCATAGCACAAGTCTTAGACTTTGACACCATTCCCTCCTCACACAGCACCACCCATCAACTAACATGACTCACATTATCGAAAATTAATCAACAGGAAAAAAAGAAAAATAAAGAAAACACCAAACCCAAACAAAGGACTGCAAAGAAGGTTATTACAGACTATGCTACACCCGTGTTCTGTTAGCACCGGAGACACTTGCCCTGGTATGCAGCACAAGAAATAGGTAGAGTTTTATAGTCTAAAAGCAGCTCTAAGAAGTTTCTATACAAAGCTAGCTAAGTGGCACGAGGTAGTCCTTCCATTTAGGAAACTTCAGAGCTCCTTTGCTAATACAAGCTTTGTGTGCATTACATGCTGGAGGATCATTTGCAGAGGAGCTGCTTTTTTAACAGAAGCAACAGACTTGACAGTGAGTTGCTATATGCCATGGATGGTACATGGTGTATGCAGATGGTGGTCTTCAAGACGGCTGTCAGCATGGCGTAAAGGTTACTTCAGTGGATACTGGGTGTAGCTTCTCACCAGTGCCGTTTACGTTGTAGAACAGCAGTTGCACTGGAACTGCAGCAATGGAACAAAGTCCTTTGTGTTGTGGAGAAAATCTTATCTGGTTAAAAGAACAAACAGAAACAAGACTGATATATATTATTACAACTAATCAGCAAGCAAATTCTGGGGAGGTCTGTGTGCAGCTATGCACCTGGGAAGGTCCTAGTTGGATGAAAGAAATCTCAGAGGTTTCAGTGATGAAATGCAGAGAACGCATTTACTTTAGGTAATGTGGAAGGCACTTGCAGTGTCTTTAGCTATAGTGTTTGTACTACAACAGTGTTTTTAATGAAAAAGATGGTTATTAGACTAAAAGAAAGTCCACCTTTTAATTTAAAAAAATATATTTCTGCACAGTTTGCAGAGCAGAGTTTGAAGAATGAACCCTAAGTGGTTTTTAATCAGCAGATCTCACAGTCATGACTGGGTACCTGGCATTTGCAGTTCTGTGTTTGCTGCAATTCCATTACACCATAGAAAGGAAAGGTATCAAAGACATTTTGGAAAGCAGCTAAACTGCAACTTTCAAGACAGAGGCATGGAAGAAGGGACTAGGAGAACATTTTCTTACCCTTCTCTATTCCTAAACCAGAGAAACCCACTAACATAGCACTTCGGTTGTAGATTTCATATGCAGCCTTTTCCATTGCATACACTATAGCAAGTCTGGCTGACTCTTGAATTCCAATAGATTAGACTCAGCCAAACAAAAACACAGCAGAATTAGCTGCCGCGTGTGATCTATGCCAACAAAACAGATGTCAGCTTGACAAGTGCCAGTCTGATATTCGTCATGGAAAGCCAGAAGCAGAAAAGGAATAAGATTAAAATTTTTTAAGCCTGCTTAGCGAGGCTTTGATTATAGTCTTATTGTCAGTGAAACTCCTGTGGACGTAGTGGAGAATGAATTTATGAAAACATTGCAAAGGTTTAAATGACATCATCTACTTTGTGCCAGTTCTGAGTGAATATTATTCTCCTTATCATGAGCCATGCCATAGCCTTGCAAAACCGTTAGAGAAGAAAATAGAATTTTATTTTCTTAGACCACAATGTCACAAACTCAGATGAGAGAAAGTAGTCTTTTGGCACTCATGATCCCTCTTGTTTCATTATGATATTTTTTTTCATGTGTTCCATCTCAGCTTAGCTTTCATACAGAATTTGCACTGCTTAATGAAAATTGTTCATGAAAATATTACTTTTTGAAATTGAAGTTACAGAAGACTTGTACAGTTAAGAATTTAATTTCACATCTTTTTGGCAATCATTTGCTTTTACTGTCCTTCGTCTTGGACCTTTGCCATACACACTCCGGTGACATGCATCTTATATTTGACATTGGAAAGGTTTTCTCAGAACTAATTTATATCAAATTTCCATTTCAAAGTGAAGAAACCAGAGGAGATAGTACAATTCAACTAACAGATGACTAAAGAACAGTTCTGAAATGTAAGACTATCTTACAATCATGGAGGGGAAATGCCAAAGTAAAGAATTGAGCAATTACTAATAAATCATAAAAGGGTAGAAATATGATAATGAAAAGAATTCATAAGCATACTTCTTAATTAGAAGGGATTATTAATATCTTGTAAAATCCACAGTGTATTCTTTGTGTTAGAGCATTTAGCATTTCTACATAAACAAAAGAAAACAAATGGTAATTGTTTTATACTTCTGAAATCCTTTGTCAACAGGCATATGGCAGAAACAGAGTGGAAAATTGTATTACTCTAAAGGCTGCTGATGAAATCAACAGATCTGCTATCACTTACAACAGTAAAAAGGTTTTCATTTTGAGTGACAATTGATGTTTTCTGCTGTGCAAATGTCGCTGCATCTTCTCTGAGCAAAGAAATAGGAGTAACAATTTTGTGTAACTATTAAACTTTACTTCAGAGGAAAAAAAAAAACAACCAAGAAAAAAGGGAAAAAGAAAAAAACCTGAACAAATCAAACCAGAATGGGACACTCGACATCTGAGGTCAACAGTCATAGTGGGTTTTCTTATTACTAAGTTACCTAGGATTTGACCAGTTTGACATTCCTTCAAGATGTATTAGAATATCAGAACTTTATCAGAAGGAATTTGCCACGTAATTTATTGCCACATCTTCCCATTTAACAGATCTCTGAGGTTAAATTCCACATTTGTCTACATGACAAACGTGTAGCAGCAAAGAAAAATAAGCAGCAGAATGGATGTTCTTTATTCAAACACAGTGCACCACTAACATTGCAACTGCTGTATAGTAGTGCTCAGTTAAACTTCTTGCTCCTGGAAGGCACTGAGTGAGACTGTCACACACTGAGCATATTCATTTCTCATTATCTTCGGTGCAGTAAAGGATGCCTAGAGTTTTATGGGACTGAATTCAACAGCATTAGGCCTCCAGTGCCTGAGTCTTCTGTCAGTTACAGTAAAATAAAATTAGTGTATCAGTAGAAAAGATAACTGATTGTGCCCAGGATCCATGCAAATTGTCAGAAAGAGTGGCTTGCAAGTCACTTCTGAGAAAAGCTATAGCAACACACTTAACACAGTCCTGCCTGTATCGTGCAGACGTGCCACAGCAGGGTTTCTCTGGCATGGCTTGTACCTGTAAGATCATGCTCCACTGCATAGGCTTTAGGACTTAAAGGATTCTTGTATCTGTAGTGTAAATTTAAATATGTGGTAGTTGAGAAATGAAGATTGATAAAATGTATGATAAATTTTCATTAATAATTGAAAAGCTTATGTGAAAAATCGAAGAATATTCAACTGAGTTGAAGTTTTACCTGTAAACTTATGCTCGCCAACAAAAATACTGTGCATTGTAGATCAAGAAATTGTAGTACACGGTATTTAGTGTAACTGGCAAAACAGCAAAGGATATCATTACAGCACGATAAATAACCCTATAGTATAAAGCCTGGTATGACTGTTTATATTGATAGGCTAAATATGGAACTCTAAAGCTATTTTGCAACAAAGTCCCTTTTTATACATATATATCTGGAAGAAAGCATATCTTTTTCTGAAAATCTTGAAAGGTTATAATCATGGTTTAAAATAAGTAACTTTCAAATTTTCCTTTGTGGTCATCAATTCCACTTCTCCAAAGAACCTCATAAACACAATGGGCCTAATGCCAAAACAAAAATTAAATGCTTGTGTGATCCCCAAGGGAAGACATACTTTAACTATGAAGTATTCTCACAAGAAACCTTGTAAACCTTACATGAAAGTGAATGACCTAGAGTTTGTGGCATTCACGTTTGTTGCTTTGACAGCACTGTTTATCAAAATAACTACAATTTCCAAAGAAAGACTACTTATTTTTTACTATATTGCTTTTTTTTTTTTGGCAAGGCCCTATAAATAATAAGTTCACTAGGTTTTTGGGTTAGCTTGTAGTTGATCTAGGTTGTTTCACAGCAGTCAGTTAATCCCTTCAAAGTATCATCTATTCATCAGTTCATTATTTTCTCTCAGCATAGGTGGAATATATTAAAGCTATTTGGAAGCATTTAAAAAGAAAAAAGGTTAGAAAAGAACAACACCTTGCATGTCAGCCCTTTAGAGAACTGAAAAAAACCAGATGTTTTGTTGTATTGTTTTCCCAAGATACTTCTACTGTCCTTTCACCTTTTCCTCATCTACTGTATTTATCTGTTTTTCTTCTACTCGTTTAAGCAACTGCACTTAAAAAGCAAGTCAGGTTACATTTGACAGCTATACTTGCACTTGTATTACTCTAATATTTTCTAGCTTCTCTTTGCTTTTGATACTGATTTATAAGAGCTGGCTGTGATTTGGTAGCATGCATTTTAAAAGAAGTGGCAGTTTTAACATCAAAAGATACAGCAGCAGTGAAGGTGTCAGACTTGCACAAAGTTTCCACATACACAGTATACTATTGTTTGCACTGCATACGCATAACAATTTTTTGAAAGTATTCATCCTTGCTTGCCAATAACTTGTTGTGTGTATTGAGCTAGACCTTTTACAGTTGGAGTTTTTTATTTGGTCTGCTTAGAGAGATAGAGGCAAAATTCCTCCTGGACTTTAGTGAGTTCTGGATTTCACTCAGAGTAAGTAACCTAACAGCACCAAACAGTATCTGCAATATGCCATCTCAATGGTGTTAAATCTCGGAATACTGTGTCAGATCTCCTCACAGAGTTACGTTTTATTTGCAGCTTACAGAAAAAAAGAAAAGGTATATATTTTAAGTGATTTCAGAAGTCTGCAAATTTCAGTCCAAAGTATAAAAGAATATTATCTGATTTCTTGCATTCTGCAGGTATGAAGACAGGTCTTGCTTACTCAAGGAGCGTACAGAAGAATATGTGGAAAATATAGTTGGTAGTAAACAAGGGAAAATATATGAGGCTGAATGTGAGCTGGAATGAAATAATGCATTACATTCAGTCTCATATTAACATTTTTCTTGACATTATGCACAAACAGGAGATGATTCAAGCAGGCATAGAAGTCATAACAATCTAGCAGTGATGAACTAGCCCATGGTTATTCGAGCAGTAATGTGAAGCAAGGTTACCTACAGTAGCAAGGCATTGAATTCATGGTCTGAGTCCTAGGAGATACTTCCCTCTGTTGTGTTCTTCGTGTTGCTAAGAGTCGCCACTGGGTACTGACAACCCACCCTGAAATATGAGTGGCCGCACAGTTTGGGGTCACTCTGTGACCCCACCAATTAGAAAGTGCCATGTTTAAGTACTCAGCAATTAAAATTTATTTTACAAAGAAAGGTAGAGAAGACTTGTCTTCTCATTGGCTGGGAGGTCTGAGGCATTTGAGTCCAGTACTTTTCTAGGAGCATCTGCTTTAAGTCTGTAGCTGTGAGTTTTCTGTAGGTCCCTGAAGTTAGGGATGGCTGTGAATTAAAGATCACTACAGCAAGTTTTTACCCATAAATACAACATCTTCATATTGTAGTTCTGAAACCTACAGTTCCTTTTTTCTGCTTTCCTCAGCTGTTCCTGAATAGTCATCAGGAAGACTTACCTAATGGTATCATGATTTTTGTAGGAGCCATCCCATCAAGAAACCAGAACTGTGGAATACTGCTATACTGGCTTCATTCTCCAAGTGGTACCCAAAACACTCTTCTATTAGGAACTGCAGTAGGACCAAGCTCCTCAACTCAGGAAGTATGCTGCAGAGAAAACACTGTGAAAGGCATGCCTTAGAGCTTTCATTCCATTTTCACAGGTTCTCCGTGAGGCAATTTAATAGGATGCTACAAACAAGAGGGACAAATTACTCCCCAGGCAAGCATAAAGGGGGATAAAAGGTAACAGCAGTGAAAACTGTAATTTGGACTGAGAGTTTGGAGTGACACAAGTTAAAAGACTGCTGTCTGGAAGAGTATTACTGCTGACTTCAATGAAATCACAATGTTGCCCAGTTTAATGTAGCATAATCCAGGCCAGGATTTATGAATACCCTGCATGCTGATACCAGGCAGCACCAAGCTGTATTTAATCAGATAGTGGAAAGTCAGAGCATGCTGTCCGTGGTGAGTAGCTTCAATAAAGTGTCCTTTAAAGTCCTTAGAAATGTGTTCCACCATCGTTTTTAGACAAAGAAAAGGCACTGCACCTGAAGCCTTATTAATATCATCAGCTGTTTTGGAGTTTGATAAATAAACTTATTCTCTCGTTGGTATCTTTTCACTAACTTCTCAGCTTCACAGATCAGCACTCCAGTCTATCACCTCCTCTGTTCAGATCTGTTTCATTACCACTGCAAATACTAAGTTAGCACCAACTGACTGCTAAGAATTTAAAGATCAACATTGTTCTAGCCAGAATATAATAGTTATCACAGTTATGAGAATCCTCACAACCTAGATTTTCAGGCAGTCCATATCTGGTATTTGCTTGTTGCACAACTTTTGACAAATCATTTAACCTCTCTGATCCACAGCTTACATATCTGCAAAGCAGATTTAGTAATAACTACCTACTTTTCACAAGTGTTGAGGGGATTAATTAATTAGTGTTTGTTAAGCACTTAAAATCCCTTGGATGAAAGACACTAAATTAAAAAAAATAAAAATAAAAATTGCTTTTAGGCTCATAATTTTAAATGCCAGCAAGGACTATTTTAATGATTCATCTGATCTCAAATACTAAAGTCCCTATAAATTCATTGCATTTGACTATGTGATTGCTGAAGAATTTCTCTCTTCAAATCATCTCTAGTACTTGGATTTAAAAAGTTTGAGGGATGGACAATCTGATTTTCCTAGACAGCTGTAACCTGGTAGTACTATAAAACTACTTGTTACACAACTGGATCAAATTCGCTGAGCTACAGCTTTTATCCCTCTTGATTTCTTTTAGGCTTTTGTCTGCTATGTATAAGTGCTCGGCTCTATATCTTCTGTCTCATCCTGTATCTTCTCTTCTAGTTGATGCTTATGCTTCCCTCTGAAAAAGCTCTGATAAACTGGACCAACTGAGTGACTCTAGGAGCTCAAATAATAACCTGCTTTTCAGTTTTCCATTAATTTCTGTAGTTCTTCACAGAATATTTCCATAATTTTCAGCATTTTTTGGTATAGATACTAGAACTGGATGCAGATGGACTCAGCAAGCTGCATAACACTAACAGATCCTCTCACTTCTCACAGATAAATATTCCCCTACCTACACCTCTGACAACTGCATTATCTCAATGAGTAACGTTGAATCAAATAAATAAAGAGGCTCATAAGCACTTGATTATTCACCCTGAAGAAAAAAAGCAGTGGCTTTTGAGAAGCTTTGTAGCTGATTGGTCTTTTAAAATGACCAATGTTTTCTCTATTTGGTTGCTTGGGCATTAAAAAAGAGTAGCATAAATTAATGTTTTTCTACATTTAATCAACTCAAGCATCATGTGTCAGACTTTACGTTCACAGGAGCAGTGTGTAAAAAACTATGTGTTCCTCTGTTGCAGGGATACATTTAAAATTTTTGGGAGAGCAGGAGCCTTTCTATGCACCATATTTTTATAGTTTTGCATACTTTAGGACTTGTATGATCCTCAGGCAATAACTTCATCTAGCAAGAATTTGTTTCACAGAACCTTATTTTTGCTTCCCCAAATTTTATTCCTCTGCTCCTTTCTTGCATTTTGCTTTCTTTCAGACTGACTAGAACAATCCTTAAGGACACTGTCTCCTTGCTTTGTTCCTCTGGAACCTTCATCTTTATACTCATCTGAACAATGTATAAAGTGCATTTTGTTCAGTTCCTTTTATTCTGTATTAGTTAGATCACTATAGCCTTTTTTCCACCTGAAAATATGTCTGTTTCCCGTTTAATAACATAAATTATATTTGTGACTTTCTTTGTCTGCTTTTTAAGGAAATGGTAACATCAGTGACAAGAAAACCAAAGACTCCTACTAGAAAAAGTCAGTATATTAGAAAGAAACAGTATTGTAAGCATATACAGTAGATTTAAAAAAAAATATTCAGAGATAGACAAATTCCTCTGGTGAAGTCCCTAGTGATTTTGCCAGTGGATTTTCAAATGCCATGTGTTGAATCTTCATCTTCTCTTCAGAAGCTATTCCATAATGTTGCAGATCTAACCATGAAGATTTTTATTCTGACACTCAAACTACATTTTGTTGCATTTTAATCTTAGGCCATCCTTGCTAGCTGTATCCATAAACAATTTCTCTTCCTTCATGGGCTTTACAGTCTTGCAGTGGTTGTGGTTGAATTTAATTATAAGATGTTTCAAATCAAAATGATCAACATTAGTTTTGCATATGTCTTATTGGACTAGGTTGATGTTAGAGTCCGATGCTCTCTGACTAGGTTCTTCTAGATATTCCATACAAGGACAGTTTTCATGTTTTAATACCAAATTTACTTACTTCAAGATATTTGACATTACATGGGATTTTGATTCATCAGAGTGATTGAGCAATTTACGGAAATTGCAACACAAAGATAATAAACCAATTGCAATATACAGCCAATTAACAATAAAAATGTGATTCCCGTTACCAGTCTCTATATGCTTACATCATGGTGCTGGCCATCCCCAGCCATGGAAAGGAATACATGGGTTGACTCCAGCTCAAGCCTGCTGCTCTCTTCAAGGTTCATTCTATTGGTTGCTCAATTTTTTTGCTCTGTGTTGGGCTGAGTCACTTGTACACCTCTTTCATGCTTGTCTTTCTGGCTTGGGAAGATATTCACACCTTTTTTTGCTAACTGAGCGAAGTCCATTTACATAGCTAATTGATCCACTCAACTGATAGAACCATTGGTCTAAACCAAAGGCCATTCTTATGTCCCCTTTGTGTTGGGGTAAGTTCAGCTTTCTTTACAACAGCTGTAGTCACTCCTTCTGTTCTTCCCTGAGCTTCATGAGCATGTCTTTGCCCATGTCCTCTGAGCCTTCTTCCATTGTGGGGGTTCGTTGATCAGTTACAGTTGATGTGACCTGATCTTAGTGATTTTGCAGTTATTTCCACAGAAAGAGGAAAGCAATTATGTTAAGATACGTGCATTTTAGCTAATGCACAAGTGAGGTCATCAGGAATGAAAACAGTAGGGATGGCACAAGCTGTTATACACGTATCACACCATTCTGAAGAAGCAGAAAGCATAATAAAAATCCAGTTGAGGTCTATACATTAGACTAAGTACTTCTAACAGTGAATTTGGAGTGCATTTGCCATCCAGGATTTTTTTTATGCTTATCCTTTCCTAAGGCTTTTTTTCTAAGTGTCCCTGTCGACACTGTCATGACAGGACACTGGATCTGACAAACCTTTTGACTGACCTGGAGCAGCTGCTCTTATGTTCTTAATGTAATAGGAACATCACCAGTGCCACTAACTAGTGTCAGTCAAATTTGAGAAGTGTTTTAATCCAAAAACCTTTTGAAAGAAATACATTCCTTAAATGGATTATGGCCCTTTTTCTTAAATTACCTTAAACAGTAGAGGTGAACAAACCAAGGCTGATATGCTTATAAACCCGGCTAAATCTTACTTTAACTCCTTTCAGGCAAAGATCTCAAAGTAAATACCAATCTAAGACTACAGTATTCCTCTGGGAAGTACGCTTGACTCTGAATTATTCTAATAGCTTTACAAATGCAAGAGTAGGCTAAATGAGTTATTCCACCAAACTCTGACATAATAGCGTTATTACATTTGACTTGAAGACCTGAGCAGAGCATATACATGTAATGCCTGAGTATATTAGTGGTACATAATCACAGCTAGGAACGGTTGCTACTGCAACAAGATTGTAACTTTGTTATTATATATAAAGTGAGTATGTCAATATATGCATTTATGTATCTACATTTAAGTGAATATACACTAAAAAGCTGTATTCTTGGACATGGAACAAGTCACAGATGAACACAAAAAAGCAAGAATCCTCACAAATAAAAAATTACCCTCCCTTTCCACTGCTGCTTAACCATCCTCCTCCTATAGCACAATGTGTAGGTTCTCTTCAGTTCCCAACTGTACACACCAGATGTGGGAGTCAGGTAGTATTTGATGGGTGGAAAGTGTAACCACTCTTCATGATTTAAATCATTTCACAGGTCTTTCCTTGTTTCTCCATCCCTGAGATGCAATAGAGTTGCAGAGAAGGGTGTTCCATCACTCCTGCTGCTTCTCAATTACACCTACAGGCTGCCAATTTCTGAGGATTCATTCCAAGATGAAACTTCCATTCTGAAATGTCCTGCTAGTTTCTGAAGAGTTTCTTAAGACTCACTGGAAACTCATCGTGTTAATAACGCCCAAACCCAATGAAAAATAGTTTGTCTGCAATGATAGAGCCAGGAAAATAAATTCAAGTTTCTTCCAAATTAATGAGCTGTGCATGAAAATTAATTGTTCAGCACATTGTAATTCACTATCTGAGGGAAAGATAGGAAGGTGAGTAAATGTTCTATATGCATCATAACTAACATTTCATACACAGTTACATAGGTTTCATTAATATTCAAGTGCATTTGTGAAGCAGGCAAACTGCTATACTTAAATGTAAGCTCTGGTTTGTAAACCGTAGTTAGCAGATAGGAAGGCAAGTGGGCAGGATACTTCCAGTAGAAGTGGACATTGATGATAATACCCTCAAATGTATTCCTGCTTACTGCAGTTGACTGTAAGTCTTTTCACAAATTTATGTATCCAGAATTCTCCAGCCAACAACTCAAATTCATAAAATGCAGCATGGTCATCTGAGGGCTTGATTTATCTGCTGGACATGCACTGTGTTTTCCCCAAGTAAAACCTGTGTGAAAAGCAATGTAGGCATTACTAGCTTTCTGAGTTGAGTCCCTCATCTAAAAATAAACTGCAGCAGTTGGTAAATACCGTAATTAATACTTCTAAATTTTGTAATATACCATTATTTCTAATGGTAGTCTAAAAGTTGTTTATGTGTTTTGCTAATTCTAGCTGTTCTTGTCAAACCATGTGCTCTTGGGGAATCTCTTACCGGCAATACAGTTTCTGCATTCTGAGTGACAGCTCTAGATTAACAGGTCAACAGCACTGTAAAAAGGTCATTGGCAACTCCTCTGACAGACAGATTGCTTTGGATTTTAAGAGCTTCTATGTAAATCTGGTAGAAGGACTGGGTGCTACACAAGGTAAGACTTTCTAATAAGTCTTGAGGAGACTAAAGAATGAAGTAGAGCAAATGGTAAGTGGAAGGAAGTGGAATAAACCCAATCTTCGTGGCACGTTACCACTGTGTTCCCAAATAGCTGCAAAATAAACCAAGGAGAGAATGTGATCATCAAAGAGCAATATGAGCAGCCAGAGAAAAAGAATTAAAGGCAAAATATTTCAAGGTTGTAAGGGAAATCAGATCAAAAGGGCCAAATTTGTGTCACATCACCACTGGCTGCTTAAGGCTTTAGCAGATTAGTGTGTATGACAGATAGCTTTGAGAAGGGCAAATCACATTTTTTTCTTTAGTTCTGTTGCCTCATTGACTGCTGTGGTAGCTAGGTAATGAAGATTACTTCATGCCCAAGTGGGAATGAATAGGCTACTGTGCACAAATCTGTTGGGAAGAAGAATATATTTGTTATCTTCAGCTTAGAGCAGGGCATTTTTGCAGACAGTTCAAAGTAGACTCATTAGGTTGCAGTGAACAGGGTGATAGAATAAATAAGAATAGGCAGATTGGGTTACCTTAAAAAAAAGTAATTTTAGTTAATTTATGACTTTTAGAAATTTCACATTTGGCTGTTTCTCTTCCACCTGATGCTGATCTATGGCAGTCTCTGCTGCCTTCAGGTTAAAAAAAACCCCACTGCCTTTTTTGGGGATAGCTGTCGGTACTGAGACCAAGACCATTTAGTGTTCTTCAGTAGGCAGCATCTTACTTTGTGAAGTTGCCACTTCACAAATGTCATGACAACCTTCTGCCACAGAGCAGTGCAAAATAAGTTCCTACACTTCTGTTTCAGGACAGGTTAGATAGCTGTGACACTGTCAGAGTAAAGAATTAACATGTTCCTTTGTCCCTACTGCAGTGTCACACTACATCAGGAACAGGCCTTGGACAGTGAAAAATGGAAGAGCTTGAGAACTGAGGCTTGGCTAAAAGTGTGATGAAAACCATTTTAGTGGTAATCTGGCAGCTGTAAATTTAATTCTGTGATGGCTAACAAGGTTTTGGTAAAGTTTTCTGACTATGATGGATGATTCTGAAATTGTAAGAAAATCATATTAATGAAGACAGACCAATTATTTTTATAGTGTGTGCTTTGTATATCAGGGACCAAAACTAGGGCAGTAAGACAAAAAAAACACCCAGATATGCTAGTTTTATCACATTAAAAAATTGAAAGAAATGGACAGCTAGCGAGGCTAGCAAAGGTACTTTCCAAACCAGAAGATGGTAGCAATAAGTCAATAGGGTGTATTTTTGGCTTTCAGATGAAACTGCTTGATAATCAATAAGTGTACTTGCTGTGTGTGTGAAAGGAAAAGACTGGCATCAACCCTGTAAAAATGCTCAGCAACAGGTCATTAACAATTCTAAGAAGTATATAAAGTAAACCATAACAAAAGAAGGAAGCCTTGGGATTTATCTGAGATTTCCCCCATTAAAAGATGTGGCAGTATATACACTTTGCTTATGCTGCCTACACAAGTGAGAAACTCAGTCCAGCGCTCCAGGCACCACTGTATTAAAAATTGATGGGAATTCACTGTATAGTAGATTTTTCCTTCCAAGGAACTGATAAATAGTTAATGAGGAGTTACGCAGCTGAGTCCATCCTGAATGGGTAATTCTTTCAGTAACAACAGTTTGTTTGCCCCTTGATTGTTCATTTTTTTCTCTCTCGTACAACAAAATATAATTTAACTTAGGTTTATTATTTTGTAACCTAAAAAGATACATATACTTATTGATTGCTGGTTCTAAATTATCTGAACACTTTTGGAAATCTTTCCCTCCTCATAAATAAACAATGAACAAGTAGCTAGTCAGCATCTGTCTGATGAATTACAGTGTTTGAAGCATCACCGTCAATGTGATCTAGTCAATAATAGACAGCAGCAAAAAGATACCATCCTACCAGGCACAAAATGAGCCTTCCTGTTACTTTTACTCATTTCTTCTTAGCCACAGTGAATAAATATACCATTGCACATTCTAAACATATGCTACTACCACGGCAAGAGTCTCGGTACACTGAGAGTGCTGTTTGCCCAGTGTGTTTTTACCAGCTATGAGCTAACTGCTTCTTTGTTAAAAAAGTTAAAAGAACTCTCTTTCCTGAGGATTTTGTGCTTAAAGGAGGTGGCAACTAAAGCTGGGACCCCTTTATATATCTGCAGAGTTAGGAAATGTTCTCACCATAGCACATCACTCATATCCTTCAGCCAGACAGTGAAAGAAGAAAGCAGTGCTGCGAATCCTCAGGAACATCCAAGTCTGGTGAAGTGTATGTTATTTCTTATCAGAAACTGACCCCAGGTGAATTTTGACTTAGAGCTTGCATTAGAATAGAGAAGGTGAATGCTCACAGGCAATACTCACCAGCTCAATTCAAATCCAAGTAAGTCTTCAGCTGTATCAGCTGTACAGTAGTATACGCCGAGGTCTTGCTCCAGGTAGACAAGGCAAAAGGAAATACATAGAGACTGTTGGAAACTTGTGCAGGCTTTCCAGGTCATCTCTTATGAGCATGTCCAACTTTTCATAGTGCCTCTATCTGTTCAGAAGCTGTTCCTGTTCAGTTCAGTAGATAAACATAGGTCATTAGGTTGTTGATCTAATGTTTCTAAAATCCAGTAAGCACTTCACAGGTACTTTAAGAGAAAATATAGCGAAGAATATTAAGGTTTTGTAGTTGTAGGAGAGGGTGTGTGTTATGATACAAAAACATACCAGTTTTTGTATAGATATTTAAGCATTTTGCCAGAATGGGTAGGCACAGTCAGCTCAGTGCATGAAACAATAATATTGCTGACAATGCAACACACTGGGTGATACACTACCTTGTAGCAGATAAACAGAATGCTTTTATTGTTGGACCACATTCACTCCACATTACCTTAAACCATCATAAAGCATGAGCTACTCCATTGCACAAATAATGCTTGCTATTTCTGCTGTAAAAGAACAGTTCTGAGCTCAGTACAAGAACCAGGCAGACTTTGCAGTATGCCTCAGAGAGAGCTATAGAGGAAGACTGTCAGAACATAAACATTTCATAAAGCAATAAGTCATTATGATATTAAATAAGAAAACCTGAGGATCGACAGACACCTCAAGTTAATGGGGGAAGAAATTGTTTGGCTTGCATTTTTATGTTTTACTAGTAGTCCTATTTTCCCAAGACAATATATGTGAATATTAAGGAAAAGAATTCATCTGAATACAGTAGAATACTATTCCTGAAGTACAGTCTTCTGATCAGTTAGTCCCAAAGCCTTACTACCACAAAATAAGAATGGATACTGCCTATTTCAACACAATACATGCAAAGAAATATAAAGAGTGAATATTTTAAGCCAAACAGGCCTCCTACGCCCAGGGGAATTTATCTGAATGGAGAAATTTTGTGTTTGTTGCTAGCAGTCCGCAGGAGTCTGGATTGTCACTACAGCTATTGATCATGCTGACAGCACCCTTTTTACCAAAAGGCACTGCTTTTCAGCCACTTCCCCAGCTCCCATCTATCTATGGATAGAAGATCGAGAATTCTGTCACTGCAGCCACTCTCCTCTGCTCTGCAGCTTTTCTCCTGTTGTGGCCTTGGTCACCTTTAACACAGACAGGAGTAAATTTGGCTTCTCATTCACAGATTTTTTTCCCTTCATAAAATTGTAATTCTGTAGGGAGCGACCTGATTACCTAGGAAGTAGAGCACAACCCAGTACATTGCGAGCAGCTGCCTGCAGTAGGACAGAGTGTATGTAGCAGACAGGGTCCTTGCATTACCCTCTTATGCTCTACTTCGAGTCATGAAGGCAAGAACGTAAGATGAAAGCAGTCCTGCTAAATCAGACCAAGCCATCTAGCACAGTGTCTTGTCTCTGTCAATAACCAAAAGCAGATGTTAAGGGAAGTTACTCATAGTGTAAGCTTGTGAGGTACTTCCTCCATGTTGGTACATTGTGGTACACCATGGAATGCAACAGAAGCTGCAGCTTTCTTCTCAACCTGTTGCAGAGGAATTAATGCCAGAGAAAGATGAGGTTTGTGTACTTTTATCAGAGTTCCTAATTAAAAGAAATATTTCATCTAAGTACTACTGAGGATTGCCTGATGAGAATAAGGTGATAATCCTCCTGTGTTTACAACTTCATGAAATTCAGAGAGGAACATCAATAGTCCATGAATTGCAGCTAAATCAGTCTGAAAACCACAGCAGTGATGACAACAGCTCTTCAAGAAACTACTTTGGGGATTTGTTTGCTTGTATAAATGGACATGTTTCTATTAAGTCTTCACCAACCTTGGGCAGGGTGATCACCTTTGAATAGGTGCCAACAACAGTTTATAGTGAGGCACACTTCCATTAATTTATTTGGTGGGATGAAAACCACAAACCACCAGACCATGGATACAGTTACATTTACTGATCATGTGGCTAAAAAGCAGATATTCTGAACAATTTGTCTGAGAAGAAAGAGGAGTGCTTGTAGAAGTTGTTTCTTCTTTACAGTGCACTTGGCGGATTGGGCTGAAGTGAATAGGTTAATAATTATGAAACAGTTGTTAGAGAGTCTGTCTGAGATAGCGTGGACTGGAGCAAACCCCACCCATTCTTACCAATTTTGTGAAGCAGCTGGCGGGCAACACAGAGAAGCTGTCATGAAGAATACTGGGGCTACAACAACATGCTGGAATGCAGCACTGTCAATAGGACAGATGACCAAAAGTGTTACGGAGAAAAAGGGGGGACTC
The DNA here is from genome assembly GCF_023638135.1 of Falco biarmicus. Classification (NCBI taxonomy): domain Eukaryota; kingdom Metazoa; phylum Chordata; class Aves; order Falconiformes; family Falconidae; genus Falco; species Falco biarmicus. The sequence continues at coordinate 26,005,280 of NC_079311.1, read as the reverse complement.
TGTCAGATTTTGGAGAGTGACAGCCTTGACAGGCAAGTATGCACATACCAGAGTGATGGACATATTGCTACAGTGAATCCTGGGGAGCAGGTCCTTTAATTCAAGTACAGCAAATCCATGGCTCAGATAAAACTCATCCAGGAGTACCAAAGGAAATAAAAATGTCAAATCATAGAAATACCAATGAGTAAGCTGAATATAATGGCCAGTAAACACAGAGCAAAAGAAGAAGCAACTGTTTGCAGTCTGTGTATTCTGCTTGGTAGAACTCATTGTCAGTGATAACTTCATGATGACGCTATGGTTATCCAAGTGACAGGCAGTCTGCTCTCATGTTTTGGCACATAGACACTCAAGGGGGAAGGGAAGCAGGTTAGAAAAAAGTGTCCCATGCCTCATCCACCTGTAGTATCAGTGGTGGGTACCTTATAAAATTTGCCTTCTCTGCAGGATCAAGGCCAGCCATTGCCCAGGGCCAATTACTATTTCTGAATCATCAGAACTGTCTGATGAAAAGATTTTTGTTTCTCCTTTTTTGTATGCTTCTCTATCAAGCCTCTTTGATCAGCTTCTTGGTTGGGTTTGCCACAGCTAGTGGACTGTTGTGACAGAGCCTGCTGACCAGTGAATCAAGTCTGTGCTCAGAGCCACATGCATTCTGAGACCTGCCTCTAGTGTCTCTACATTAGCGTATGGAGCCAGGAAGAGTTTCAACGTCATGACTGGTTGCAGAGCACAGTCACAGAGACTGAGTGAGACAGTATGTGCACCATGGGCACAGGCTTCTTTGGGGAGGGGAGGGAGGATTGCGCCTTGTATAAAGGAGCTTCTTGATGGTACAGCTCTGGTATGGAATCAGAGGCTTGTCTTTTAGTTGTCTTTGGATCAAGTCCAATGAACCCTGGGGATATAATGGGGAAAACATTTTAGAAAAAATATGTCACATGCCTCAGACACCTGTAGTGATTGGTTAAATTTGTTTGCTAAAATACTTTGGGAGAAGGCCAAAGCTCAGGTGGAACTAAACCCAGGTCTAGACTTAGAGGATAATGTAACTTCAGTAAGTATGCTAGTAGTGAAAGGAGGTTTGGAGAAAACATGAGCCTGTTGCTGAATGAGGAAGACAACCTAATCTGTAGTAATCAACACTGGCTGGTTGGCAGATGGAAACAAACTGACTTGAGGCCTATATGCTTCAATAATTTAATCAGTAACTTGGATAATAAGAAAGGAGTTTGTGAATAGCAGTAAATAAGAGGAAGAGATTATTAAGCTGGAAAGTAAAACTTCAGGCCTAAGGGACCTCAAGAAACTTGAAGATTGGTCAACAGACATGCGGTCCAAGAAGTGTAAATTCTGCATATGGGCATGAAACCCTAATTCATACACAAATATGGGCTGGAACTGATTTGCAGCCCTGATGTAAATGCCTGGAAGTGGCAGTGAATACCAAGCAAAATATAAGCTAGCATTGCAATCATATCACAAATACGGGAACATGTACTCTGCCTATTAGGAGTAGCCTGACCGATGAAGGGGAGTTACTACACACCGCTCTTGGCCCCTGTGAGGTTGCACCTAAAATATTGTGTCCAATTTTGGATTCTAGATCAAGAGGGGTAAGGAGAAAGAGTGTCAAACAGGAGCTACCAAGATAGTTAGGAGCCTAGAGCACATGACCTTCAAGGAGACGCTGAGAGAGGTAGACTTGTTCAGTGTGATGCAGAGGTTGTCTGATAGCAGCCTACAACTTCTGGAAGGGAATTTATGATCATAGATAGAGCCAAACTCTTTCTATTAGAAGCAAATAACATCAAAAGGAGCGGTAAACACCTGCCTGCAGCTGGGGGGTTCAGATTAAATGTTTGGGGAAAATTCCTAAACTAGATAATAAGTGCAGCACTGGAATAGTAAGAGGTTGACTCATGCCTCCCCTGATCTACAGCCAGTGATAACTTTGCTTCATGGGAGAGGCTAAACTAGATGACTTCCAGAGGAACCTTCCCACAAGCATTCTCTAAACCAATGACTTCCTCATGGTTAAGTATATAATTTTCTTGACATGCTGGATGTTGTTTGATTTCCAGTGTATGAAAATGGACTTATTTAGATGAAGCTCAGAAGCTACTCTCAAAATGTTCTTTTAAATCTCTTTTTCCTTAAAGAAAAGACTAGTAAAGGAATTATGCTTCTGTAACTTGGTAGAAGACCTACAGCATAGAAGAGGATACTCTTGAGTTAGTAGCAGCAGCAAAGGTCCAGAGATTAGGGAGAAAAACTAACTGCATGCTATAAACAACCCAAATATACTTCATTCTCCACCTGGGCTTTTATCAGCTTTTGTTTTATCAGAAATCAATCCATCCCTTCACAGTTTACTTGTTCATAGGATAAAATATTAGAGCTTGCAGTAGTAAATATGGAAATGATAGCTATAATTCATCAGTTCTTTTATCTCTGGTAAGCTTGCATTATTCACGGTAGAAGCTTCCCCATTTACCAGGGAATGTGACATTTATTTCTATAAGCCATTTATAAAGATAAACTCACAAAACTGAGTCCACAGACATACCTGGAATAACTTCCCAGTGCTATTATACTGTAAAGACTATTGGTCATTTATGGCTTGCATAGCTTCATCTAGCTCAGAAACAAACCTTAAGTGGCTGGAAGCCCTTTCTTTTCAGGTGTTATAATGTAACAAACTTTAGGACTATATTCTCTCTGTCTGAAAGTGTCTAATGGCTTTCATCTTTAGAATGATTTCCTTGAGTTTCAAAGAGAAACCCGTGTGTAGCTAGAACACAGACTTAACAGCAGTCTTCAGTGTTCTTTCCTAGTCATCTGAGTTCAAAACTCAGAGGGAAATGTGTGATTAACACACACACACCAAAAAAAGACTCGAGCTATCCTCCAGACTCCACAAAAGGACTTTTCAGAAGACTGTTGTTTACCCAGCATCGTAGGAAGTGTTTGGTGCTTCAGAAATGCAGGGAAAAGATCAGGCCTGTTCTCCAAGGAACACAGAGGAAAAGAAAAGAAGGAGAAAGAGCAAGTAGAACAGAGGGAGGAAGACAGAAAGGCACAAAATTTCAAAGACAGATCTCTCTGGGACTAAGAAAGAGTCTTGTCCTTGACAAGGACCACTTGGCACGGTGGCAGAGGGGTAAGTTCTGGTGGTACAAGTGCTGCCTCCCCAGGTGACAGCACTGATCAGGTGGGATACCCAGACATCCCTTTCCTGGGATTAAGCTCTTGTGGACCCACAGGCAAAGCACAACCACTTGCTGTGATGTGGAGCAGAGAAGGAGCACACAAAAGAGGAGGGGAAGCAGCCAGCAGCCTTTCAGCTACCTCCCCTGTGCCTCCCTCTCACCCCCCAGCTTGGTCCAAGTCCTGCTGGACCCAGGCCAGAAGGATGCACCAGGAGCAGGGGGAGCGCTGCCTGCAACTGGGATTATTGCTAAGTGTGGAAAGGAGAGAGAAAGAGAGAGAACACGTCTCTGAAAACCTGGTATGTCTGTTACTATTCTTTTCTCACCTGTCTCTGGCTGCCAATTTCTTTTTTTATTTCTTTCTGTCTCATTTGATGCCTGCTGCTGGCTCTTTTTTTTCCTGTCTCAATATCTTTTTTTTTTTTTTTTTTTTTTTTCCTGCTTGGAGGTTATTAAAATTTAGTTCTTTATCTCAGAGTGTACCCTCCTTGCCCTGTCATAAAATAAAATCATATTGAACAGAAAGGCTTTACTTGGAGTTCAGACAGGAATTAAACACACCAGTTTTAACAAGAACATACATAAACATTCCCAGACTTCTTGTACTGCCAACGTGAACTTCCTTATTCATGTTAAGATATTGACAATCTGTTTTCAAGGTAGGATACCTACTGTTTTGCAACTTTCATGTATGAAATGTTTTTCAGCGCTGTGAATACCTCTCGAAGACAGCATCACATCTAGTCCCCTTACAGTCCTTGCTAACCACCTACTTTTCCCTGCAGTTAATACGTCTCAAAAAACACCTTAAACTGTATTAAATATGTATTATTTATGCACAGTTACAGGGGAGCAGAAAAAAGTCCTAACTTTGTCAGTGTATTGCTGATTTAATCAGTGCATATTTGCAAACCAGTAAAGCACACACACAGTATTTTCCTTCTGCCTCCTGCTTGCTGTCCATGTCTGTTGACAACATGGATAATACTGGAGCTGCTAATTCTCTGCTTGTAGTGCTTAATGCTCTTGCCAGAGCACTCATTACTAGAAAGACAGCGAGGATCAAACTCACCCTGAGAGTAATCCAGCGTAGCACTGACTGAAGTCAACAAGAGTTGTGCCTCCCTATGCCAGGGTTGTATTTATCACTGAAACTGTCTCCAATGCAAAGAGGCCTCGCTAATGTTTGTTCTGTCCCGCCATGTCCTGTATAATCAGGAAAGAATAAGAGACAAAAGGTTTACACTGTTGTTTTAATGCCTGCCAATAACAAGGTTGGAGATTCAGAGCATCTGAAACCGATCAGTTCAGCAAAGTGCTCTGCAGCTGCACAAAACACTCCATCTTAGCATTGCGTTCAATTGTGCATTACAGGGGATCTTTCAGTATGCTCTTCTAGGCTGTGCTAGCAAACTTAGTAATATGCACTCTTGCTTTACTTGCTGACTTGCTTAAAAAAAGAAAATTAAATACATTTCTCATATGGTTATATTGTGGAATTTTTCCACATCATTAAATAAAATGTTGCTCTAGTTTATTGGCATTTTCTGAGAGAAAACATTTCTTAAGTTAAACTAACTGAGTTGTGTGGGACATTCTGCCTGTGCACACTATATTTTTTCTCCAACACATGAAATATTTCTGCTATTGTGCCAGCAACTCATCTAAGGTAGAAAATCAGCAGCCTCTTCATCTCTCACCAGAATAAATCAAGAGTAATTCTTCTGAAGTCAATGGAGTTAGACCAGCATACAGGAAGAGAAAATCATGTTCTGCCTGATCAGCCCTGTAAAAGAAAGAGACAACCTTTATTATGAACAACCAAGTTACAGAAACTTACTCCTTACTATGCTTTTTAGTGTAGTTTGGGTGTCAGAGAGTGGAACACATAGTATCAGTAACATTTTGGAAGTAATTAAGAAAAATAGTGCCATGTGATGTGCATTTTTTTCTACGTCAACCATGAGAAATAAATTATTTGAAACAGTAGTATTTCTTTCATTTTGTATTATGCACACACCTGTGCGTTCACATAGGTTAACAGCAGGGCAAAAGGAGCCTTTAGTGCAAATGTGATAGCCAGGGTAAAGCAAATACAAAGGAAGGTTATACTGACAGACAGAAAGGTTTAATGTTAGCCATTGGAGCTACGGGAACTGATACTTTGGGCTAGGGTTTCTTAACATTAAGGCTTGGTTCTCTGTCTTCCTGAAAAGCCTATTACATAAGTCTAGTTATTGGGTTAGACTCATTTAAAATCCAGCCTGTGTCACCTATTAAGCTAACAGATGTAGATCCATAGATGGATGAATTACTACTAGCTTCAAAGATGCTTGGCTCATGTAAAGGGATTGAGGTGCCATATGATACTTGGGATTTTTTATTTTCCCATTGCCTTATCCACATGAGATATACTTTGCTAGGCACTAACTTGCTTGGCCTTTTTGTCTCAGTCAGAAATTTTCTATTAAAAATAAAAAATGATCCTAACAGAGAGATACCAAACATCCATCGTTTAATCTCTGGGGTCCTTCAAGTAATTTGAAAGTCAACACTGGAGGAAGTAATTTTTTTCTGTTTGTTACAGTCTGATCTCCTACAGTTGTTTAAATTGGACTAGCACACAGGCGTTTTAAATTAAGTGAATAGTAAAATAAACCTATTGTGCATAGCTTTTATAACATTTGCACAGGGAAGTACAATTTTGTAAAAAAAATATAAATACATATAGAAATGGTATGGACTATAGGAAGGTATTCTTACCACACAATAATACAGAGATACATATTATATAACAAAAAACTCCCTCTCTGAGATTATGGGATTCTGGCTTTAACGGGTCTGAATCTCAAGTATTCTAGAGGTTATTATCATATTCTTGGTGAAAGACCTACTTTTAGTCCTGTGCAACCCTGTCTGAGATACAGATAAGTCACGTACATCTATGCAGACCAGGTTAAATGTATGCATGTGCACAGGAACATCTGTACACATACTGAGCTCTGCATGTGCTATAATGTAGTGTGTGATAGTCAGAAAGACAACACATAACAATCCGCTCTTAAAGGTGTTTGATTAAATGGTTGTAATGAGTTTCTAGAATTTTGGCACTGATCTTTGACCAAAATAAGATTTTCAACACAGTCCTTACTCATTTTGGAGGAGAAAAAAAACCTAACTCAAAACCAACAAACAAAATCCAGTCTGCTGAGTGCAGATTTGTTGGTTTAGAATCAAAATTTCTTACAGTTTTTCAAGGGGAGGCAGAACTCCCAGTGACTTTATTAGTACTTAGAAATACCCAGGGGGAAATGTTACATTTACAGGTGATCCCAGAGAAACAAGTCCAGTGAGACTGTGTTGCAGCATACATCAACATAAAAGTCATTTGCTCAATGCTGCTGTTATTCATTTGGAGTCTGACAAAGAAACCACCAGATAGTTCAGCTTTATATTTTGTGTAGGATAAAAATAACCTAAAATCACTCAGATAGCCTGTTATAATTACATGTGTTGTTACATTCATTTAAAAATATTAAAAGCATTGGGCTGCAGACATTTGTATTGATACAGCCAACTGCAGGGAGACCGCGTAGTAATATGAGGTCTGGTCATTGCTATAAAATGTTAAATCCTGTAAAACTAACTAAATATTGACAATGAGTTAATACAAATTACAAACATGCTAAAATATTGACATTCAGTTCACTAAAGATCACCTCAAGTGAAGAACAGTGCAAGGCCACTGTTCGGTAAAAGCAGTGGTATTATGGAATACCAAGGTATTTTCCTGCAGCTTCAGTTTGGCTCTTTATGAAGTGACGTATTTCACCTTCACAGAAACACCAACTGCCAAATTATTTGCTAGGCAGATATACCAAGATTCTCAGGTCCCAGCCCCCCCAGACACTGTAAAACAGCAACATCAGAAAACAATCAGAAGGGGGAGGAGTAATTGGGTCCCCTGGATTTAGTAATCTCAGGAGTTCCTGAAGCAAGAAAACAACAGAGGCCCAGCTTTCTGCAAACTGGAACAGGCGCTGTATGGCAGGAGTCTTTCTTGGACACCTGATGAAAAAAAATGTTTACAAATTCTGTTTCAAACTGTGGCTTGTGACATAGCAGCTTTCCCATTTTTCTCCTTTGCTTTTTTGATTTTCACTTTCAGAAGGGAAAATTAAGCGTCATCTGTTGTGTATTAAATTTTAATTTCTAGATAGTCAGTGCTGCCTGTTTCACTGTTGCCAAGTTTTAAGAAAAGAAAAATTATTCATCTTTTTGCATTTCCTTGAGGATTTCTGAGGCTTCCTCAGCAGTGGAGCTCCATAAAGAACTCTGTGGTAAAATGTAAGAGATGTTGAGTAAGGGCAAGATTTGGGATTATACATTTGTTAATCCAGTGTTCCTATCAAGCAAGTCATTCTGGAGTTTTATGAGAGGACGTGAACTTCCTTCTCTGAATACAGAGAAAATGGTGCGTGTGATCTTGGGGTAGCCTGGATGCCCTGTGCCAGCTCCTCTGCTTCCTTCAGTTTCTGAAAACAGTAGATCTTAGTTAATAACATTGTTTCCCTCTCGCATAGTTGCAAGGAATCTCTCTAAGGTGACTTGATGTTTCACAGCAATGAAGTGTAAACTTATGCTCAACACACGTGAACATGCTGGAGTTCAAGCAGTTCACCAAGATTACTTGTTTCCTTTTTCCTTCCTTCTTTTTTTTTCTTTTTTCTTTCTTTTCTCATTAGAAACAAATAACTTCTACAGAGGGGAGCTGGAAGGACCAGAGCCTTCTGAGACTTTCCTAAAATATTTAGGTGCCAGACAAATGCTTACGACTGGTTGGCAGTGGGAGACCTCGAGCAGCATTGTACCAGACCCCAGGGACTGTTCCTGCCCTGGGTTCTCATGCACCAGGGGCAAGCATGGGGCTCACCCCAGTGTTCTCAACATGGAGAAGGCTTTCAAGCCTGTTGGTGGCTTCACTGCTGAGACTTCAGCTAAGACATATGATTATTTGATAACTGTGGCCAAAGTCCTTTTAAAATATTCCTGAGTTCACTGACTGCACTTCACTATGAACACACACTGGCTGTAGGGATTTCATGTTTTGGAACTTTAGCTCGTGTTCATTTTTTGCCAATTAAGCTTGGCATTTGCTCTTTAAAATGATGTTCCCTTCTTTCCCAACAATCGCTCTATGTACTGTCTTTGGAAGTCTTCAGAATGGTAACATCCCCCCTGCCTCCCCCACCCCCACCCCCCCCCCCAAAAAAAAAAAAAGAAAAAAAAACAACCCAAAAAAAAGAAAAGAAAAAGAAACAAAAAAGGAAAGAAAAAAGGAATAAAGCCCTCAGTAAAGGAACACAAGGCACATCTATGTCAGAAAATTCTTGTTAGTGATTTCTGAACCACTTTTGTCACTGAAATTTAAAGCAAGAATAACAAAACCCTATTATAAAGGAGGACTGAAACATTGTTTCCCCCTTTTACCTCTTTGTATTACCATGTCACTCTGATTCAACTAAAGCTGCACAGAGGGAGGAAAGCACAGTCTCAATCCCTCTGATTTTTGTAGCAGACCTAATTTTAGAATCTGTTGTGTCAAGTTTTTCTAAACCTGTCAGTTTAATTTGGCAGATGCGGGTTAATGGAGACCTACTGAAAGCAGGGCGAAAATCTATCTGGGTAGATGAGCATAATTCATGACTTTTACAGTGCAGCAGTAAGGTAATAGACAAATGTCTCTTCCTTGAAGTTGTAGCAGGAAGCTACAGACAAAGGTACCTTTTTAAGGGGGAAAAAAAAAAAGTACTAAAAAAGAAAAAACGTTAATGGCCATGGAAAGAAAAAAAAAAATCCTGCTATGTTAGATGGCCCCTTATCTCCAAATTCTGAAGTGGCAGCTGCAAAAAGATCAAGACAGGTAGGGCAGCAGAAGGCAGAGGCTTAGGCATAAAAAGCTTGAGATGGAAGCAGAGCACTTCAGGCACCATGATACAAATCAGCAGTGGCGGAAGAAGGCCTTTCAAGAAAATAATTTAATATTTGTTAAATAATCTGCAAGAATTATTACAATATTACTTAGCTCACTTCAGCCACAGACCACCAGTGAGTCAGGAGTCCGGAAAATGCTGTCCTGACTGGACACTGGTCCATTTAGGTAACTTAATACATAAATCTAATGTAGGGAGCTGAGGGATATCCAACTTTCTAACTACATTACATTAATTCTATAGTGATTTTCATTCTGGTAAAAAAAAAAAAAAAAAAAAAAATTACAAGTGAAGATTCACAGCAACCCAGGATAGCAAACTCTACAAACCTTGGGTCCTATTGGGACAGTTCAAATCCTACCTGTCTCTCTAGGATCTGAGGGGGGATCCTCCCCTCAGCGCTTCATACAGCTCCTTTGAATTCCTCCTTGGAGGCTATCAGAGGGTCCCAGTACTTCCCATTGCCTCTCACAAGGAACAAGGCAGAATTTAAGGACTTAAATTCTGAAAAGACCAACTTTCCAAGAGCTCCCCTCTTTAAGATAGGGCACACAAAAACAGTACAGCCATTATCTGGAAAGATAATTGTGCAGGCATATAAAAAAGATACATAGGCTTCTGACTTGCTTGTGAAAATGTGAGGAAATGGGCTATTCAGGGTTTTTTGTTGATGCATTCTGTAAGTCGACCTGGAAAAGAAAGCATGGAGAGTTTTTTCCTTGTATACACCCAGTACTTGTGAGAAGTAGCCAAAATCCACTCCAGAGCAAGCAATCATAACCATGATGTCTATCTGGAAGCCACTTAGAGCAGGGAAGGGAAGAAGGGAAGGGAGGAACCTCTCTCCCATATATTAGTGCCATGCGAACTGCACTACTAAATATTGTGAAAGTCAGGCCCTTTAATTTGCCTGAGTGAAGAAAAAAGACTTAAACTTCTTCCTGACTACATTTTTGCTTACAGAAGACCATTTACAGGAGGACATGATGCAATCCAGCACAGAGGTAAGGGTGACTAGTACAGCACCCCTCTGGAGACTTGAATCATTAGGCTCTAGGTTTCTATTTATCCATGCTGGCCCTGTGTAGCTTTCCTTTATCACAAAAGGACATCTCAGTTATAAATGTTGTTCCTCATATACCCCAAACTGAGGAACTCTAGAGCACTGTGACAATACCCCCCCAACAAAACTACAGAAGAGAAATTAAATGCAGGCTTACCAATCTTACCCCTTCTGGCACATCAGCTGGCCTCCACACATACTAAATAGTTCCCACCTGGCCCACGTATAGCTGGGAAACCCAGAACTCCTGGTCAAAATGAAGGGCAGGGTGATTCCATGCAGTCTGGTAATAGGTACAACGTATCAACAGTTTACTCAGATCTATGACTTTTGGACCATTATTGATCTGCTTATCAAGAAAGGCGCTTTAGACTTTGCAGAATTCTGAAGAACTTTAGATTTTCAGTGCCCTGGGCATGAAGTGGCCCTGCCACACACAAAATCCGCTTCTGCTCAGTGTGAGATGCTTCTAGCATACTGAGTAACAAAACCAGTGAAACTTGGCTCATTAATAGAAGCTACAAGCTAATGAATAATGTTTGGGCAATATTTTTGGTATATAAGTCACATGCATCCTATATTTGGCTCAAAATTCATTGAAATATCTTCAGTTGACAGCTTGAATCATAGAATTATAAGGAAAAGCACAGGAGGGTCCTCAGAAGGTCATCTTTCCACCCCCCATGCCCTAAGGCTGAAACCCCAGGGGTGCTAAGCATTCAGGAGTGATTATCCCTGATTCTGTGAGAAGTTTGCCTTTCAGACATGCTAAAGGGCAAAGGGCACTAAGAACAACTCTGATCCGTTGTACCGTGCTTGAGACATTCACTATTGTGGGTTAAGGGTCAGGGTCTATCCAGATTATTTTCCATTGTTGTCTAAAAAGGAAAGGCCTCTCCGAATACTGAGAAAATGCTTTAAAGCCTTGATTTAACAGCAAAGGATTTGCCATGCTGGATCATGGCACCATTTCCACTGAGAGTGGTTTCCCTCCTCATTTGACAACCCACACCAGAGCCTCCAGCAGGAGCTCCATGCGCCTGTGTGGGAGCAGGGAAGATACCCCAAGAGCACTGAATGTAGGAGGGTGTCTTCCAGCTCTCAGAGCTTCTATACTATGCTTATTGCTGTTCTAATTTGCAAAACTATAAATAGTGTGAGCTGTCATAAGTTTATAAAGATCTTTCAAATATCCAAAGTAGTTAACTCAGGCACCTGCCACATCAGTGAACTGCTGCTCCCCAGGAGAATCAAGATTTCCTTGTTTGTATTCTGACTGTACTTTTACTTCCTTGTAATCGATCATGGTGTGGAGCAAAGGTAAAGAAAAGGCTTTCCAGTTTTACTACAATTTGCATAAATGCCTTGCAATTATTTGAAAACCTCCTTCATGTTTTCACCGTTGTTTCTTTGTGCCTAGTTAAACAATTTTACTCAATGCAATTTCCTCTCTTATCTGACCATCCTAGTATTTGTTGTGTGTCTCAGGTTTTATGCAAGTCCTGCTATTGCTCTCTCTTGTACTACTTTTTACTAGCATCTGTGGGCCAGATGCACCAGAGCTCTAGCCAGTTCAATAAGCACTGGTGTCAGTTCTGGAGTCAGAACTGCACGTTTCATCCAAAAACTCTCAGCTTCCAAAGAGTAGGAGTTAAAGCAAAAAAAAGAATTTAACCTAAGAGTGATCCCAAACCATGAAAATTCTCAATAGCTACACTTGCTCTTTAAAAATTAATTAGGACAGCACATGGTGTTGCTCAAGTCCCCAAAATTAGTGTGACTTTTCAAGGTCCTTGAGCAGTTGGGACAAACTACCAGTCCCAGTTCCTTACACAAGCTCTAGTTCACAAAATGTGATTAATCCCTCTGGGAATACCTGAAGATACATCCTCCACAGCTAGGCAAAGGTGAAAAGTAACCTTTTCTGCACATGAATGTAATATTTATAATACTATTTTCCATTTCTTTCAGGGACACAATTTTCTTGACTGTCGGTGGTTGTTACAGTCCTAGTAGTGACATGTCAACCATGACTGCACAGTGTCTTCCAAATTCAAGGCTCATCAGCAGAAATCACAGGTTAAGGTTACCTTGATGATGTTACCTTACTAGATCCTCAGGGGGTAGATCCACAGGAGAGACTGGGGCACATATCAACAGCCAACCTTACAGAACTCTGGCACAGGTATTTTGGGGGGTTAAATCCTGTCTTGCAAGCTTGAATGAAGTGCAGGAAAGGAATTATGCACCTGAGAATGGACATAAAGCTGAGAAATATTTGCTTGAGTGAAACAGGAAATGTGGAGGAAGATTTCAGGGACCTGGATTCATTTAAGATTCACCCTGAAGTGTCTTTCAAGGTCTCTTGGCATAGTACACACATCCTGATAAAATATGGCCAGAGCCAGGTGAATTAGACAGTCTGAACTTCAAGGTTCTCAGATTTTGATTCTTTGTATCAAATTATTTTAACTTGTTTGAAAGTAAGCTGTATTTATTGAAGAGATTAAATACCTTCTTCATAAATTTATGGCATATTTGCAATTTGCTATTAAAAAAAAATCCCTCTAAACTGAACGTTTATATTTTTTCTATTTTCTGGAATATATGTTAAGTAAAATAATAGGCAATTTTATTTCCTAATTAGTTTTTTAAGAAAAATGCACTCTCAATACATCATATCTATTTTTTTTTTCCTTTAGAACACTTTACCACCATTAACAAATTAATTTGTATTGCCCTTTCATAAATGGCAGAGTGCCATGGAACAAAACTCATCTTAATCTTAATTGTTATTTTCTGAATGTTCAGAGCCATGGTATTGCAGATTGCTAGTTTCAATATGCAAGTTATCTGTATGGTCAATTAATGCAAAGTCTTAATAGAGGGCCTGATCCAACTCCAATAGAAATCAGTAAACCTGTACTTCTCCACTGTATACGTTATGACTGGAAGAATTAAAAAAAGCTATTGAGCTGATAAAAACAAACAGAGAAATGGGATTTTCTGGGGAAAATCTGTTGTTACCTGGACTGGACTTGTTGAACCACCAGCAATTTGGCACCCTGAAAGGTTGCTTCATCTTGTAGTGCTGCTATGTCCACTTTAGGAGAATTGACATTCAAAGGCGTCTTGTTTGAGTAATAGGAGAGCACTGCAGTGAGCCATGGATCCTGATCTCCTAATTGTCCAGCTCCATTTCAGCTTGTGTGCCAAGTCTTTTCTTCAGAAGCCAAGATTTGGGAAGGGCACACAGCACAGAAGATTCCTGAGTTTATCCGCTGAAGAGCAACCCAAGAGTTGTCCCCTTTCATACATGAAAGCAGTCAGGGCCAGTTGTATCTCTCCTCCTCCTGCACACCACCAGAGTTACAGCTTTTCCAGACTAGCAGCCCATTATCCATGGCCCCATTAGAAAGTGTACAAATTAGGCTTCAGGCTTGTTTGAACTTACAAGTTCATTAAACTCTCCTGGAGTAATAGGTGGTATAGCAGGATTCAGTCCTGGTAAGAGTGCCTGGATTGTCCCAGAGGAGCAGAACAGGAACAAGTAACAGCTATGGTATTTTAAGCAGTTGTCATAGTGACAAAAACATTAAATTATTGTAGTCGGATGTCTACAAGTTAAACTCTATTTTCTCTCAAGTCTGGCTGATTTTGGCAGAAAAAGTCCAAAAGAAACCAATATCAAAAGACCTCAAAAAAGTGGTAGAAGAACTGAAAGACAGTAACATTGCAATCATAATAATTGTCCAGAATCTTGAAACCTAGGATCAGTAAAACTGTATAAGTTTACCATCAGAACAAGTTTTGGGAGTGTGAGTTGATGTTGCTGATATGCAAACTTATGTAGAGAGAGGTCTCAGGATTTACAAAGCAAGTCAGTAGAAATCCTGGGGGGGGAAAGTCAAGACATTGGAAATTCTGGGGGGAAAAGTCAAGACATTTTGATGTGTAATGGCTCTTCTCAAATTACAAAACTCTGTTTCAGTCATTTTGACATTTTGTAGGTTCACTGCTTCCTTCTCTCCATGCTAATATTCTGTAAAAGTCATCCCTTGTTCCCCTGCACTCCCTTTCCAGCATTGTAACCCTCCTTAAAATATGAATTGCAGATTTTCTCAGGGTTTGTATTTTACTCTCATTCATTATCTGATCTGTGGAAGGCAAGAGGTATATTTATATTTTTATAACAAGCTTTCAGTTTATCATCAGACTAATTTTCTTCTTTCCTCCACCTCCTCTGTATTAAGGATGCTTGCATGATAACAATTAATAGAAGCAAAAATTTTTATGGTAGTGCCTAGGATCAAGTTTTTAGCTTTTAAAATTCTGACTATATATATACACAGAACATAATACCTTTGGGAAAGCTTTTATTAATCTCAATGACAGAGCTGTTTCAACAAATCTGCTGTAATAATGAAAAGACATCTTATCACATTTTGCTTTCGGTAAATCTACTATTCTTTGATAAGGTTGCAAACAACTGGGAAGTAATTGATCTGTAATTAGTGTGGCAACTGCACAAGATAGACTGCAGTGGGATTTCATCATTTATCTGCCCAGTCCTGTGCATCCTGCTCTGTAATATTAAATTATTTAGCATCTCTCTTCAAATACAAATGGTTTTATGCATCCTCTATTATTTTAGGAGCTCTACGAAGACGAGAATAACATTTAAATTTCTGATTATCTGTCACTGGTAGAATTATTGCCACAGAGATAATTTTTCACACATGCCTTGCCATGTCCTTACTTACCCAGCCATTGTCTGCCCACGCCTGTGAATGGACGCTACGAAAAGACCCTTTGATCTGCACCCAATTTGCCCTATTTATCACTTGGCTGCACTAAGCCTCCTGATATATGTGATTGCCATAGCTGCATTCTTCAAGAGCTGTGGTAACTAAAGGGCATGAGTTTAGCACACTGTGGTGCATCGTCACCACCATTATCTACTTCACAGTTTCCAATTACTCAGGCTCTGCCTGCCACCCTTTCCTAGACTATGCTGCAGGCCAACACATGAGCCCACAGTGAAAACAGTGGTTTTGTGACATGTTTTTTTATAGCGTAACTGTTAATGTTATAGGGGCATGTGAAGCACATGGGTTTTTTCAGTGCTGTGTTCCTTCTGAACTGTGAAGACTAGGGAGAAGGAGGCAGCATGGGTATTTGTTGACTTGGGAAAGAAGTGGTCATAGTTTAATTTATGTAATTGAAGACATAATTTCTTTAATAGATGAGGAAGAAAGAGATGGCATTACCTTTTCTCAGCTTCATTTTCTTTTCATTAATAGTTACATTAATCAGTTCACCAAGAAGTCGAAAGGAGAGCCTGTCACTTGAACTCAGAAGTGTCAGAACAGTTACGTATTAGTTCATATCTAGCCTCTGAATCTATTAATTTCTGCTGTGTAACTGACACAGGAAAATGAACAGAGCAGAATACCAAGTGAGGGTACTTCAGTGCTGCTGTATAGAGTGACATGATAAAATTTTAGATTTTAGTTTCTATTCCAGTTCTTATGTATTCCAAGTCTAGATTTTTCTCCACAGCTGTGTAACCAAACGGGGTTTTGATGAGCTGATCAGCTGATGTGCTGTACTGTTACTGTAAAACTTAACAATTAGCACAAAACACTTAAAAAGTTCCTCCCAGTATCTATTTTCCACCAGATGATTTCATTTGTTCATTGCCTTAGCTTTGTCATGCCCTCTGAAGTGTCTCACAGTGCCATCCGTACTAATGAAAATGCCTCAATATCCTTGATTATTCTTCTTTCTTGATCACTAATGTATTTACACCACCAGTCCTACCTCAGCACTTCAGTGTGTTGGCAATAATCCATTTCTATTGTATGCATGATTTACTTTTCATGTTTGCAGTATTCAGTGCTCTAGGTGTCTCATTTTATAGCAACTCACTTGAAATCCACCTCTCTTTCCATATTACAGTTGGAGAATGGCTAGCCAAGCAACAGAACTTGGGCAGTGTTTTTTCCCGCCTTCCACTGGAAGCATATGTTTTGGTGATTTACAGGTTTCCCCAACAGCCTGTTTTCTAGCAAAAATTACACATGTGATGAAAAATAGACATCTTCCCAAGTGCCTCACCAGATCTCTGTCATGCAGAGCTTCACAGATGGTGCTCAGCCTGGTGCCAGGTTTTCTGTGAATGGAAGCGAGTAAGTAGACCTTGAGTACAAAATGTCTGCAAACTGCTCCTAATCTCCTGCAGTACATTTGTCAGTGATTGTTACTGGAGCCCTGAACTGCTGACAGAAATTTTGGCTGGGGAGTATTCCTGACATATGTTAAATTAAGTAAAATCCTAAACTCTAAATACATTCATTTATGTATTTTACTTACTCAAATATTTAACATTTTCTCTGCCCATAATACCTGCAAATCTCCCTCGCTGTGATCCTAATCTTCCTTTTTAATCTCTTAGCTAAGCAGGAATTACAGATTGCAAATTCATGCCTTAGTTTGCTCACTTGAACTGCACTATAAAGCAAGAAGCAAGAATTGTAGCCATGGGAGCCAGGTGTTTTGCACTTCCCAAGTTTTACTGTGTTATGAGTTACAGGTAATGTGGTGTATCCCAGAGAACAGCATTGACATGACTTTTCACTTGACAGAACTCACTGTGAAATGGGAAGTCGACAAGTTAGAGCTCTGAGCAAGCATTCCTACAGAGAGCAGTGCAGAAGAGGTGCTTTTGGAGACTCTGAGTTAGTGAGATTTTACTTGAAATTAACTTGAAATATGTTAGTGAGAAAGAAAAAAGGAAATTAAAAGAACTTCTGATGACATATGCTGTAAAGCTCTTTGTAGGCCCAAGATGCTTAGAACATGGAATTAGAGGCAGGAGGAAGAAAAGCACTAAGGCCTGACCAGTTTAAGCTGTTTTACCCTTTGCTGTCCCTTCTAGGTTTAGTCGAGTTCAGCCGTACTTCAGATCCTGTTGCATAAAGTATCTGCCCTTATTTGACTTCTCCTGGGCTCTGCTGCGGAGACGTATTGTAGAAATCAAATAGAGGCTGAACCTCATTATGATACGCTAATGGGGAACTGGCAAAAAGCCTCTGAACACACAACTAAATGGAGAGGGTGGTGTACTGCAGGCAAGCAAAGGGGAGTGTGCTATGATCCTGAGTCCTGAGATTAATATTTTATATAGGCTTTATGGATGGATGTTAAGGGAGCCCCCACGCTCCCTCATTCCCTTGGGTTGTGCAGATACTGCTGAGGAGCTGTGTCCTGTTGCCCAGCACTTCGGGTTTTTTTTAGCGGTGAAATCTCATCAATAGAAATTGTTCACGCGTTTGCCACATAGTTTACAAAGCACATATATAAGCCACCAAGTCCAGTTTAAAGCTGTCAGGCCTGATCTCAGACCTGTTCCGAGAGGTGGGTGTTGGTATATTGAAAAAAGCCCTCTGTGTATTTTTTCAGAACTATGATAAGAAAAAACAGGTGTATAAATATGCAAAGATTAGCAGTTGGCTCAGGAGGTTGGTAGTGACAATTAGTTTACTGATTTAAATCCAGCCTGTTCAAATGACCTGAATTAACTACCAAGTGACTGACTGATGGGCTGTGTGACATGGGTTTGGTGCCCTTGGTCCAGAACAAAAGAGACAGGTGACCTGCCCCCAAAATCCCACTGCTGGCATTGAGGGCTGGCAGAAAGGAGACTCACACAGAGGCTTTCAATGATTCCTTGCACAGCACTTACGGCACTGGGCCTGCTAAGCGAGGCTATGGGGTACGCATGTGTGTGTGTCTCCAGGGCACAGCAGAGCATGTGCCACTGCAGGCTTGGGGCCACAGCAAGCTGGTAGGACAGTGCTGCCCTGCAAGCCAGGCAGGAGAGGACATCTCTCCTGGGGAGGGGCAAGGGGGCACTGCCAACTCAAAGCCAGAAAATGGGACACCTTGAGCTATCCTAAATTTCATTTTGTTTGATTGTGGGTCAGTTTACATGGCAGCAGGCTGGCTGACAACAGATGGGGTTCACCTGTCTCAAAGGTGGAAAAGGATCCCACATCAGGAGTTAGCAGGGCTCATTGACAGAGCTTTAAACTAGATTTGAAGGGTGAAGGGAACGAAACCAAGCTCCTTAGAGATGAGCCTGCGGGTAGCATGCCAGTGTTTGAGGTGAGATCGAGACTGAAAGCACAGTTGAAGTGCCTCTACGCCAGTGCCCGAAGCAAAAGCAACTAACAGGAGGAGTTGGAAGCCACCGAGCAGCAGGGAGACCATGACATAGTCACCATCATGGAAACGTGGTGGGATGACTCACATGACTGGAGTGCTGCAATGGGAGGCTAAAAACTCTTCAGAAAGGATAGGCAAGGTAAGAGAGGTGGTGGGGTAGCTCTGCATGTCAGGGAGCATTTCAGCTGCCTATTGCTGAATGATGGTGACAAGGTGAGTGTTTATGGGTAAGAATCAGGGGGAGGGCCAACAGGGCTTATATCCTGGTGGGTCTGTTACAGACCACCCAACCAGGATGAAGAGGCATATTAAACATTCTACAAGTAGCTGGGAGAAGTCTCAAGGTTGCTAGCCTTGGTTATCAGGGGGGACTTCAACCTATTGGATGTCTGCTGGAAATACAACACAGCGGAGAGGAAACAGTCCAGGAGGTCTCTGGAGTGTGTGGGAGACAGCTTCCTGACACAGCCGGTCAGTGCCCCAACCAGGGGAGATGCCCCACTGGGCCTCCAAACAGGGATGGACTGGCGGGTGATGTGGTGGTCAGAGGACTTCCTGGGCACAGTGATCATGAGGTGATAGAGTTTGTGATTCCTGGAGAAGTAAGGAGGGTGTTCGGCAGAACCATTACCTTGGACTTCTGAGGGCTGACTTTGGCCTGTTTCAGAGCCTGGCTAACAGAGCCCCTTGGCAGACAGTCCTGGAGGACCAAGGTTCCAGGAAGGCTGGACATTGCTCAAGAAGGCAGTCTTAAAGGTGCAGGAGCAGGCCGTCCCTATGTGCCAAAAGGTGAGCTGTCAGGGGAGAAGACTGGCCTGGCTGAACAGAGAGCTTTGGCTGGAACTCAGGGGGAAAAGGAGAGTTTCCCACCTTTGGAAGAAGGGGCAGGCACCTCTGGGGGACTGTAACCATGGTGGGAGGTTATGCGAGGTGAAGATTAGAGAGGCAAAAGCCCAGCTAGAACTCGGGCTGGCCACTGCCATAAAAGATAACAAAAAACGCTTTTACAAATACACGAGAAACAAAAGGAGGGCCAAGGATAATCTCCATCCTCTGTTGGATGTGGTGGGGAACGTTGCCACAAAGGATGAGGAGAAGGCTGAGCTACTTAATGCCTTCTTTGCCTCAGCCCTTAAGTCTTTTGCTTCTGGGTACTCATATACTTGATCTGGAAGACAGGGATGTGGAGGAGCAGAATGAAGTCCCCACAGTCCAGGAGGAAAGTTAGTGACCTGCTGCTTCAATTAGGTATGCACAAGTCTATGGGGCCAGAAAAGATCCACCTGAGGGTACTGAGGAAGCTAGCAGAAGAGCTCACCAAGCACTCTCCATCATTTATCAATGGTCCTGGCAATCTGGAGAGGTCCCAGAAGACTGGTGGTCAACCAACGTGATGCCCATCTACAAGAAGGGCAGGAAGGAGCATCTGGGAAACTAGATATGTCAGTGCTGGGGAAGGTTATGAAGGAGATCGTCCTCAGCACCATCACATGACACGTGCAGGAGAATGGGGGGATCAAGCCCAAGCAGCAGGGCTTTATGACAAGCAGGTCCTGCTTCACAGACCTGATCTCCTTGTACAACACGATGACCCATGCAGTGGATGAGGGAAAGGCTGTGGATGTTGTCTACCTGGACTGTAGTGAAGTCTTTAACATCGTCTCCCACAGCATTCTCCTGGAGAAATCGGCTGCTCCAAGCCATGGACAGGTGTAAATTACATTGGGTGAAAAGCTGGCTGCTGGCCAAGCCCACAGTGTGGTAGTAAATGGAGTTACAACCAGCTGGCGGCCAGCCACAACTGGTGTTTCCCAGGACTTTGTACTGGGGCCAGTTCTGTTTACTAACTTTACTGAAAATCTGGATGAGGTGATTGAGTGCACCCTCAGTGAGTCTGCAGATGGCACCAAGCTGGGGGGGAAATGTTGATCTGCCTGAGGGCAGGAAGGCTCTGCAGAGGGACAGGCTGGACCATGAGGTTCAACAAGAAGTGCGGGGTCCTTCACTTGGGTCACAACAACCCCATGCAGTGCTACAGGCTGGGGCAGAGCTGCTGGAAAGCTGCCCAGCAGGAAAGGACCTGGGGTTGCTGGCTGACAGCTGGCTGAACATGAGCCAGCAGTGTGCCCAGGTGGCCAAGAAGGCCAATAGCATCCTGGCTGGTATCTGAAATAGTGTGGCCAGCAGAACAGGGGAAGTGATTGTCCCTCTGTATTCAGCAGTGGTGAGGCTGCACCTCAAATCCTGTTTTCAGTTTTACTTCAAGAGGGACACAGAGGTGATGGAGGGTGTCCGGAGAAGAGCAGTGGAGCTGGTGAAGGGTCTGGAGCACAGGTCTCGTGAGGAGCAGCTGATGGAACTGGGGTTGTTTAGCCTGGAGAAAAGGAGGCTGAGGGGGGACCTTATTGCTC
This sequence comes from Falco biarmicus, assembly GCF_023638135.1. Lineage (NCBI taxonomy): Eukaryota > Metazoa > Chordata > Aves > Falconiformes > Falconidae > Falco > Falco biarmicus. The sequence continues at coordinate 25,984,369 of NC_079311.1, read as the reverse complement.
TCTACAGCTGCCTGAACGGAGGCTGTAGGTAGGTGGAGGTTGTTCTCTTCTCCCAGATAACTAGCGAGAGGACTAGAGGAAACGTCCTTAAGTTGTGCCAAGGGAAGGTTTAGATTGGATATTAGGAAAATATTTCTTCACTGACCATGTTGTCAAGTATTGGAACAGGCTGCCCAGGGAAGTGGTTGAGTCACCATCCTGGGAGTGTTTAAAAAACGTTTAGATGCAGTGCTTAGTGATGCGGTTTAGTGATGGACTTGGTGGTCCTGGATTAAAGGTTGGACTTGATGATCTCAGAGGTCTTTTCCAACCTAAATGATTCTATGATTCCATGATTATATCCTCAATCATTAAGTAAGAAAATTTGATGAAAGACTGAAAGCAAGGTTAAATACAAATTATTTCCACAAAAAAAGTGAATAGAAATGTGCTGAATCCGATGAATCCACACAACAGTACATGGTGGGACGGAAAAACATGAAAGCCCTTTACATGCACATATGTATAGCCTGCTAAAACAAGATGTGATCAAAACAAAAAGAAGTAAACATATGGACAAATTTTTAGCAAGGGAAGAGCATAGCCAAGTTCACTGACCTTTATTTTAATTTTCTTTAGTTCTCAGCCTTATGAGGAGTGCAGGAAATGGAATGTGCTAATCCCAGCTGATACAATCTCCAAGAAAGGTGCAAAATCTCCCCCAAGTACAGAAAATTGAATGCAGCCAGAAGCCTGTTTAATCTGCCCTCCCCCAGTGTCCTTCCAAATAAAGCTCTCATGATGCTCTGTCAGGCCCCACCAAATGAGTCAACAAGGAACTTAGTGTGGCAGAGAGCTTGTTTTGAAAAATATATTAATACATCTCATAGAAAAATGACTTCAAGGAGATGAGAATTTATTTAAAACACTGGGGGATATTTTTTCATACGGCAATGAAGAGCTCTTGATTTTTTTTCTTTTTATTTTTACCCTGTTACTCCATTTCCAATGCCTCTGTTTATTGTCATATCATTTGATAGCACCTAGCAGAGCAATAGGGGAATACTGCTAGGGAGTGCACTAGCTGGGGAATTAAACTGACTTCTGGAGGTCTATGTTTGTTTTTTATCTTGTGATGTTTTCAGCCTGCTGCTGCATAAATATAAACACTGAGAGTAGAATTCAAAATTTTCACATGGTTTTTATTACTTTGCATTTACAGAGACATTTTCATCCCAAAGTATACATTTAAGGCAGTGAAGAGCCTTGTGAAGTAGTCAATTTTACACTTATTTTACAAACAAACAGACTATGCCAGCAAGATAGATGAAACCCAAGCCAAGGACATAACATAGACTTGCCAGAATCTAATTCCTAGCTCGTCAGTACAATAAGAGTAAAAACGTTGCCCTTTCGTTGCAGAAAGCATAACCTAAACTGCTCCCTGCTCATGCTGGCACAAGTTTTACCAATGACTTTTGTGGGGGTAGGATTTCATCCGCAGTTAGTGAGAAGCAAGGATGCCAAAATGACTATTAAGCTGGGTTGACAGCAGAGCAATGCCGTACCTGTGCCACCTGCCAACTCCAAAGCTGATGCATGCCTGATGCATGTACTGTGCTTGAAACAGTTTCCTAATGAACACCCAGTTATTTAACCTTTTTCTCTTTTCCCAAAAGTTCCCAAAGGCAAGCTTTTTCTTTCAAGGGCTTGTTGAAGCTGAAGGTCTGCAATGTGTAGTGGGCTATTGGGTTGGTGTTTTGTTTTGACCTGACTTGCCCCACACAGAGATTACCCAGGGAGTCTACAAAATGCAGTGATGGACCCTGTACAAAACCCAAGGATACACACACATTAGATTGTCTGAATCTTGAGCTGGTGTCTTAAATTACAGTGCAAGCTTGGTAGTATGAAAACTGTCTGATTTGACAATTATGTACCTGCCTATAGAAATTTCTGACTAAATAATTTTTTAAAGCAATAAAACAATTAAAGGATTTATGACGTGGCACTTTATTAGTCTATACATTAAGTTTTACTTTCATTTTTGCTTGAAGGTAATGCAGGTCTGCAATTTATCCACTTACAACATGGGTGATGGGGCATCACCATACCAGCATATACCAAATAGGTTGTGGTTTTAACTGACCACTGAACTTCGGATCAGCAGCTACAGTAGAACCACAGAAATAGAAGCATGATTGAAAAGCTAGGTATTAGTGACTGGAATGAGAGGCTTTAGTAGGAAGGATCAAGGGTTTTCAGCTAAATGTTCCCTTCATGCAAGAACTTCTTTAAAGAGATGATAGATTTATTTTGGTTTATAAATGCCATTGTTGATTTTTACCTAGGGACTCTGGAAAAGTTTGGGAACAGAAACATTATTTTTTGACTATTCAAAACAAAACCAAAATTTGTATTTATTGTCTTTTTTTCCTCTGTTGCTTCTGTATAAAATAAAACAAAAAAATATATTTTTTTCATTTTTTTCTATTATTCCCTCATTCCTTTCTGCTCAGCCAGTTTTTAAATATTCTGCAGTGTTCTCAAGTTGCAGAGTAAAAATTCTGCAGCACTTTTATTCTTTTGTCACTCTGTAACCTTTGTAAGCACAAAAATGTATGGAATATAGAAAGGTGGAAAAAAGTAAAAGTACACATGGAAATAAAAACTAGCCTGCCTAGGCATAGGCAGAAAAGGAAAAATCAGGAGAAGGTGAAAAAAAATAATTAATAGTGATATCTGAAGCTTTTCTGCCAAAAAATAAAAAAGACCTTTAATAGGAAAAGTGTGAATTTAGGTGTTCGATAGAAGTCTACCACACACTCTTTTCTTTTTGCAAGTTGCAACTGAGAAGGTGAAAAACCAGCTTCAACTTATATAAAGCAGCATGCTGAGAGGGTATGATGGCATTATAATGCTGTACACTGTATCACTGCCAGACACTCTGGAGCTGCTTTTTTTCCTGTTTCTATCGCAGTTCTCCCTCTACCCTGGCTTTTGCTTGGTGTGTTGGTGCAAAATTTTGTGAGGTAATATTTAAGGACAGCCAAACTATTTCTTGTCACGTCTGACCCATATTATACAAACAAAAAATTAAACTCAAACCAAAATACTTTTGGAAAATAGCTAAATAAATTCAAGCATCTGCAGTTTTGCAAAGAGGAAAATTATCAAGGATATTAGTTAAGAGAAATGAGCACGCGTGTTTCAAGGTCCTGCTTTAGTAGGTAGGTCCATTAGCAAATTTAGAAAGACTCATAAACGTTGCAATATCTCCCTGCAATGAATGAAGGAAATAGAAACTGAGTATATCGGTAGGACAGAGCTGTAAAAAAGCCTGTTCTTTCTTGTATATTTTCAGGTACATCAGTCTGAATTTGTAATGGTTTTCATTTTGCACGCGATCACATTCATCTACCAGTGTAGACATCCAGTGGCCACATTTGCATGGGCAAATGATTAACTATACAATTAATGTTATCTGATCTAGGCTCAGAAATACAGCAACTGTGTGTTGAAAAGTCTATTCTCTCTAAAAAGTATGCCTTTTGAAAATGTGACAATAAACATTCTGTATTCACGCGTCCACAGAAAAAACCCTAGCTTTAGTCATTTTGATAAATGCAGGAAGCCTTACCATTAAATTAATCACAGCTTTCTCTCCTGGGTTTAAAAAGAGAGGATGCAACACAAGCATCATGTAAATTGCATTGTCAGGGCTGACACAAACCTCTGTATGCATTTGCTACAGTAGCTGAAGCTTTAAACATAAAGGAGAAAAAGCAAATTTAAATGAATACCCAAAGGTTTATTTAATAATGTAATAATTTTCTTGTTTAAAACACAGAGTTCTAGAAATGGCTCCCAGAGCTAATAAAGGCGTGTTCTTAATTTCTCTTGCAAGAGAGACCCAAAATAGGCTGTTTTCCCTTTAATTCGCTTCCCTTTAGGTGATAAAGGAAAACACATTTTCTTAGCCTGAAGGCACGGGCACAAGAAATTGAGAGTCCTCCTGTTTTAGCAGTCTCTCATTCTAGCATCTACCACAGTCCCACTCTGGATATAACACTGTGAATCTACCAGTTCATCTGTTTTTTACCTACTCTCAGCTTTGGATGTAGATTTTGTCATTATCCCTGTGTTGTACTCTGAGCTTATCTAACTGCAGCAGGGATCAGCCCAGAAGGCCTATGCGTTGCCTACAAACCCCTCAGGTCTGAGCAATGCACTGATGCACCATCCACCCGTGTGCCTGCCTCCTGCTGAAGAGCACCTACAACCTGCTCTGTACAGCAGGAGCATCCTCCCCTCTTACAGCTCACCCAGCAGAGCTATTTCACCCCACCTGAGGTGCTCTTCTCCTTGCTATTTCCTCTGTTCATCCATGTGTGAATACTGTGAGACCTGACTTGATTTTCTAGCATTTATACTCTCAAATTTACTGTTTTATGATGGCTCATTAATGAGTTTTACAGCTAAGATGTTTGTTCAACCTCTTCTTGCATGCTGTTAAAACTGTGCTGTTTTAATAACTGTGAGCCCACAAGACCTGATCTCTGCTCAAGAATATTTATGTCTGGTAAGAGTATTCAATTTGCCAACAAATGTGGTTACAGTGCCTTGTAAGTCATTCATTTTGATGTTTATTTCCTCTGGAATGGCTCTCAGGGGTAGATCTTCCTTCCTGTCAAATGGCTCCACATTCACTTCTCACCAGCTGTTCTTCTATATCCCTGAATGTTTCCTGGACTGAGAGAAATGTGTATTCCCTGATTTGCTTGATTACAACCTGTGACAAAGAAAGCCCAGCCCAGCCTATTGTTTTAATCAAATGCTATGGGAGGAAAAGGAGGAATGCTGGGAGAAATAGATTACACTTTTCTATTGCTTCTCCCACTGTAAAAGTGTGGTCTGTGGGTGCATGTTGAGCAGAGGGTCCTAATTGCCCTTTTGGTGTGGACCCAAGGGTAGTTCTGATCATTCAAAGGGCATCACTATGAAGAACTGTGCTATGCTACCAGCAGATATTCCCTTTCCTTCACCTCATCTCCTCTAAGCAGGCCATTTCTGTTTATAAGAAGACTTAAATAAATGTCCGCATAAAGATTGCAGCCCCCACTGACAGGACAAATGAAATCCCTCCAAGCTTAGTAGTGAGGAAAACTCAAATCCAACTGAGCCAGGGCTGTATGTCACATACTGACTGCCTAATGCAGATTTGATTAACACACTCATACGTTGGAATGAAGTCCTGAGTGCAGGCTAATTCTTCATTAAAAAACCTCAGAAGTAAATAAGGACAACAGGCCTCTTGCTACGCAAGTGCTGTTGTATAAGCTCTGAGTCCCAGTTCCAATGACTTTGTGCTGCTCCCTTTTTTCCTCTTTTTTTTTTTTTTTCTTTTTTTTTTTCTAGGGGGGCCTTTTACCACTAACAAAAACAGAAGTTGCAAAGCATGCATGTCTTGATATCTTAATAGGTTTTCTACTCTACTGGGACACCTTAGCGTCTTGAAAATTTTAAGTTGATATACAGCGTAACAGTAAAAAATTAATTATTATTAAGGTTTAACCAAGGACCTGAGTGGTAGAAACCAATCCAGTTGTGTATAATTAGACACTAGCTACCTTGTAATATTGAAGCTGTAAATAGCCTCAGTGGGGGCCCTGACAGAAGGTTGAGGTGTTTACAAGGCACAAGAGATGCTGCCTCAAAGTACATAATTCCTGTTGCCATAACTATTGCTGATATAATGGATGTGTTCATTAAAACCAGAGGATTACTTGTTTATCCATCTTTTTCTATCACAGGCGCTTCCTTAGAGGAGGGGGGTACAGTGTCTTTTCAATACAAATTTATAGTACACACCTCTTTTTTTTTCCCAGTCAGAGGAATAATGAAGGATTGCTTTATTGATTGCTGACCAGAGGTCTGCTCCCCACTGGGAAAACCAGCTTCTCCGAAACAGTTGCAAACAGTATCACAGAACCTAGAAGGAAAGGAAAAGTGCACACATCCATTTTTAGGCTGCCATTGGGTCTTGGGAGTGCTGGCACTTACTAAGTCTTTGTCTGCAAGGCATGTGCCACTTTTCCCAGCAGGGTAATTACACAGCTTCAGTGCTCAGGTGGGCTGGCTGAAAATACAGCCTGGGCCTCTCTGGTGTCAGAGAGAAGGTAAGAAAGCTGCCGAGGAGGAAGAAGTGTCAGAGAGGATCTGTCTCTGTGGTTATTGCAGGGAGGTGGTGAAGGAGCTGGGAATGAAGAAGAGATGTTGAGCCTGGGTGAAGGGCTGGGGGGACGAAGGTGTTTTAGTTTTTGTCTTTCTTTCTCACTTTATTTTCATTGGCAATAAACTAAATTCATTTTCCCCAAGCTGAGTCCATGTTATCCCTGACCGTAACTGGTGAGTGATCTTCCTGTCTTTATTTCGACCCATACAAGCTTTTCTGTCTTGTCTTGTCTCCCCTCCCCCATCCTGTTGATGAGGGGGAATGAAAGAGTGTCTGAGTGGGCACCTGGTGGCCAGCCAAGGTCAGCCCGCTACGGCCTCACAGCCACCTGACCCCGCAGTCAGCCCTGTAGCCCTAAGTGCATGGTGTCAGAGCTGCTGCCCTGCTCCACTACACAAATACATTTCACTTTGTCTGCACCTTGGCTTCCAGCATGTGAGCATGTACGCAGCATGACAAAAGCCACTAGGGCTACAAGAGTAGCAGTATCAGGTAACTCATAATAAGAAGCAGATAGCATCTCTGCATGGTGTCTTCATACCTTGTTTCCAAATGGTAAGACCACAAGTGGCTGGGGTAGGTTGCCAATAAGATGACATTCTCACAGGCTATGCTAAAGGCTTTGTCACAGCCCCACACTCCTGCAAACAGGCAAAGGACTGTTTTTTACAGACTGGTATTTCTGGGTGGGCTTTACAGGTTAGCTAAACCTAATCTTTTTCCTCATAATATTGTCTCAGGCATGAGATCGTGACTTGGGTTTAAGACATACTGTGCATTTAGCTGCAGGAGATGCTGCTCCAGGTGTCGTCAGGCTGGTATTCTGCCATTGCTAGCATGCTGGAATGAATCACTTGCTAATTTTGAAGCAAATATGAAGCATCAGCTTGAGTCTCAGAAGGTGGAGATCCAGTGTGAGGCTACTGAGAGCAAGCACACTTGCATGCACACTGCAAGCGTATGATACGCTATTGCTCAGTTATATGTGGTTTTCCTGCAATGGCCACTTCAAAATGAATTGTCCTGCTTGGGAAAGAGTAACTGCCCTATAGACACACATAAAAATATGTCACTGAAACTATGTGCTCTCAGAGTTTCCATGCAAAACTATATGTGAGAGAAGACTAATTTATTAAGAGAAGCCAGGTTTGCCTGTAAGAAATAAAAAGTGTTTTTCTTCTAGAAAACACTATTAGACAATATATATAGACAATATATATAGACTATTAGACAACATATATACAATTTAGACCTATTGTCTAAATGTTTTTCTTATCACTGCTGCTATCCTCACCTATTGTGGCTCATTGTTTCAGATGTCAGACCTCCATCCTGTTTTTGCTGTGTACCCCTATATCCTTATATAGACACATATTTATGTTAGCCAAATTTTATTACATGTCAAATTTTTGCCACATCTATATCAAAGCCCAGAATTAGACGAAGTGTACACTTTCATTTGTTTGTTTTTCTCAATCTGCCTGCCATTTGTGCAGCGAAACTTTTGTGTCTTGGATTCCTGACCAGCATAGGGTCAGACCAGTGTCTCCAAGATGGAATAAATGCAGTGGGTTTGACACAAACAGCTTGGTCACCAGCTTGCAAGATAAACAAGTGTGGTATTGGAGGCTGCCAAAGTCTGGAAAGGTAAAAAGAAAGCCCCACTGCAACACAGACCAGCTGGGATATCTACAGGTCAGTCTCAGCATATATACCAGCTTTGCTCTCATAGGTTTGGGGCTGGGATTTTTTGGTTGTTGTTGGGTTTTAGGAGGTTTTTTTGGCTCTCAATTTTTGCAGTTCCAGGGTAGATCTTAGCACAGGCTCAAAACCTTTCAGTCTGCTTTGGTGTCTCTGCCTTGCTGTGGCTATCCTGCCACACTGGCTGCACAGACAGATTCTGACAAAACCCAAGCGAGCCAAATGTATACATTATGGCTTCCTGCCTGCTCATGCTGTCAGAAAGGCAAACAAAATCCCAAACATAACTAGGTCCTGGCCAGTTTTGCTGCTCACCAGAAAACACATTTAGGGATCCTCCACTGCCGCTGTGACCAGTGTCCAGTGGCTGAGAATGAGTCTGGAAGTCAGGGCTTGTAAACCGGTTCACAGCTAAATGCTTTGCCAACCCTCTCTCCAAGTGGTTCAGTCACAATTGGTAACAATCTCTTCAGGTTTTACTGAGGCTTATGAGGGGAAAGCAGATCTGTAGAGAGATGAACAATAAGATGGTAAGAAAACATTTCAAAGGAAATTAGCACTGTGTTCTTAAACAGTATGGAAATGTTATTGCAGACCAGCTCCTGGCCAAGAGGTAAGCACATGCACTTAATTTGAAGTATTGATTTCATGATTAAGCACTATTCACAGTATTGACACATGTCCCTGAATCAGGGCCTTAAAGTGTGCAGTTCTTCCAGAATCAGTTCCCAGAGGAGAATGGCTCTTCTAATTAGCTACTTTTGCCATTTCTCCATAACCTCTTCATTTTATATGATCGGAGTATTACTTGCTTATGAAAGAAAACAAAAGCATTCAATAGGAAAGCAGGAAAATAAAAGCATTCAATAAGAAAGCAGGAAACAGTGAAGCAATTCAGTCCTTTCTCATGAGACGTTTGATCCTGGGATATGCTGAGCATTGACAGTGCTTACAGAAGCCACCACAGAGGCCATTGTATAACTTAACACAGCTTGTCATTAAAGCAAAGCATATGTTTTTCTGATTATACATATTTTCACATATCAACAAAAATCTTAAAGCATAAAATAGCAGCATTCTTATTTAAAGGGGTCTTGAGATACTGGAGCATTTAGCATTCAGCAATGAATGCACAGGACAGACACTTCTGGTACTAGCCAATTCTCCTGCAGTATTTTTTAAAAGATGACAGCACCAAGACACAAGTTCTGAAGAAATGCACTGCTGAGTACATTTGCACTGGGGAGTATGGAGTTTTAGCGGGCATAGCTCCTACTGATTTTCAGAGAGGTTGTAGTTCTGCCACTGAACAGAAAGTTGTCAATTTCAGCACCCCATTCCATCCCAAGAATAGATGAAAAAATTTTAATTATAGTTTGATTACATTTGTACAATTACAGTCACCAAAAAACAGTGTCACGAATTTCCTTATAAATCATCCTGCCATCCCATCCTATATAAATACATGAATGTAATTTAGAGGTTACCTTTTTGGTATTGATACAGTATTGCTACCTATAAATAAATAAACTTTGTAAGATTAGAAAGTATAATGACCTTAATGTAACAGAGTGGGAAAGCAATTAGCTCAAGGTCAGTTACCCATCAGACTTGCTTAGGAGGATAGCTTGCTCCTGAGCTGCTGCCCGGGGCAATGAGATTTATGTATCTGTGTTAGTAGATAATATGATATTTGTTTAACATGTCCGTCTGGATAATATTTGCACTGAACAAGCCGGAAAGGAAGGATGCAAGAGCCAAATGTCAGCTATTTTATGTTTACGTGTTCAACAAAAGGGAGAGTTTACAAATGTCAGCAACTTGTTTTTGTCTCCCACTCCCTCAAAACATCTTGCCATTAAAAATTGGATGTGACAAGAAATTAATCAATATTGTGATCTAATTATTGTTGGAATTATGGGAAAAAGGTAAGATGTCTGAAATATTTAATTGTGAGAAGTGTCTATTAAGCTGACTTTGCAGTGAACTTCCCATAAGATTTTTAAGCATTTGTGCCAGGTTTGAAATGCCTAAATAACCAGAAGACTGTGATTTTCTCCTTCTGGGATACACAAGGAGTCCACAAAACCCCCAGTTCTTACTATGCAGCCCAGAGCCTAGGCATGGTGTCTTTTTATTGCCATCACATGGGTATAGGTGAGGAGGCTTTCTCCCTTGACCAAAGGTGACCAGGTACATGGGAGAGGGGAGGTGGGCTGGGCAGCCCGACCCCAGGGGAGGGCTGGCAGATCTGGGTCCGCCCTGCTTAGCTCCACCCTTCTGCAAACCTGGCTTTGATGGAAGCAGTTCCTCATTCAGATGGTGAAAGCTCAGCTTTGGGGAAGTGTTTACATAGAAACTGATAATAGCTGAAAACCCCCTATTTTTATATTTTAAAGCTCATTAAATTATCTCACCTTATCTCACTAAACCATCTCTGTGACAGATTACCATTTCAGGCAGTGTTGTTAGGGGCATCTACACCATGATCAAAAGCCTGTAAATAGCTTGTTTACATGTCTTTCTACTAGTAGTCTGCTGTTGTGTATTTTCACACCAAGCTGCAACAAGACAACACAGCAGTTTGCCCGTTCCTTCTGAAAATCCTGGCAAAAAGGAAGCGCTTACCCAGGAGACTCTCCAGAGGGTTTGCTAAAGAGTAACACTGCTGAGCTGACTTGTGCAAACCAAGCTGACCTGTCATGGATACAAACATTGGCACAGCAAAGTCATCCCTCATTATGGTGAAATAACTCACTCACAATGTGGAATGGAAGGAGTTTTGCTCAGGTGTTTTTTTGGGGGGACACCTACTGGCTGTAACCAAGGAATGTAAAATAGAACTCAAGATCAGTTTTTGGGGGGTGTGGTGGGAAATCTATTAGATATCCCTTTCTTACTGCTATTTGCAATATTCAGTAGAGATTTTTAAGGTTAACTCTGTCTCTGGCAAGTCAATTCCATAAGAGCATCTGGGACTGCACAGATTGTGGAGACAGTAACAACTCTCCTAGGAAAGGCACCCTTGGATCATGTGTCCGCTAAACATTAAACAGGGAAGGAAGAAGGAAAGGAAGGAGGAAGGGCAGAACCACTCAGCTCCCCCCTGCTCTGAGCCCCTCACGTCCTCATTGTGGCCCTGGTTCCTCTGCCCTGGCCTCCCCACCACCACGCACCGTGCACTGACCTCAAGGCCATCTGACCATCCTGCCCCAGCCTTGCCCCATGCAACACCTCACCCTCCCAGGAGGTGTCCAGGTCTTCACCACCTTTTCCACAGTGTGAACCAGGAGGCAGTCTGGTCCAGCTCCAACTGCAAGGCTGCTTGGGGCCTTCCTGGTTTACCCACCTCTTTCCTTACACCTTGAGCAACCAGCACAAGCCACAGGTACACTTGTTCCATGGAAAGGCTTTTGGCAGGGGACAGTACCTCTCATGCCAGGTGCTTAGTGCTGGGTAGCATCCAGTGGTTTCTCCTGGACTGGAAGTGCCCCATGGGCCACCAGTTCAACAGCCCCAGTCTTCAGGTTTGCTTCGTTTTGTAGTCATGCTGATGGTAAAAATCACCACAACAAGTTTTTTTTGTTGTTGTTTGGTTGTTTTTTTCCCCCATGCTTTTTCACATAGATTTCTAGAATTGTGACAAATATTTTAAAGCAGTGATGAATTGTTTATAACCAAATAATCTGGTAAATTTTCACATTGTCTTTGATCACTTAATAGGTCAAGCATATCACATTTCAGGCAAAAAAATAATGGACCTTATTCGTATTTGTATTCAAACTTTGACATTGTACAAGACTCCAAAAGACAGAATGATGAGTCTTTCTGCACTATGGTGAAAGGATGTAACTAGCATCAAGGAAAGTCAGAATCAGGCTCGTTGTTTTGTATGACAGAGATACTGATGCTTGTGAAGAAATTCTTACAAATACTATAACAGGGATTACGGCTTTAATGATCAACTACAGCCTGTTTTCACAAGTGGAAATGGCTACCAGAGCTGCAGGCTAGAGAAAACATGGGATTTAGGGTCTCCTATGATTTTACCCTCATACCACTGATATAAATGGCAGTCTTCTTCCAACAAGAGGTCATTAGGTCAACCAAGTTGTTAAGTTCCAAGTAGCTTAATTTGAGTCAAGGGGACTGCATGGTTGTACAACCATGTGAGTACCATCAGGTCCCACAGGCTTGCAGACAAATTTTGCTCTTGTTTAACTTGGTGTAGAGTAAGAGTAGATTCTTGTCATTAGTGCAATTAATCCAAATATATACCATTATAATCTTTAGCAGCATTCACCTATTCAGAAGCATGCTCTCTCTGTATTATGTGCACATAACTTCCCTTGACATTAACAGGAGGGGATAATAGACATGGAAATGTAAAGAGAGGTTAATACTCTTCCCTGTGACCTTCCCAGAGACATCTTATTTTCTCAAGCTGACCCCTCATTATGCTGAAAACTGCAAAGAAAAAAACCCACAGTTTCTGTTGCTTTTTTTGTTCACTTCAGAGACTACAGACATCTGTCCTAAGTACATTCTGTTAATAATTATTTTGAATGTATTCTAAAAATCCACATCATTCCCAAAGAGGGGAAAAACACAAAAGAAACCCCAGTTGGTGAGGGAGGACAATGTGTGACATTATAAGCAGGTTGGAGCTGCCTGCCGTGATTGCCACTCAGAGATAAAAATCATTCCTCACACTTTGAGACAAAAGTAAATGGCAGTTTGCAATGTTAAGAACCCCTGTGGAAATAAGATGAAATGAGATGAGGCTTCCAGACTTGTGAGAAAAATCAATCTGATGGAAAATTGACAAACTTGTTTAATGTGTTGGTACAAGATCCAAGACTTGACCCGTAGAGACCTCCACTTAGGCATACCGTGAAGTTACTGTCAGTTCTCTTAATCTGTTCAATTACACAACAGGATCTCAAAGGGGGCTTTTTACCAAACATCACTTTAAATTAACTTTTCTCTTCCGTGTTTTAAACTTGCAGTCCTTCTCCCCCTCTTTGTAGCAACATGGGTAAATTATTAAAAAGCCCACTTGCTTATCAATGTAAATGCTATACAAAGACCAGTTTAAAATTTTTCCTGGAAAGAGAGGTTTGTGCAGTTAAAAAGACAAAAATGCTCATCTCATTACATGTGGCCAAATTAATCTCCACTATAGTTTCTCTGAGGCAAAGGTCTATTGTTGTCCTGTTTTGGGGAATGAAGAAACGGTAGTAAAAAGCATCACACCGTCATTTTCATTCCATTAAGAACATGAACCTGTGCTCCTTTTCACAGCCACAGGCCACAAAGTGAAGTAGAGAAGGATTTGGAAGGGAAGAACTACTGCTGTACAGAGCTGACCCTAAATGCCTGGGTTTTTTCCTTGAGGAAGTGGAATACGATAGGAGGGGAAGATGCTAAAGAATCCAAGGGATGTAACAAATTTAACTTGAATATAGGTACAGCAGGATTTACGAGGGAGAGTTTGAACTCCAGATGGCCAGAGAAGAGAAAATGGTCTCTTCCTTCTTCATTATTTTATTAAATGCAGCTTTGAAACAAAAGATTAATTTTTCCCGAAATCTGTTATATTTGAAGTCTGAAGTGAGGGACTCTGAAACCGAGCAGACAGAGCAGCAGGAATCTGGTCTATCAATTAAACTCAAGTGTCAAGACTCATTTAGATTGATAGGTGTGACAGTGCAAGTGTCCAGCAATATTATTTAATAGGTTCATTCTCAGTAAATGCATAAGTACCAGCAGTAACATAGCTTTCTGTTAACCAGAAAACTCACAACGTCCCAGTAACTATAGGAGCTGTCTGCTATTGATTTGGAGTGGGTGAGGAACATGTGATGGGTTTTCCTGATGAATTCTTGGTCTTGTTGATTTCAGTGGAATTAGGCTTTCTACCACATTATTTTCTGCTTCTTTGTTTTATAGTTTGTTTTTGATATTGAACAAATGAAATCTGAGAAACAAAAATTCATTTAACATAGTAAGAAATTAAGAATGGAATATTGAGAATAATAGTGGTAGGTTTTTTGATACTTTTTTTTTTTAAAAAAAAGTCCATAAAGCATGAACATTGAGAAGAGATTGCATCTAGGAAAGGTGAGCAGCTGTTGGTATGTTTTTTGTTTGGTTGGGTTTTTTTTCCCGTTCAGAAGGGATTAGCTGATTTTCTACTGTGCTTGTTAGAACAACTTGAAAGAAGACAACTTACTTCTGTAACCACTCCAGACACAAAAAAGCATCAAATTTAGAAGGTCTTTTGTTAGTTTTGTTAGCAGTATTAATATCACTGTAGTGTCAACAATTCTTGATAAAACAAAATACAATCAACTGCTTAAATAGATAACAGTTTAACAAGTTTTATTCCACTTAATAGTACATTCTTGGTCTGAACATTTAAAGTAAAGGTTAACTGTAATCTATACTAAATATCTACTTTATTAATATGTCTTGCAGAGATAGCTTTATTTTAGGGGTGAAAATAATTTCTAAATGTTTTCTCTTCTATAAGCCACTATTAAGTCTCTTTGGAAACTTGTTAAAAAGTAGTATTAACTCTTTTCTCACTTCCTGAGTGACCTGAGGAAGACCCTGTTGCTCTTTTCAGTATCAAGCACTTTATAAAAGCTGTGCGCTTCTCAATGAGAAAATGTTATTTATTCTCTCCAGTAGCTTTTTCACAGGCTTCAAAAACATCAGCCTGCTCAGAGCCTGCTGAAATTGACAGAACTCAAGTTAGAATGAATAGTAGACACACTTACTATTGTGGCTTTTTAATGCTTTTTGGCACTCCGAAGGTCCTCAGCTCAGACTATGAACACTTAGAGGAACCAATTCTGACCTAGGGAGGTAAGTTCCAAGGTGGTGTGAGTATTAAGACTGCAACTCAGGCTAAATGGGCCCAAATTTGTGATATGTTCATTTTGAAGGATTGTCAAATGGTTAGACCTTGACCACTCCTTCAAGCCTGATCCATTAAATCCAAGTGCAGATGTGGCACATTATTGGCTAGTGTTTTCAGCTGCTAGCTTCTGTATATTATTACTTACTAGGAAACTACAATAGACACCAGAATTTTGAGACATAACCTATGAGACTAATAGCATTTTTATTTAAAAGGCTAAGGTCAAAGCTGCTCAAAATTAGAGGGGTAGCAGCCCTACTCTTTTATGGAAGCTCAGTATCACTGAGCATTTTAGCATTAATACTAATGCTAGTGCTAGTGCAAATGCTAATTCTGTGTATTTCATACTTAACACCAAGTATTTTCTAAGCAAAGGGTCAAGAACAAGGTGTAACTAAAATGATCAATCTTATTAACACACATATAAGTACATAGACTAATGTAATGATGATGAAATACCCTTCACACTATGTTTTAGATAACTGATATAAAAATGTTAACATAGTAACAGTCGCTTTAGAAGTGGGTTTGACTGAGCCTTAAAGACTGGTTGAAAAAAAAATACTTTAGGGGTGACTTTAGGCAAGTCAATAAATTAAAAAACAGTCTTCACAAAGTAGCTGCCCGAAAGTTAGGCTGATCATTTTGCAGACATCCTAAAAGGAAGCACAATCTACGTATCACTTGTTTCTTAATTATTTTACTTATGCTTTCTGGCAGGAGAAAAGAATCATCCCTTTATTGGACATTACCAAACATGGGGAGGGAAGGGCAGATGCACATGCAGCAAGGAAGCCCATATTTTTGCTTTTATTGATGCAGGCTTGACTTACAAAAACAAGAAGAGAGAAATTTCTGTGGGCCTTATCATAATAGTATATGGGAATCTTCTGTTAATTTTCCAAAATGCCTCAAGGACCTAGTCAACCAAGTCACGCAAAGGCTTTTGGAATTCTTGTCTGGTGTCTGATACCAGCAGTAATCTGTGATTCTTGTCTGTTACAATTTGATAATGCAAAGAGTTACCATTCATGGTCATTAGCTGTCCCAAGAGGGGTGTTTTTTGTGTTTCCAATTGATGTATATCTCTTAGACCCATACATTCACACTACGGAAATATACCTTCCTCCTCCCCTAGGCATACCGGGCAATTGCCTTGACTAGCAACAAACCGATGGGCTGATCTGACTTACTGAGAATTTCTCTTCTATAATGTTGCTCTTGCTGCTTCCCAAACATATTCTGTCCTGTTGGCAAAGATCCTACACAAGGCATCTTTGTTTCTGCCAAGTAACAAATCTTACTCTGATGTCATGGTATATTGAACTCTAGAATATTTAAGGAAGTTAGATGGCTTTATTCTTATTTTTTGATTCTGATGTAATACTCCTCTCCAGTTTTCAAGAAAATCAACAGAGCTTCATTAAAAAAATTGAATTCACACTCACAAACATACAAAGGTCAGAAAGATAAGTTTTCGAGGGCTGGTAATTATTTCAGTATTGAACAGCTGCCCGCATTTGCTCAGCTCTACCTCTGCTAAAGAGGCTTCCACCCATGGAAGATTTGCCCAGTATCTTTATTTTTCAGAGGCAATTTTTTCAGAGGCAAATGTCTTGATCTTAATTTACTGCACATCCTTGCTGGAATAGTTCTCAAGCCTTTGCAGATGCAAAGTCATAGGGAGCTGCCTGGCTATATATGATTTTACATGCCTTGCAGATAGCTCAGAGATGCAATTGCAAAAATCTAGCACTTACAGACAGCTGGGAATTTGTGACAGTCCCTGAAGGACTTTACAGCCATAAACCAATGACTGGATTACACTGATCCATAAATGCATTTTTCTTCTGTATCTGGCTAATGCAATACAAATAGTCTTCCTACTGTTAACCATTTCCGAAGCCACATACAAGAGAACATAAAGGAAATGGCATATATTAAAACAGAAAGGCCATCAGGTTACTTGGTCTTTATACCAGCAAAAGACTTCAATGCCTGTACTGTTGCAGGAAGCGCCAAGTACAGGAATATTCCTTAAGTTCTGCTTTCAGAAAATTTTGTGGAAAGTAGTGATCCATTCAGACCATAGAAGGAATTGGTGACAACTTCTGCTCTAGAGCTGGAAAACTCAACTCACAGACAAGCTATGGGGCAAAGTTACAGGCTTCAGCTTACCAGCAGCTTCTTCCTCTGTAAGAACCCTGGAGCCTCATGGTGACACGGCCTCCACGTCACCGCACCTTTTGTGCCAGCCTGCCCCGGTACCTTCGCTGCCTCATCCCATCCTGCAGCTACGCTCGCCTAGCCAGCTGCAGCCAGGGAGGGAGGCAGGGTGGACAGTGGGTCTGAGGTCACCCACGTGCCAAGGGTGGAGCAGGGCCCTGGTGCCTGGCCTGGCGAGGGCTCTCCATGGCCTCTTCTCAACTGGGTGTCTGGGAAAGGGCTGCTGCCCTGCAGTGTACTGCTTGTACCCCACTGTGGAAGTAAGCTGATGCCTTGGGGTGCTGTGCTGTACAGGACCAGGGCTCTGCTTTGGGACCTGTGACACAGAAGCAGCTTCTGATAGATAACCGTGACCTGCTAATAACAGAGCCATGCATCTATGCATGAATAAATCAAACTTGCCCAGGACAACCCTCTGGTGCTGAGGTGATGGGTACAGGAAAGCACATGCCTGTGCCATTACATCTTCCTGCCCTCAGGAAGCAGTGGCTGCATCCAGGGAGCCTAAGGAGATGGCTACTGGGCACTACTAACACTGAGTTTGTGTAGGAGAACAGTAGTCATGGGCCAAGAGCATGCAGGTGACTGCTGGAGTGATCTGACAGCTCAGCAGTGCCCCGGCACTGCTCATATTACCACAAGTGTAGCCACAGAAACTAATGTCACATCCTGAAAAATACACAGTGCCTAGTCAAGGGCCACTGCCAGACTGAAGCTGCATCCCTGGATTTCAGACCGGTTCTATACTCCAGTTCCTTACTGTCATTTAAAACTACACTGGTCTGAACACTCCGCAGTTTCCTTAGGTTGTCATTACTTCCATTGCTTCAAAGATACTGTATTAATCTTTATTAATTCCTGAGCCAAAGAGTAACATTTGAAAACTTGTAATGAACAAACTCTTCCTTTTTTTTTTTCTATTGGGAAGATCATGAAGGCATTTGGAGGTTGGAATTCTCTTCACACTTCTGCAGGGTCATTCAAAAGTGATTTTTCTTTAGCTGCAACCTTTTTGGTTGCTATTAAACATTTCCAGGTGCATTTGCTTCCTAATCAAATCCTTCCTTGTAGCACACAAATTGGTTTGGGTTGGAAGGGATCTTAAAGATCATCTGGTTCCAACTCCCCTGCCATGGGCAAGGACATTTTCCACTGGACCAGGTTGCTCAAACCCACATCCAACCTAGCCTTGGAACACTCCCAGGGAAGGGGCAAGAGAATATTCAAGAAAAATATTTTATTTCTATTTTCAGTCTTGCTCATTCACCTCAGTATTTGAGCACCTTTCAAAGCATCAAGCAAAGTGATTAACATTCACTACATTTGTTTCTCATCTGTCTCCAAGGACAGAAGGATACAAAGCATTTTGTTTTGTATAGAAACATTAATTTGCTGCCTGTTTTAGAGAAAAAAACCACAAACCCATCCCGTAAAGCAGGGAATTATTTAGTTTATATTAGTTCAGAGACTATGCTTCACATAAGACACTTTACTGTGATCCAGGGAGGTGACCATATACTGAAATAACAGTATGAAGACAATCTTTCAGTCCATCAAAGGTAAGTAATGAGATGTTGAACTTGATTCAAGGAGCCAGAGCAAGACACCTCAGAGAAGTTACCTGTGCTCACTAAGAGTTAAATGCTGTGAAGACATTTCTTGCAGCTTTCTCTAACAATTGGTATTTTGAAAACACAAAGGGCCATAGCACTTTGCAATAAGGTACATGATGAAAGCATGAGATTATGCAATTTTCAGTCCAGGAGCCTTTATAATTTCATAGCAGCTGGAAATGTCCAATAATCTGGGTTGCAAAATTTTTTATTTTAAGACTTCTAAAGCTTATTTATACACAAACACTTTCTGCAAGCTACATATAGAGAGACTTCCTGGAACATGGAAGTGGAAACAGTTCAGCTTGCAGTTATTGTTGATTTTCTCCCAGGAATAAATTTGAAACATAATCCCATTACTAAAATTTTATAAAGATGGAACACTTGGATTTACCTTACATAATCCTGACAGCCTTTACAAAAAAGCAGCCTACAACCTAAATAAAAAAATTTTGGCCCGGGTTCCTTTTTAACAACTGTGGAGATGCAGCTGTTACACAGACCTTTATTTCAGTGCTACCTTATTCCAGCTTGTGAAAATGTCTCCAGTCAAGCAACCGCAGCTGCAGTGGTGGGACTTAGCCTATTTATTCGTGTGAATCTGAGCCTAATGCAGACAAAGATCCAGAGGAACAGCTGAGCTATTTGACTGTCCTTCAGCAGCTCAGGTCATCTACAGTGATTGCATCTGTGGACAAGCCAAGCAAGAAGCCAAACAGAGGGAGGCAAGGAATCTCAAATCATTTAGTGCCCTCAGTTTTGTGTACAAGTCTTGGAAATATAAAAAACCATAAAATAATGAGCTGTCTGCACTCTTGGTATAAACATTGTTTAATGAACAGGCAGTGAATTCCTGTAATTAATTTGACTACTGTCCTCATTTTCTATTCTTCCTTCTCTACCAAAAGAAGAAATAGCCCATTTCATTTGTATGAGAAGTTAGGATGAGATAGTTCATGCTGTAATATGAAATGTTGGGCTTCTCTGTTTCAGCTGTTGTGTAACCTCTTACCCATGTGACAGCTCCGTTTCCTTATTCACTTTGTCCTTCAGTTCCCTTTTTGACCTGCAGCATTGCAGCAGTGGATCAAGTGAAACAGGAGTGCTCAAGAAGATACTACGTTTTATAATTCCCAAGAGTATAAAGAAAGAACATCACAGAGACACAACAGCAAATGAATAATTTAATTTGCTAGAAGTATGGATATTTGACATCAGTGTAAATCTCTTACCCTGAGGTTACTGATGCCTGTAGTTTAGTTGAAGATATTTAGTGGAGGCAGTCAGTTTGGCCAAAATTTCTTGGCTGTAAACAACTCAGAAATTAAATTTCTGAAATTCTTGTAATTACCTAATAATCCCGATCTGGAGTTATCAAACAGTATTTTATTTTATTCTTGCTTGAATTGAGCCCTGCAAGCACGAGATATACAAAATAGGTATCTTTTAAAAAAATCTGATTTTTTAATCTTTATGACATGGAATTTGCTTTGGACTTGATGTCCACCATTAAATGTTTCTGCATTTGTGTCTCTTTCTCAAAAAAACAAGACAACCAGAATGAACAGAAAGGAAATTTCTGTGCAGCTGTCTGATCAATAAGCATCTGTCTGTAAATCTCAATTTTTAGCTCTGCATATACCTACTTGTCAGCTCAGTGCTACTTCCCAGGCTGAGACTGACTAGAAGCAGATAAAAAATTATATAGTAGCTCAAGAGCAGTTGAAGAATAGATTACTGGGATTTGGGAACTTTAGCAAATATTTACTAGTAAGTCCTTAGCTTGATTTTGATAAGACTTTTGCAGTTAAATGACTATTTCTCTTCCTCAGCAGAACTACAGACAATTTAATGGGTGGAACTGTTTATCAAGCAAAACCATGAAAACACCACACAATCCAACCAATACAGGTTCTGTTCCTGACCTGAAAGCAGGCCTGTTTTATCAGCTTGCAAACTTGATTCAGGATTTGGGCAAACACAAGCTTGTTCCAATTCCTCTCCTCCAATCTGAAACCAATTAAATGCAGAGTTTTCACATATTTCTCAATGAAAAATAAATGTCTTGTGATCAATGTCTATACAACTGAAAAACAGAGAAAAATAGTACTTGAACCTTCCACCCTTATAAAAAAAACCTTTCAAAACCAGAAAGCCCCCTTTTTAAACAACTTGTATCATATTCTGTAGTCTCAAGATCAAGTACAATACTGATAAAAGATAATTTCAGATATACTTTTGTACAAAAAATTAGGTTACCAAGAGGTATATGGTAATCCAGCAGCTAATGCTACTTTTTTTGATCAGGTGACTCAATTGTAGTTTTAAGGATCAGCAGACTTCTGTAACCAGAGAAATAGAAGAAAAAAAAGAAGTACAAGTTTGCAAATGTCTACATTTATCATAATCCTACATAACAATATCATATATGGGAACTGCCACATAAATTCATCAACTCAACATTTTTATGTAAGACAGCCATGATATGATTATTCTGCATTTCCCTACATGATAACAATGGGGGAAAAGACAAAGAAATTACAAGTGAAAAAAAAAGGCAGGGTAAGAAGAATGAAGGGAGAAGAAAACTTTGCAGTCAGTAAGTATCTTTTATAAGGTTTTCAGAAAAAACCCCAAACCTGAACCCAAATAACCAAAATAAAAACTCACAAATATTCACCAAGTACTCACCCTATTGATATTGGCAAAAGACAACTACTCTCACAAAGCATTATTCGGTTTTTAAGTTGTGACAATATACAGGAGATCACATGCTCGAGCCTGGAGCATCTCCTGGGGTGTCTGTGGTTTGGAAAACCATTTGGTAACTCCACTTCTAAATCTACGAGAACTTCAAATAAAATCTCAGTCACCTATTCTGCCAACATAGCAGGTCAGTCATGGAGAAGGCTGGGAGAAAAACAACTACAGGGTGAAAAAATAACATCACTTTAAATAATTTTATTTTAGAGGACTCTTTAAATAGATCTGCTTTAAAGTCACTCTGTTAATATGGAGTTTCATAAATAAGCAGCATAAGCTCTCACCTAATTTAAAATATAAATCTAAACATTTACAAGATCAG
Organism: Falco biarmicus; assembly: GCF_023638135.1. Classification (NCBI taxonomy): domain Eukaryota; kingdom Metazoa; phylum Chordata; class Aves; order Falconiformes; family Falconidae; genus Falco; species Falco biarmicus. The sequence goes on along the minus strand of NC_079311.1, from coordinate 25,962,602 downwards.
ACATCATCATAGCCTTTTTACATATGCTTTTACAATTGTTACTGTGCAATGCGTTCTTTTATTAGGAAGAATTTCTTTACTGAGAGGGTTGTCGAGCTCTGGACCTGGCTTCCTGGAGAGGTGGTGGATGCCCCCCATGCCTGTCAGGGTTTGAGAGGCGTTTGGACAATACCCTGAGTAACATGATTTAACTTTTGGGCAGCCCTGAAGAGGTCAGCCAGTTAGACTGGGTGGTTTTTGTATGCCCCTTCCAACTGAAATACTCCCCTCTCCCTCTCCCTCTCCATCTCCCCCTCCCCTCCCTCTCCCTCTCCCCTCCTCTCCTCTCATTTATAAGATGTAAGAGTCCTTTTCCTTTTCTTGTTCATGGTCACATCACCTGAAGAAGGCCCTGTCAGCCTCCTAAAGAGCTTTGTGCCTCTGTTTTCATGTAACCATTGTGTATGTGACCTGCTGCCTTTCTCGATTTTGTTCCTGTCAATGCCATAGTTCATTAAGCAACAGCAAGGCCATATCTATTTCTTAAGAATCTGGGTGGACATCAGTGAGCTCACATGGAAGCCAGCTGAGAGACTGAAAAAAAATTATCTGTTGGTTAATTATTCTTACTAGGGCTGTTTTCTCATTGAAAAGGGATTACAGCTTGTTTTACCAAATACTGAACACACATGTAGAGAGCTTGCTAAGTTTAATAGTTCTAAGAAACTGTCAAGCATGGCTCAAGCTCTTTCATAGGACCTGCAAGGGAAGAAATGTTTCCTGTGAGTGAAGCCAGGGGGTTCTGTGGCCATGGCTGAGTTTTGAAAGTTGAGTCAAATGCTGTAGCAGTAGCACAGAAGACCTCTGGGCAACCATTTTGCAAATGCTGAAAAGTCACTCCCAGTAGCCACCTGTGGCCACGCTGGGATCAGTTTATCTTTATCTATGATATTTTTCAGAGAAGTTCACTTTGTCCCTGCTCAGAGATGACTAGAAGCTGCCTGGTACTACACAGAGTGCTTGCTGAGATGAGGAATAGGCCAACTTGGATTTGGCAATTCACTGAATTTCCCACTAATCTGGGAGCCTGAGCAGAGTGAATTTGGATCTGCATGTGAAACACCATGGTAGACATTTCCCCCGAGGACACCCACCTCCACGCTGCCTTTTAGTGGTGATAGATGGGTAGAGCAACCACCAAAGTGAACTCTGGACTTATACCTGTATTTAGAAGAGCGAATGACTGAAAGTAGATGTTATCTGTCTTTTTTCCACAATCACCCATTGTTTAGTTAAGAAAGCACTTAGAACTTGCCTTAGCCACCTCTTCTGCAGGTTGAACAAACCCAACTTCTCTGGCCTAGAAAGGTCTCTGATATGACAAATGCTAAGCCACAGGCTACCAACCTTAATGGCAGGTTCCCACAAATATCTTGAAGGAACAAAGACATTTTGTCAGTAAAGGAGGCCTGCTGGAACTAGGAAATCCAGCAAGTAAGCTGCCTGTGAGCTTTTGAATCCACTGTAAGTTCTGAGGAAGAGAAAACAGGGAAAGAAAAAAACCCTCTTTTTATGAGGCAATAGCTTTTCTTTTTCCCCTAAATGATACTTCCCCTAAATGACATTTCAAAAATTAAAGTGTGCACAACATTGTTATTTATTCCTATAAAACTACTTAGGAAACATTGATTTATCATAAGGAAATTAAAGAGCTACCTGTGACACTGCAGTTAGAAGAACATATTTCTGTCCTATACCACATAAACTTCCAAATTACATAAATGACAAGATCTACGGAAATGAATTAGCCACACTGAGATCTATAAAGATTAGTATGCTCAGAAAAATAAGAGAGAGATGAATAGCCAGTAGAAGGCAAGACTACTGGAAGTGACTTAATAGCAAAAGTGAAAAGAGATGATCAACTAGATCTGTAATATACAAAAAAAACCCTTAGAGAAGCAGAGTATTCCCGCTTGAAAAAGCCCTCTGGAGGTTATCTAGTCAAACTCTGTCGCTCACAATGGGGCCCTATTGGATGAGTTTGTCAGGACCATGTCCAGATGAGTTCTGCACAGTCACGGATGGAGATTTCAGCCTTTCTATTAGCATAGTCTAAGTACAGTTAGCAGCACAGATAAACAGAAGACACCATGTATTTCTTTTTTCTTTTATTTAAACCTATTGCAAGATCAAAGGTTTCACGAAAAAATAGAAACTTACAAATTGTGTGAATAGTTTTAATGCACTCATAGAAAGACATTAAATGAGAAATGACTAAGATTCTGTACTATATCTGCAATATAATCAACTGGCTTTATTCTGAAAATATAGTAAATATTTTCAGAATATAGTAATATATGAGTAAATAAAATATAGTAAATATGAGTAAATAAAAAGCCTAGCATTACACATGTTCACACGTAAGTACCACTTACTTAAGCTAAAAACTTTACCATATATTTTTTCCAGAGAAGTTATTTCATCCCCATTTTTAAAGTCTAATAAGAAAACATTCAACAACCTCACTGGAATAACTGTGAACTGATGTTTCTGTTGTAAAAAATTATGCTATGGAAATCAACAAACAGTTTTACAGAGAGTTATACAGTCATACTAAATAAGCTTCTAGGTTATGCTGCATTAGATTTTTTGGATTAGCAAAACATTTTGACAATAATGGCAACTCTCAAGCTGAAGCTTATGTATTTCATACCTTGGATAAAAATGCTGTAACCTTTTAAAAACAAATATCCAGTGTTACACACCTGAAAACATTCTTAACCAAATGGTAATACTCTAAAGGTTAGTGCAACTTCAAATTGAAGCCACAATGTCTGTACTGTCAGTATCCCCTGGTCAAATTTAACTCCTTAAAATGCAATGTGACACACAGAAAATTAATTGTTTTATGTATTTATTCTGAGTACTTTCTTGCATACACTGCATTACGAAGCATCTGATCCTACAAAGTGATACCCACAATGGGACTCATATTTAGATGGCCTTCTCGAGGTAACTGCTCTCTGAATTGTAAGATCTGCTGTAAAAGTACAACCACACAGGAAATGAGAGGAATCCTGTTATTGGCTTACACCCATTCATCTGAATTTCCCAACTGAACAATATAACAGCATAGTCAGAGCAGACAAGTTCACTAAAAAAAAAAGAAAAAAAAAGAAAAAAATTTTTTTCACTCAGGTATTTAAACATTGTCGGTTAACTTATTTTTGATGGTGTATTCAATTACTGTTTGACTTTATAAAGTGGGAACTGGTTATCAGTGTTAAGCACTCAACTCACTACAAAAATTACAAGATGGAAAGATTTGGAAATCTCTACAGTATCTCCTATTTTAAACAAAACAAAATGAAAGAAGATATCAATTTGGTGAAGTGATAGACAGAAAGGAAGTAAGATTGTGCAGTAAATATCCATTCTGTCATTACCACCATTTACTAAGACTTCTGTTTAGAAGAATGATTTGTATAATTATCAAAATGTTTATAAGAAAATCACAATTCTTTGTACATTTTCTTATTACTGTGCATCTTAAATCTCCTGGGGTAGCTTCAGTAAATAATAAGCATCAAGTTCAGCTCCCAGTTTCAAGCCTGTCTGATGAACTGCATGAGTGCTAGCACTGAGTTACCATTTACAAATCAAAGCAAATACACATACCAAGATGAAGTAATGTAAACAGAGGAAAACAAGCTTAACATCTTCTATAACTCAAACTATCCAGAGAACTAGTAAGAAACCACTTCAAGAAATCTGCCAGAGGCTTTTATATCTTTTATGCAAACAAAACCATAATGCATTTCTAAAGTTTTGCTTTAATATTGGTATTTAGTTGTACAGTACTTAAAGTCAGTGTACAGCTTTTGCCATTTTACTGTAATCTCTGTAAACTCACAATTATATTGCATCATATGAAAGGTTGTGAACCCTCTGCAATCCCCATTAGATCTACTGAATGCAGCAGAGTGGAACTGTCATGTAGGTATAGGAGGTTAAGAGGCAGTAGACATATTGGGTGTCCAGCCCATTTGGTAAGCCCGTTCCAATGTCCTCTTGCAATCCTGTAGTACGGTACTGAAGGTTATATGTGGATACTGCTGCACTAGCTGCTCCACTGTGGCTTCATTCACCTGCAATTGAAGAAAAGAATCTGTGATGTGCAAAACATGAATAAAAAGGGCAACGTTATGCAAGCTAATTGAATGACCGAACCTTGAACTCCTGGGAGGACTTGCAGGATTGGGCCATTTGCTGATACTATAGGTTTGGGTGCACTTAACAAAAAACAAATATACCGAATGTAAAGATCTGTTAGAGAAAAAAAAAAAACCAAACCAAAACACACCACACCTTGATTTTATTCTACTAAGTCCTGTTTGGTTATTTGTGATTGAAAACAAATATGAAAGACAGTCTCCATTTGCAAACAGCTTTGTTTAGAAAACTGCAGCAACATTTAACAACCTATTAAACTATTTTCATGCCATGCTTGACTATGCTGGCCACTCACAGAGCTCCAAACCCGATTATTCAAAGAAAAGCCATCCTGTCTAATGAAGTGCTGCCCAGAGTAACAGATCTTGAAATAGAAGCATATTTATTCAAACTCACTCAAGCAGACATAGGTCTGAAATGTAAGACTTTCTTGGCTTCGGAAAATGAAAGTTGATTACATCCATTAATTAATTTATGGCACAGTTATGGTATTTTTACCCATACTATGTAGTAACTCTATAATTAACCTTATCAAAATGCACTTGCACTGTACACCAGCTCTCAAGGTGGTTGCAACGAAAAATAAGAGATAACTAAACGTGGGGAAAGGAGCGCAAACTATTCCATATTGCAGGTAAATCAATTTATTAGTTTACCAATTGCCAATATAGGTCAACTTTTCCAAAGGTCAGAAGCCCTGCATATTTTCGTGTACATTGCTGGTAGAAGTTTTTATTTTAGCCTTTTGCTGTGAGGCTAATACTGCTCAAAAGGTTTTGTGGGAAGAAGTGGTGGGATCAATAATTAAAACATAGATGCTTGCTGGGTTTGGGATGTCCCTTCTAAATCTTAGACATCAAAGGTAGCACCTTTATTCTTGATTAGACCAGGCAATCAGACAAGCCTAGCTAAACCCAACATCTTTACAATTGCAGTGCTGTGAGGGGATTAATTTGTCAATTATTTTTAAGATGACTGCAGTTCATATCACAGAAGTAGACAGCTTTCTTTAGCCTTTAGATAAATAAAAGATTAACCTAAGAACCACAACTTCTAGGTAGCTCTCTCTGAAATCTTTGCTGAACACTCGGGCATTTTAAAATGCATCAATACTACATTTAAATACTGAACCACCTAGATCAGTAGGATGTATGACTGATATGCTTTTCCCCATGGTGTTCCACCGTCAAGGCTAAAAGTAAAAAACGAGACTAAAACGTTTACTACCATTACAAAAACCCATCTTGGGAACAATATTCTAAAGCATAGTGACCACAGTATCTAATAATATTTTTGTCCTTAAAAGATAACAAGGAGCACATCCTTCTGAACAGTGATTGCACCCAATGACAAGGATAAATGAAAGATTTAATATCCAGTTCTTCTGCTTTGATAATAGAAACATTCAATCTTCATTGGAAGTTTCATCTAGCTGAAACTGACTTGGATAGAAAACTGGTTTAACTTCCCTTCACAGCACAAACTACACTTTTGGCAAATTGCTATGTTACAGTAACATCTTCCAGTGCTGAAAAACAAGAAGTGACTTTTAATAAATCAAAAATGAAATCAGAGATAGCACAAGTCCTCCAAAATATCTGATATTTATAGCTGAATACATACTTTAAAACTGACAGCAACACTTCATAGAAATATTACTTGGAAGGCAAGAATCCCCAAACGTAGCAGTATTTGCTAGATTTTGCCTATTCAAAAATAGTCAACAGCCTCTTTTCTTTAGATTTGTGGTGCAGAGAGCCATGGCACAATCTATCATACTACCAGAAATTTCCCTTAATGGTTAACTCAGCCACAACGAAGATGCTTACCACAGACAGCTTCTCACTCTGCCCTTCTTAATGGGAAACTTAAAGAAGAGATGTTGTTTATCTACTAGATATCTGCAAATATTACTAGTAGATAGCAGTTATTATGATTTGACACACACCTGTTGGGCTTTATTTGTTAGAATAGCATGGATATTATAGCTTTAGAGCCAGTATCATAAGCAGATTTTCTGTCACAGGAAACAAGTAAGTCAAATTTGTTACAAAGATGATGTTCAGACACAGGAAGCCATGTAATGATCTCCATGTTCTGGTGTCTGATTCAGGACTGAACACATTTACAGAGGCTACAGTCTAGCTAGATATGAAATAGCAGTGCATGACACTCAGGAAGGCAGATGATGTTACAATGAAATCTTTTAGCCTTAAAAACTATGAAGAAATCTATGGCAGACCATTCAGAACTAGCCATTTGTCCCCAGTTTTCTGATACAATTATTACTGGATTAATACAATTGTTACTAATTGCTATTACTACTTTACTAAACAGGAGAAAGAAACTTCTGGTATTGAGTGCCATATACCGTTACAAAATAAACATGACCATGCAGAAGTGACACTGACAAAATTTGCTATTTTATGAACAAAACCTGATTAGTAGAAGGTTTTCTGCATTTTTGCTGGAGTGCTAAATTTTAATGTTAATAAATTTTAAAATGAACATTTTAAATTATTAGTTTGATCTCAGACAATAATCTGAGTGGTATTAAACAGCAAAGTAATGACAAATCCTATATACACATTTGGAACCATAACAGTTACAGAAAGAAATTACTTTCAGTTTAAAAAATGTTTACTGTCATGAAAGAGGAAAGAATTATCCTACCAAGCTTCATGAGAAATGATGAAATATATGCAATTTTTAGTTAAGTGTAAATATTGTTAACACTAAGAAAGTAACAGCAAATAGGTAAAAATTATGCTGGACAATATGAATTCAATGTAAGAATACACAGTGGGACAACCTACATGGATCCCAGGATGAGAAACAAGTGTGTAAAATTAAGCCACAAATGATTTCCTATCAGATGATGTTAAAAGCTTTTCCTTCATCATGAGAAAAGTCAGGTCAAACACTGCAACAGTGTAAAAATTTTAGTATTTTAAAGTTTTTGCAGCACTGGACTAAAACTGCACTACCTAAAAGGTAGGAAAACAGAGAAATCAAAATTTTGTTCTTTGTTAATGAATGAGTTAAGTAATACCTAAGTCAACTCCCTTCCTATACTTGTTATCAGTTACCCTAATAGTAGGATTAAGATGAAAAGAAGTCTTACACCTAACCGTTAGAACACGAGCTTCTCTTTGTTAAGATGCAGTCTGGCTGGTTATAAAAAGTACTGCATGCCATTCCCAAAACAAATTCATTACACAAACAGAGGCATTTTCCCCTTCTGAGCTTGAACAGTCTTGTTCAATGAATGAAAACTAAAAATATTCACTTCTTAATACACTTTAAAATGTTGTATTTTTCTTCCACAGAACTTTCATTAATCTTCATCTTTTCAGTTGTCAGAAGGAAGACTACTGTCTGAAGATAAACTAGTTAGATTATCTAATACATAATCATTCATTTGAATTTGAATAGCCCTTCAATTAGGTTTTAACACATAATGAAAGAATGCAGTCTTTATCATTAAGAGTCAAAGTAATTGGTTTGTGTGAATCCTGGTCATCAAACAGAAAAAAGAAAACAACAAAGATTGGTTTAAAACTTATTTTTTCTTGCCAAAATAAAAATCTATTCCAGGCCAAAGAATAGATTAAAAAAAAACAAAGGAGAAGATGGGCTACAGAAACAGACAGGTCCAAGTAATATCAACTCCTTTTAACTCAATTAGAGCAGTTACCTAGAATTCTGAATGCTTTTTGCTTAAAGACTGAACATACACCATCTATTTCCTAGAAGAATATACTTGACTTCGTGACAAATGTTATCTGATGTGGGACCTCCTTAATTTCTTCTTCTGATGATAGTGTGGTTGTTCAGGGAGTATCTAAATATTATCTGCACTAGAGAAAAATACTACTTCCTCATGTGATAATTAAGAATACATCTGGGAAAGAAGAACATGAACACCCATCTAGTCCATGTGAAATGGAAGAATATTCACAAAATGGTTTTGGGAGTTCTTCGCAGGACTTCAATCTCACTCTATCAGGTATACACATAATATGGGTGAAATACTAAAAAAAATGGGAAAACAGTGTTCAAAACTCTTTCTCTCCTTTAGGTAAAATGACCTACCTACAATAGAAAGCTTGCAAACCCCCTCCAGTCTGTAAATGTTTTACCCAGAATAAACTAAATGGCGTTTATGAGCTGATTTTTCAGGTTCAGGATAAACTGAACATACAGTTTTCAATAAATAAGCTACTCACAGAAAAATATTCACTCAGATTTTTGATTTGGTATGCTGGACTTATCTGGTCTGACTGCCAGTATTTGCTGATTTGGTACATCACTTGTGTCTGCCACAGACCACCATGAGCAATTTCTTTTATGCCATCTTCCACAAGTTCTCACTCATGGAAAATTCAAACTCTAAACTTAAATAGTTACTAGATAGTTTTTAGGTTTTGTTTTAAATGCGCCATATAGTTTGACAGAGTTCTAGTGATAATTTCAGCACCATTTTCTTTCATTTCTAGATTCTAAAATCAGGAAATTATCTAAAGAAATCAAATCATTCCAAATGGTTACAATCTATTTTTCTTTATCTTCCTAGGACAGATCTTACTAAATTCAAGGGAGTCGCATTTTGATAAGTTACGGCTTACAAGTGAAACCACCGGCTGAACTAGAGATTTCTCTTTAATGAGATCGATAGCTTCATTCACAAATAAGGAACTGAAACAGGTTTAAGGACCCTTCCTAAACAGGACTTTCCTACTTACTTTTAGTTAACTTGCCTTTAGTTGATATCATGTCCAGAAGATACTCTCTTGGACTGGAATATCAAGTGGCACATAAAGGGGCTTTAAAAAGTGTTGGTTTTAACTAAGACAACTCCTCTACTATACTTCTAAGAGGATCTGTAAGACTGCCTACTGATCTAAAAAATTCCTCCTGTAGGTGTACCAAGGGCAGTCCTAGAACACAGTTCTGATTCTAAAGCCACTAAAAGGTCCCGAGAATGTCTGTGTTGCATCATTTACAGCAATACTGAAAAGGGATAGTAGAGTCACCATCTGGACTGCAAATTTGATGCTGCTCTACACAGTGAAGAAGCAGTCACTGTTAATTTAAAAGGTTTCCTGTGCAAGCAAAAGCTTCAGGGTAACATCCAATTCACTTGATAATTGAAAAGAATAAGTTATCTCCATTCCAGTTTAATAACAGAAATCAAGAAGCAGCCATATAATTTAAAAAAAAAAAAAAAGTCCCCCAAACCCAGGCTTATAAGCAAAAAAAACAGACTTGCAAAACTGGATTAGAGCAAACGTGCCTATGCTCCTCAGTGGTTCATAACACCATAGAGGGATGGACTGCTGAAAGAATTTTTGCATAGAATCTAACCTAGTCCTTGGAATAGGCATGTGACTAGCTGATTTGGGAGAGCACTGACATCATAGGCTCTGAGGACAATACAGGTATCTAGTTATATCACTTCATAGGCCAGCCATTAATAAGAAAAAACATAACAAGTTGTAACATTGTTAGTCTGCAGTATCTGTGTAGAAAAATATAGAGAACTGCTAGGTTAATTTTGGAGATATAGTACTTGTAAATAATTTTAGGTAACTGTTAGTAGGTGAGAAGTAACCAAAATAGTTTGAGGGCTGCCATACAGATCATGTTTGATAATAAAGGTCCACACGGCGCAAGTATTATCACTACATTTCTGCATATAAAGGATCAAAAAATGGACTTTACACAAGAGAAATGCAAATTTATTTGTTCCAAAAGGGCTTTTTTATCATGTTACTGAAATTTTTGCTTATGGAGTGGTATTGCAGCATTAGGGGTACTGAAATTTGTGTGCATTTGTGTCTGTATATAAAGCAGCATTACATTGAAGACAAATTTGTATGTAGTAGACAACTCTATACATTGTGTCTATCCATAATCGTGGATTTTGGACACATTTAATGTTCCAATTTCTCTAATGTTTTAACAATAAAATCCCAAATATACACACTTAGAGTTATTAAGAACCACATTTTCATACACACTTTCTGTTTTCTAAGCTGTAGTTTGCTTCCTCAAGTCAGTGTCTCATAAAAAGTGCACTTTGTTTGATTTTTTTCCTGCTAATAGTTGAATGAATTATATTCTCAGGTGGCCCAATTATAACTGTTGCCTGTAGCCATAACAAAATTAAAGATTTCTGGAAACGTTTTGCGTGAAGTGCACTTGATCAGCTAAGGCAGACATATTCCACAGAGTTTCAGTGACTGCCCTCAAGCCCTGGGGCAGAACCTTTGTTTAGGACTTTAATAAAATAACAGCACTACCAATATTAGCACAATATCCTGTAGTTCAAATAAAGTCCCTTACAATTTCAGCAAAGACTGTATTTTGACTTAGTGGATGCCGTTATTAAAAACAAAAAGAACACATACATGCACATACAAACACTATATTTGTGGACTCATAAGTAATGATATTGACAAGTACTGCCTAATGTACTATTACTATCACGACATTCTACAACGTAATTGTGTTAAATCTTAGCAATTAATTTCCCACTTATATTTGGAAAGGGGAAGGAGTGGGTAAAAAGAAATATCCGTAATCTTTTCTGTGGTGTGAAGTGCGGTAAATGGAATACACAAACCTTCATATATTCAGTGGTAGCACTTCTGGAAGGATTTCAGAAAATCTAGCAAGGTTGCTTATGCTCCTTTACAGTTCTTTGCTTAAATCTTGACAGAAAGGTAGAGTCCAGGAGGGATGAAATTCATTGTTGTGGTTGTTTACACAGGTGAATGCTATTGCCTCCAACTGCCAGTCCATGCACAATTGCTGCAGTCACTGCATTACTGCAAACTAACACAATAATCCACTTCAGGTCTCTATGAGTTTGCACAGTTTTCAAGCAGAGCCATCATTTCAGGGTTTGCTGTCCTAATCACCACTGCCAACACCATACTGAGTATTAAATTTGTGTAAGTGATGGAGTTTTTGTTCTCAGTTCCCTTTGCTTATCGTGAGGGTTTACTTTTCTATTAAAACAGATAAACCATTCTAAAGGAGCCCTTTAGTTTAGTTGGTTGGTTGGTTTCCTAATTTTGTTAATTTCAGTCAGGTGAACTTCTAGACTCCACCTATACAAGATTTCAAGATAAAAATACTACCAGTATTGCTAGCATTTCAAATTTGTGACGGAAGTCTGTGTGTTGCTTTGTTCTTAACTGATAAAAATTGCAGTTAATAGAGATCCATATGCAGTGAAATGACAGTACTTGTTTATATAGTGATAAATATTCTTTTGGATTACTTTCTGCCTGTTGAATGAATAGCATTGAATGTTTTCATTCCTATTCTGCTACATTAACAATAATTTGAGCACATTATTGAAATACTTGTCAAAATGACGGTGTGTGAAACTAACAGAGAAATCATTCTCAGAAGCTGCCAGCTGGCAAAAATGACTGGAGGTTCCAGGGGACAATGCTTTTAAAAAAAATCTTTGTTTTAATTTTTTTTTAATAAAAATGCTGACTACTTCACACTACATTTTTCCTTGAGAGTTGGCCTTATCCTGATTTTAAATCACTGATCAGTACCTGAGGGCCCATCTTTCTATTACAGTATGAGTGGTCAGGTGTTTGCTTTTTAAAAACCGTGATAGACTCATCAGCTCAGGAAGATTCCATCTTCAGCCTACTGCCACGGATTTGTTGCTGAACTGTCAGCCTGGAAGTTAAAAAACTTCTGGTAAAAAACCAGTTAAACTAGAAGTACAAAAAGTTCAATTTACATAAAGAATCCTTTTTTATATTTTAGCAGATGCTTTCATTCATACGCATAATGGATCTGTTATACTAGTTAGCTAGGAAGGGGGAAAAAAGTATTATTCAGTCTTTTAAAATTGTTGTATTGAAAATCGAAGTGAAATAAATGCTACTTCTGTTTTGTTGTGGGTTAGTAAGGATTTATGTAGTTTCCTTCTAATGTTTCACAGATTTTATGAATCTAAAATCTTCATTATTCATAGAGAGATGTATCAATCGCAGCTCCTACATTATAAATATAAAACTTTAAAAAATACAGTGTGTTCTTTTTAATATGCAGCAAAGTAACTTGAACAAATTATAGTGATTTAAGAGAAAGTAAGTGCTATAGAATTTTTCTTAAAGGGAAGGATTAGATATTTTCAGTCTTCTTCAATATCACAGAACCGTAACTTCAAATCTCAAAATGAATGCCTTAAAATATAAAAGAAGAAATGGTAGCAATTTGTAATTTTTTTTGATCAGGCTAATGATAGCATTTTTTGAAGGTGGAAGGCAAATTGGTGTGATATTTGTATTAAAACAAGTGATGGCTCTGTATTCTTGCTGTTCTGTTGTTGATTAAGAACAGTTTAGCTCCAAAATGATTTGCCGTTTGCACAGGATATATATTTACAAGTATTTCTAGAACAGATCTTATAGAAGAATAAAGGGATAAGTTATTTTTAAAATGCACTGATTTTCTAAAAAAAAAATATTCTTGCTTAAGATGCAAATGATGGACCATTTTTATTTTTAGGTGTCATCTATCTTCCTTGCTCTCTGTGGTAACTTAAAAGAGTTTGTCTTTTTGTCGGTAGTACTGACCATCAATTTCTGATTTATAACATCTCAGTAAAACTATAATAGGGAATACATGCTACAATTCATCTGAGAAAGTCATCTGAAATAAGCTACAGGCTTTCAGAAGTATTTTCATGAAAAGCAATCTGAATTTCTCCAAAAAAACCCCAACAACCACCCAGAAGAAAAAAAAGCAAAAAAAGCAAGGAATAAAGGCCATGATGATTTATTAACAGAAGCTGTGTATCCATTCACAGCCAGCTATGTCAGACTCACTTAATTTCATTCACACATAGCTGTAAATGTTGCATTTTGTAGCCTCTGTTTTTCTGTGTCATTTTCTTGCGTATTTTCCCTAGAAATGGCTCCTGCATCTATGTGGTAGCACAGCTGATAACCATTGCAAATAGCACCGCAGCTATAGGAAAAGGATCTTGAAATATGAAAATCTGTGTGAGAAAAGTTGCAGACTCCACAGGAAGATTATTCTGACACATTGTTCAACCAGCCAAGCTATCAGCCAGAAAAACAGATAAAGTTTTTAGCCACTATTTCCAAGGTGATACCCTGCCATTTTCCACAAAGGTGAAGATTTCAAGCTGCCATTATTTAAAGCTGTTTGGGTTGTTGTGAGCACAATAAAGAAGAGCTACAAAGGCATTTTTGAAATGAGTTCTAGCAACAAATACCATAGACAGCATTGCCCTCTTCCTCTGATTTATTTTTGAAATAAGAAAGATAAAATATTTAGAAATAATGAGAACTACATTAAGTAAATATGATCTAGATCAGTTTGGGGGTAGGAATGTGTAAAATTGTGTTCAGAAAAATAAGCTTGAAATGTGGATTTCAACCTCTGAATCTGATGTAGGCATCATTACAGCCCTTAGGATGCAAGTATGGCTCTTAGGAATCCTGATGTCAGTGTTTATGGATGACTTAAAAAAGCACCCTGTAACTGCCCACACCTCTCTCAAAGGCAAGGATGAACTGCACTTTAAGATACCTACTTTCCTAAGCTGTGATAGAAAAATACAGAGCTACAATTAAAATTTGGTTTGAAGAACAGATATTCACGTTGCCTTTCTGCTGGGGTGGTAGTGCGGGGAGCAGGGCACTGAACTGGGGTGAATTGAACATCACCTCTGGTTCTGGAGGCAACTCTCTGCCTTTCTTGGTATTTACTGAGGTAATGAATCAGAGCGTCAGTGTACCCCGGGAGTATGCAAATCAGCTATGTGTTCCCACATACCCATGTCAAGTCCCAAAACACAACCCTGGGCTGCAGCCTGCAAAAGCACAGCACTCTGCTGTGCGAGAAACTGGGGGTGTGTGGTTCCACGGCGCTGCCAGAGCATTGGGATGAGGCGACATGAGGGAATGAAGCCTGGATCACTGCCTCTGGGAGTGCAGCACAGTACCAGTGTAGGTGGTAACACCAGAATGCACAACAGAAATACTATGACTTTTAGGCCTTTCCAATTACAAACCTCTAAAATGTTCTGCTTAGGCCTTAAGTAACTACGGATTTTCTCTCTTACTGCTCTCAAAAGAAACTGAGATGAATGGCAACATTTTGTTTTAATGAAACACAAGACTTGTGCAGCCCCAGGTGCTGTCGGGTGCCTGTACAGACTCACACATACAGACACACTTCCACACAGCTGATACCCTGTACCACGACAGAGATCAGAAGGGCCAAGCGTCCCAGCTGCTTCCAACGTCTTGATGTTGGTATGCAGGCAACTGGGGAATTTCATTGTCTAAAATACAAGTACTTAAGAATATTTAGGGTCTACTATCTGAACACCTAAATACTTTTTGGAGGTCTGGATCATAGTACTTCAGAAGACTCTCTGACACAGAAAACTAATGGTATGCATCGCACTGTACCTATGCTGTACGATGCAGGACCCTGCACAGTTCAATCCACCATTTCCTGAGCTACTCACGGAAACGGAAGCATTAAGTTACACTACCACATCTATACAACAGTATCTCATAAGCCTTGCTGAATGCTAGTTTTCCTGGGCAACGTGTAGTATTTTGGCAGTTAAGCTGCTTTCAGGGCTAATGCTCACATGTCCACAGCACCCTGCACCTTTCCAGTAGTACCAGTTTGTTCAGAGCTCTCTCTGGGACTCAGACACCACTGGTGTGTAGTGCAGGTAAAGCCAAGTTTGCCTAAGTCATGGAGGTGCTAGGGAAAATCAGAAAAAAAAGAAGAAACATTACTTCAGTAACTTGCCTCTAATGTTTTTACATTGAGAAGAATTTTTAGATTTTGTGTATCTAAGCATAAACATGTTTTATGAACTAAAATTCTAGTATGGATAGTTCTGAAAGTCTTCCAATATTTAATTGTATTTCACCTTTTTCTGTAACTGATTTGTAAACAGTGATTATACTGTTACTTAGCAACACTTAAAAACTGAAAAAATAAGTGTTAAAATAGTGTCAAAAGGTTTATTAGAAAACTTCCAACTGAAATATATGCCCTCCTTATGATGAGCTCATGGTAATGTCAGCATTTTTTTGTGAGATTTCTCAAAAGAATTACATTTATTTTAAGGCAAAGACCATATTGCTCCTGTGGTGTGCGTGTTAGATGGCAGGAGATACGATAAAAAGAAAGGTCATGGCAACAGCAGTTTGATGAAAAATGAATAATTTGATTATTTTCATGGTGTGGATCAATAATGCTCTGCATCTACTGAAGCACATTGCCTGGAGGCACTCATATAATCAATGGCATAAAACAGAGCCTGCCTTTACCCAGGCTTGCAGCCTCTCTGATCTTTCTTGGGAGGACCCTTGACGCCTCTAATTTATGTCAACTGCATATCAAAGAAATTCCAAAGAGCCTGGGTCATAAAGAGTATTTTAATGGTAACCATTTGAAGTCTACTTACATATGTTCCTTATGTAACTGTGTTTAAGTACTTCCCCTCCAATGCCTGGGAATTCCTAGAAAGGCACAAATGCTACCTAGTACTAGCATAAAAGTCAGTACCTTAGAAAAGGAAGGCTGTTGAGAAGGGGCAAATCTTCTAACCTTCCCCTCACTGCAAGCTAACAATGGCCCAAAGACAAGAATTTCAGTCAATGGGCATTTAAATAAACCCTTCTGCACGACCCAAGAATTCTTTTTAATGATGTGCCGGACACTGACTTTTTAATTTAATAGAGCAGCCACTGGAAAAAATTAGTTCTGCATGATACTGGGGAGAGACAGTTGAAGACATGATTTTGTTCAGTAAATTCTCTGTTCATCTGCAGTGGAAAAAGGGAGCTGGCATCTTCTAGCTGCCAAAAACTCTTAAGTCAAGGATACTTACTTCATTCTGTCTGTGGAGCTATTTTTCCTGTCAAGGCTTTGCAAGCAAGAAAATAATTCCCAGTGGTAGCCCTACTACTACAATGTTTGCTGTAACAACAAGTTTTAGCTACCATACTTGGGTGCTCATACACATGCACACATGCCTGTGTGCAACATGCATACACACACACATGCACTTGCAGACACGCAATCAACGCTGCTTTTCTATCTTCCTTGAAGCTTTCTCAAAAAAACGTTTTTTTCCTTTTAGCAGTTGACTTTCATAACACAAAAGACAGTGCATAATCCTTTGTGAAGAACTAGGAAAGCATTAACCAGGAATTAGAGGAATACAGACCGTAGTACATGGAGCTTAACTGATGAGGTAGTAAAACTTGTTTACAGCATCAAGATCATTGATTTTCTATAGCAGCTGAAGACAGGACTGAATTATTGCACTTACTAGATCCTTGTTGATTGTTCAACATTACCTAAATTCACAAAACAAATATATATGTAAAACTGATCAGGTGATTCAGGTCAGATCTAATTCCCAAGGTCAAGTAACCCTTTGAACATTCTCTAAGTACATAATCTTACTACAACCCATCAGACGCACATGCTCTTTTTGTCTATTGGCTCTTATAAAACACTAATGTTTAGGACATTAAGTGGAGTCAGCTTTAACAGACAGAGCAATTCTTCCAAAGTGCTCAACCTCCTCTCAAACTGGAAACTGTCTAAGGCTGGGTTTGCAAAATGTTGTTTTTAACTCTACAGCTGACCTGGAAATTATTATTCTTGCCAGCTGAAATACTGGGTTTTGTAATTGTCTTCTGTAAAGCACTGCAAGGGATGCAAGGGAATGGTTTTGAGCATAAAGTTTCTTAGACTAAAACCCTGTGTTTCCACAGGCTGTATCCAATCAGAAATTCACAAGGCTGAGACAGACGTGCTTATGATGGGCATCACAAGCTGGACATTTCATTCATGATGGCTGGAAAAGAAACAATCCCTGCAGGCATATTTGAAGATTTGAGATCAGAGACTCTGAATCTCCCATGACTTTAGCTATTTCTGCTGTGATCCCAGGCTTCTTGATCTCTTTTCACTCAACAGAGACACAATTCCTGAAGGCTACATACATGGTGAGGTGGAGCTGCACTGCCTTGTCTTTTTTCTTTTAATGATAAAATGTTAAAAATTACAGACGTTCTTATTATATTCCAAGTAAAAAAGCTACATAATAAGAAAGTAGTAGTTTTTTCTTTTCTTTTAGCATTATGGTTTTATCCAAATCCTTGCCCTTGTGTTCTTTAAAACATTATATGTGAGCATACCAACGCATGTATAGAAAACTACTCTGGAAGTAACACTTAAGTATATTTATTATTCTTTTCTTTCTTTTTCTCTTTCTTTTTAAAAAACAAAGTAGTCTTCCATAGTAATGACATGACATACCAATCACTTTTAGCCAAAAGTATTCAAAAGCCTCAGAGGGCAGTTTTTACATAAACCTTTTGTGAGCACCCCAGGCTGTGGGTGTAGCCTGCGGGTGTATTTTGAAAATGTCAGCACAATATAAGCTCTTTTTAGTTCTCTAGATACTTTTTTAGCTTAACATGTGAGCACAGTACACTAGAAGAGTTACTGAAGTAGTGAACACCAAACCTGTTTGTACAGAAAAACACATCTTCCCGCCTCTCCCTCCCTCACACATAAAAACACGAACACTCAGTCTCACATGCACTCAGAAGTGGGCACCAGTTCATGCAAATGCTCCTTACCTGATCGCATCTCATCAGCCCTAAATATCTGAGAGACTTGCTGCTTTGTGCAATTTGCGTCGCTCCATAGTCTGTGATTTCTTTGCACCATCCAACATCCACTGTCTCTATTGTTGTGCTGTATCGTCCAATGGCTATCAGAGCTGTAAAGATATTAAAAGTATGAACTATATAGCTATACTAAGCTCAGTTCCATGTATACACTTAATGATGTTGAAATTAAATTTTGAGAAGCAGTTGTCATGTACCTTGTAAAAAATCTTGTATTTCAGCATTTTTAATTATGAAATAGCTGTCTCTTCAAATTAGAAATACACACGTGCAAACACATACATAGATAAACAGACCTTTCTATGTATTTTTCTATCAATCAAGATAAATAGACCAGTTAGTGGAGATATTCTATAAAAATTCTTTTAATTACTTATTTTTGAAGGATCAAGGATCAGTTAACTGAAATTTAACTAACTATAGAATAAAAACAATTCTACCTCACTCTTCTGAGAGAATTAACTGATTTTATACTATTAATACCTTTTCCAGCAAAATAATATTCCTAAGACAGCACAGAGGATAACAGAAAATTTTCTGTGTCAATAAAATAAAGAGTTTTATAAAACCCTGCAGGTATCTTATGTCATACATTTTATAACTATATTCTGAAATTGCATTTGTTTCCTATTGTTCATATTGATGATGTAATAACAACAGTATGTCTCATGTTTTCTTCTTTTAAAATTAAAACAAAAGACTGAATTTTTATAAAAGGAAAGGAAAAAGATCTGGAAGTTCTGAAAAGACTGAAAAATGGCACGTGGGAGAAACCATGAGGCATCTGAACAAGTGGGGAAGGCTTTGTCATGGCACAACTAGTCTGGAATAATAGAAAGGGACACAAATCACTAACATTCTGGTCACCATGGACTACAGAACACTTTTCAGAAAATACAGAGTTGGAAACTATTAAATCAGCTTGGGATTTCTTAACATGAATGAGCAACACCCTTCAGTAGCTACAATCTCAGTGTAAGAAAAAAGTCCAGGGTTTCTGGTGTAGAAGTCAGCCATCTGCACGTAGCCAAAGGGCAGGATGTTTACAATTTTTAACTCCAGTTATAATGCAGTTGCTGAAAAGGAAGATGAATGAGTGACTTCATCTAAACGATGCAAGTATCTTTAAAGAGATGATTTTTCAGCAGCTGTGGGCCAGTGCTGTTCATGCGACAGAACCTACTGTCAGAAAAAAATAATAATAAAAAAAAATTATGAAGAGCTGTTAGCTCTTGATATGCCAGATGTCAATCTTAGCTAATCAGGGTGTAACTGAGACCTAGAAGCAGAGAGAAAGAACCCACCTGACCTTGCAGCAGTTTTACAAAGACCTATACTGATGGTAGACAGCAGTAAGGATAATTTCATAATTTATAACTATTCGAGTGGACTTAATTGGCAGATAAAATCAGCCAAAAGAGGCCAAATACATTCTCAGAAGTGGTGGAAGGTGCAGTAGTACCTATTTCTTTTCCTGTAGCAGTTCACCAAAAAGGGCAAAGGTAACTGAATTTTCTAACTGACATAATGAAGTTATGATACAATCATCTGTGTAGTTTCATTAAGGTTTCATTGATTTTTGCAGAGTAATACCAACTTTCCGTTCTCTTCCCAGTACCTCCCTAAAAACCAAGTCCTAATTTTGCAAATATGTAAATATATGTATAGCAGAACATAAACTTTGTACTTTTTTACAGAGTCATTTTAGTATACCACTATAATAAAAATTATAGGAAGACAGAAACTTTCTGCATATATCTTGCACTAACAAACACTATAGCAACGATAGATGATTGTAACTCCACAAAGTAGACCTGAAATTGTGCAGGAATACTGAAAGCTTGCCATTACATTCAAAATACTGTCAGTTAAACAGAATTTTAAATAGTGTTAAATTTTTGCTAGTTTTTTTAATTTTACAATCATATTCTGTCATTTTCAATGCTTCATGTAAAACTGATAAAGACAAGAAAACCTGCAGAGAATACTTTTATGAGAGTAACTTAAAAGATCATCAGATGACACTGAGGGATTTTCCTAGTAAAGGCATTAAAGGAAATAGATACCATATCTGGGAACTCCCTTAAAAGACTTAAGATTAGAGAGAAAGTAGGGGATAATACTATTGAGCGACCAAAAAAGGGTGTTATACTGTGTGCAGAAGCTGAAGACTAAAGCATCATTAGTCCAAGAAGCTGCCCTGATTGTGGCAAAAAGATGGTTTGAAGCATGAGATTTCATGTAGGTATCTTCACATGCACATATAAAACAAATTGAAAGAATGGAAGATTCTCTTTCTTATTCATAACCACCATTTTACAACAGAATATTCATAGAAAACTGTTGTATAACAACACATAATTTTAAACATGTAAATTCATCATTTGATAGCTGTTTTGGCATTTCTGTGGGTAAAGTATTTCATTTCTAAAGTAGGACCTTATTTAAACCTCAGTTAAGTTTTGTTTATTTTTTAATATAAAGATGAAAATATTTCTACATAATGGAAAAGGGACTTAATAATTATTGAAAAAATTACAAAATAATTATCAAATGACAGATCGTGAAGCCTCTTTGAAGAACTGGCCTTCAATGCTTGTCTTCTGAAGATCTATACTTTAACCAGTCGATTGTTACTAGTGTTACTTTTCTGAAACATTAAAGAATGAAAAAGATAATCCCTGGGATTTGGAAAGCATGAGTAATTTTCCATACATCAAAGTGTGTATGCATGATTTTTGGACTACATTGTCATTACTGTATTCTATCAATTATTAGGAAAGCCAGAACAGAACTTCAATGATACCATGAGACAACCACCAGGGTTTTTTTTTTGTATAAGTAACAATATTTACGAGAACAACACAAAATGGAATAAAAAACCCTCAGGATGTTACATATCAATATGATACCTAAAAAACAAAATGGAAACTAAAAAAATTCCAGCTGTGACATTTGGGGAGCAGGGCTTTCTAAGCAAATGTATTTAGCAGTTCAGAAGTTCCAGACTGATTTTCAGACAACTGTTAATCTGCTGCCTTCACCCGTGTTCCACATTTGTACATACACAAATAACTGAATGAAATTTCATGCTTCAGTCAACCTGTGTGTCTTAATCTGTGCATCAGGTATGTCCTAGGCTGACCATGGCTGGGGTGTACTTTAGATTAGCACTGCTGAATGGGTAATATTTTTGTCTGGCTGGCCTTTCCCTTGCAGCATTCCTCACCACTGTCTCAACCTAACTGCTCCTACAGAGCCCACAGATGCCGTAAGCACATACTAGATTTTCTGTCTATCAGTATTAAATAGCTGGGTATTCTCCAATACGTAAAATCAATTGACAACATTTCTCTAATCCAATTACAAATGACACCAGAAATCAATTACTGCATTACAGACTACTGAAGACTTTCAATATGCTGTCATATGCTAGTAGAAAGTAACATATTTATCTTGTACCTTGCAACTCCTTGCCCCCAGATTAGTGGACACCTTCCTGGAAAACTGAATATTCTGACCAGCATACAGTGTTACACTGTGGTCATATATTGCAACAGTTCATCCAGCAAACGCAAAAAGAGTATGCCATTTTAAAACACCAATGGCTATATTTTCAGAAAATGTCAAGGTGTGCGACTGCATCCTCACAAGAACACTCTTGGTCAGAGAAAAGAGACACAATTCAGCACTCAACAGTGGAAGATAAAGAAAGGCCAGGAGAACAGGTGAAAATGTAACAATACTTTCCCAGAAAACTTTCCTCTCAGAAAAAAAAAAAAAAGTGGATTAGGGACTTTCTGAACTGGGATTTATGCCTCTCTACTTCTGTAAATTCATCTAATCAGTCTTGTAATCCACAAAAATTTTTCAGGTTCCACAACAGCCTGTGGCAAGGCATACCTTGGCTCAGCTACCTTCTCTTTTGAAAACCACCCTCTCTTTTTTTGTTTGGAACCTGCTGTAAAACTTGATCCTGGACTTCCACCTTTCATGCCTGCTTAGCTCCTTTGCAAATGCTCTCTGGAGTTCCCAACAGAATGTATGGAATCAGGTCTTCCTTATTGCTTCCTGACTTCTTCAAAGTACTTTGTCTGATACGATTGTACAGCACCTCTCATAGAACAGAAGCTGTGTCAGCTCTTCCCTGATATGTCATACTTATTAATGTGTTCACTAATTGTATTCCATATTACTACTAATTTGCCTTATAAAGACCACAGTTTTATCAGTTAATATTTATCTGATCTTTCCTGAAACTTTTTTTGAAATACCTCTGCCAAGCAGTCCTGTGGTAGTCAAGCAGGTTTAAGTGAAGGATTACACAGTGCCGTTAGGAGCTCGGCTATTTCATCCTTGAGTTCTTTTAGAAGTCTTGAGTACACACAGCTCTTCTGCTTGTTTGAGCAAAATACTTTAAGCCACAAGCTTCAGCTAAGAAAATGTTTGCATTGCTCAACAGCTTTTCTTCCTCTGCATTTGCCCACAATAATCAGAATATGTTGCTGTTCTCAGAAAGTCTGGCAATAATTTAACAAGAAAACATACAGTAAAAGCCTTACAAGTCTGGATTCTGTGTCTTAGGAACTTGTAACTCAATCAGCAGTAAAGAACAGTCAAAGGTGTGTTTCAATACTAATGACAACCAGGCTTAAAAATATAGTGAGTGACCAAACAGAAGAACATGACACATTGAAAGTAAGTAGAGGTGGGTACACAAAAATCCATGGTGTAATTTTAAAGATGCTGGCTTTGACATATGAACCTCTCTGTGTGTGAATATTTAACAGTACATCCAATTATTTTCTCTCACTTTTTTATATTGCCATTTATTTTGGCAAAAGTGAAATTTTACGTTTCCTTTTCCAGGGTGAGGTTGGTGGAACGGAAATCAGCTGATGTACAGCTCCTACATAGCACAAGATAAAGTGTAATGTCTCCAACTGGAATTGGAAAATCACCCCACAGGCTTGAGCTGTATTAAGCAAAAATATTTTCCTGTTGAAATGGTAGTTTGTTGTAGCTGAGAAGGCGAAAGGACCTATGCAGCACCAGTTCTGTAGGCAGAGGTAGCATCTTGTAGCTGAACAGCTGGAATAGTTGGAAAAATAAGAGAAACTTTGTCCTTAGTGCAGCACCATTAAGAGCAAATAGTAATTTGGTCTCATTTTATTTTAAACTGATTAAGTTAAACTGACATAGCTAAATGCATCTGCTAATACAGGCAGAAATGACTGCTTTAGTCAGAGAGGAAAGATCTCCATTTAACTGTGCGCAAACTGTGAAACAAATGGTTGCAATGAGAATGTTGTCATGGTTAGGTCCACTGCTGGACTTGATCTAAGCAGGCAACAAGCTCTCACATCTAACAAAACTGGGGGGATGAGACTGCTGTATTTATTTTCCAGGATTGTTTTGGTAAACTACAGTTGGCAGTGCATCATCTTGAGGATTTCCTCCTTGATTTTGTGTATATAAAAAATAAATCAGAAACAGGTATTACACTAATATGTTAAAAAAAACAGTAATCTAACATTTATAATTTAGTCATGACCATTCTTAAGTTTAAGTTCACTACAATGGAAAAAACATACATATCTTTGGTATGAACAATAGATATTTGGCCTATGCTTAATTTAATTTTAATGTATTTTAAAATCTGAAAACAAATGCTCCAGGTTATGCATAATCTTAGCAAATGAAATTGTTTGGAAATACGGTGTATTAAGCAGAACTACACCTAATCAAACATATTTTTACTGACATGCACCCACTACACAATAAAGTACTTCCTTTATCAAGAAATCCTAGTCCAATTTAACTGAAAATAAACCTCTGTGAGGTTTAACTGTGTTGCTGTTTTGCTCCTTTCAACCCCTAACACACTGCATATGGAAAAGGAACTGCATTTGGTCAGCCTTCAGTGAGGACTGGATGTTAATGTTTTTAAAAATTGATTATGATTGACATCACCCTGACACCAGGGCATTATATATATACATGCACTCATGCAAAAAACATTCTAGCATTTGTTTATTAAGTTCTTTTTTCATTAATGTCAAAAGCATTTAAATGTGCAAGAATTAGAATTTAAAATTTCCAACCTCTCTAAGGGTTTAACACAGAGTAGAAATCAATCAGTCAACCAAGTATTACAAAGTAATAGTCTTCTTATGGAACTTTCCATTATCTTTGATTTATTATATAGCCAAAGCTATTAAGGTGGCTTTGATAACTATCTACTAGCTCCTGAAAAGCCTAATGTACAAAAAAACTGGGAGGAAGCTTATGGAAGTTAAAATTGCAATAAGCAGATGTAATAAAAATAAAATTAGTAAAGAACACTATACATTTAGATGTTAAGAGAATGGTGTTAACAGTTCAGCTTAGTGGACTGTGAAACATTCTTCTGTTGGTAGAGTTAAAAGTTGCTCTCATCTGCTTCAATTATGTAAACTATGAGTGGACAAAGCTCAGGAGAGGCTACAGAAAAATGTTTTAAAAGATAAACAGTATTTCCATCTTTCATTTCCATTATTCTGTTGAATTAGAAACAGAAAAGAAAGATGTAATTTCTGTGGATAAATTGTAAACATTTGAATGCATTGAAGCTTTACCAGTCACCAATATTAGTTTGATGTTCCATTTCCAGTGATATGTAGAAAGGCATTTATAGATTAGCCCAACTAGACACTAACACTTTTCAATTGTAAAATACAGTTGAGTACATAGACAATATACTGCCAACTAATTTTGATATTTTATTATATTTACAAATTAGAACATTAACTTATATATGTTAATAATACCCACCACAGTATACAACATATTAAGTATTGAATATTTAGTTAATACAAATATTGCTTATACATAGAAAAGGCTCTTCTTTACAAATGCAAACCTCTAAAAACTTCTTTTCAGAAAAATTTTCAGTGACCTTTTTTTCCCCTGAATTAAGGCAACAGAATTTGATTCTTCAGAGCAAATCTTGATGCCATAAGCAAAAGTTTGATCATTTTTCCCACCAATGGATAGGGGCTGTGTTTACCCCTGCACTGATAAGATTGACAGTTATATGCCATGCAAATTGCATGAGGTCTTGCAGTTTATCTCATCTGTTATGTGCAGAGACGCAATACATGCCTAATCCCCTTTCCATTTGTTAAAGATGTTTTACTGCTGTACCTACAGACAGCAGCTGAAGAAATCACTGCTTGAGTTCTCTGCTGCTTTGCTCACCCAGCACAGGAATCATAGCTCACAACTCACATTACGTCTGCCTTAAATGAAAACCATTTGTATAAAACTCACTGCATGATACAACTCTTTATATAATCCATCTACTCCTGTTTCAAATTTCTAAGGGTGTTTCGATGACTAAATAAATGCTTGTTCATCATATACTGATATATTTTATGCATCAAGCACTGTAGTTCATCTGCTCCCAAATAAAGGGTATCACGGGTATATCACTCCAAAATTTCAGTTCGTGCTGGTTTCCCAGTCAAAAATCTAATTCTGCTTAGGCTTCAGCATGTCCAGTTGACAGGTAGTATGACCTATTTTTTCCTTCATCATCATGAACTCACCTAACATCTACATTTCAGTGCCACCATGAAATAGCAGAGCAAGACAGACAGAATTTGTACAAGAACTGGCTTTCTACCAGGGAACTCAGCCAATCCCATTTATAATCAACCACTTAAATACATTCCTGACTTTATCTGTATAAGCAGTTCCCTTGTAATAAAAGTAAATACATAAAAAGAAGAGGTAACCATGAACTTAACTGTTCTCAAATCAGATGTCAATCCTAATTCACTAACTAGTTTTTCTTACAGTACACACATCCATATAATAAGCAAACAGGGAAGCAATTAAGTCCTTTTCCCTAGTGACAGTGATGCAAAAGGGAGATTTGTTAGTGTTATTTTTGAAAATATTTTATACTAGCATTATTTTAATATTTATAGCAAGTGCTCACAGAACACAGTAACCAGAAAGGTATGTAAATAGGTAAAGACATAAGCTTTTGTAAATACTAAAAAAGGTTAGAAAAAAAGTTGCCCAGTCTGAAAAAGTTTCCCAATGGAATGCTGTATCATCTCTCTGGATGGCAAGCCTGCATTTTAAAATACTTGGTGTATTTTGTTTTATCTATTGTCTTCACCTGCCTCAGGCTGCTTGAGGTCCCCTGTGATAATTTTATTGTTTTACCTTTGTGCATATGTGGCTATGGGCAACATTTCTTGAGAATGAAGTATGGGACTGCAATAAAATGCAGAAAGATATAGGGGCATGACCACACTGGGAAACCAATCTAATAAGATGCCTCACAGAAATGAAAAGGAGACAGACTCTATCCCTTGAGCAAATCTGTTTTCTCCAAGAGTTCAGGAAATCTGGTTAAATCCCTTCTCTCTGGATGAGTATTTTGACCTTGATTTGGAAGTATGGTGGCAAACCACTCAACTAGTGATACAACTGCAATTTTGACTAAAAATCTGTTTGAAGGAGATAACACATACATTTTAAAACAATGTATTTCTGGCTTCTCTTTTGAAAATAAAATCTCATTATTTAAAGTACTAGTTACCTAAGGAAGCCTAAAGATAACGCCTGGAGGCAAGAAAAGCCCCAAGGAACTGAAAAGACCTAACACTTGTGAAAGGAAACATGGCAGAGGCTGCTTTTATGCAGGAAAAGTATTTAATTTTATATTTTTCTACATAAAATATATTTAACACAGGTATTTTTTTTTTCTGTAAGAGACATAAAAGTAATTAGTATATAATTAATCCATCATGGTCCGGTTGTAGTATATGGTACCATTAAGTGTGTACAGTATACAGTGCTGTATTCAATGCCAACTTTATTGGCTGGTACATAGAAAAAGGGCAACTGCTAAATCAGCTTTTATTCTATAGTTCAAACCCCAGACACATGGGGCGATTAGAGGGCTATGATTTTCCCAAGTCCAATTAATCTTAGTGCTTGCTTTACTTTTTCATCTTGCATATTTGACCAGACAAAACCATAAACAAAATAGTACATTTCTACAAAGGTGATTAAACAAAACCTACCTGTTGTCCTATATATCCAAGTAAAACTCTGCCATAAGTGAGAAATGAAATTGAAAAAGCAGAAAAGAGTAATTTTTCAAAATCACCTTTAATGTAACAGGTGTTTAACAGCTGTTTTCTCAGAAGTCTACACTAAGAACAAGGCAAAACCATGGACAAAATCATACAAAAAGGTTTGCTGTATTTTATACAGGACTCTTTAAGAAAAATTTTCAACATCGACAACAATGAATTAATGCTAAATACATCTGTAAGTTTGCCCAAGCAAAGAAATGCCCAAAATCTTGAAGATGAGGATGCAAAAAGATACTACTACTGGAAACAGCAGCCATGCAGCATACTTGGTTCTGTCCTGACTGCACACCTCTCATGAAAATATTTTAGAATACCCATTTCAGAGATGGACCTTGAAAGTGGTAGTTGCCGCTTGCTTTAACCCCATGGTTTTAAGACAAATAGCCCCTGTGGACCAAGCTGTTAAAACCTGCTCTATTTTCACTTGCCTGAGGACACTAAAACATAACTTTTCTTCTTTCCATTATTTTGCCTAGGAGTAATCTCCATGATTGCCACAGACACAGTCTGATTGCAAATGGAAAACAGTAAGCCTGACTTCAATCCCCAAGAAAATCATGGAGCCAATTTTCCTGGAAGCCACATCTGAAGGACACAAAGATGACGGGGAACAGCCAGCACAGATCTACCATGTGGAAACGAAGCCTGGTCAAACTGATGGCTATTCTGTGATGACGTGACTGACTCTGTGGACAAGGGATATGTAATTTTTTTTTTTTTTTTTTGTCAGAAGAGGATTGAGAAGAAGTGCTATAGACTGAAATACGATTACTTCCTTTTCCAGTTCAAAGATGGAAACAAATTTTATCTTGGGGTAACAAAGACACCAAAAATTACCCCTTAAAAGAGGAACAAAAGATACACACGGGAATTTAAATACAATCTTTTCAAAAAAGATAATGGGGTTTGAGCTTGTTTAAACAACATGCACCTAACATATGAAAGCTGTTACTCCAGGCTGATACTGCATGCAGGAACTTAGTAGCATTCAGAGATGACAGTCACAATTATTGATGACAGTGAAAACCCAGACCTAGACAGCATTAAAAATAAAGGCTATAATCTTCAATGATGTGAGGTACATGCAATAACCCAGAGACATAGGAAAGAAAAAATCTTTTTTGAAATCTGGCATTGTTTGGAGAACTGGTGTATGCACTGCTTATGAACTTCTGTGAATGCCTTGAGAAAGCTGGATCTTGGAGCATTTCAGATGCTATAAAGACAGTCACAGAATGCGGAACAACACATACAGACCAGATGTAAAATCCACATAATATTTTCCTGGAACAGGTTGAGACAATAAACTGGCAGAAATTCACTTTATATCGCTTACTAAATATATTAATATACAATTATAAGTGATGGATAATAGTATGTGTATCATTGTACATATAGAGTATGTGTTATATATATATATATATATAATTAATACTATTACAATCTCTTATTCACCATCTCTTATTATACCAAACTTCTGATAGAGTTGGGTTTGGCAAGTCCAAATTTCACTAAAGAAATAAAAATCAGGATGCTGAGACGCTGACTGTAAAAAAAAAATAATTTTAGTTAGTCCTGAGTCACATGGGATTGTAAGAGAGGGGGCAGAGACAGAAAAAGATGTTTTCACAGTGAGGGATTTTACTGTTTAGCCTGTTCAATTGTGGGATCAGCCAAGATAAGAGCGCCTTTCTAGAGAATGACAGAAAGTAATCCTAAATGATGTGGGAACATACCCTTTTGCAAATTTAGCTTTGTCCTTCTTGTTGAAGGACTCTAGCTACTGTATTCTTCTGATTAATAAATACTGACTTTGAAAAGGCTGCTCAATGGTCTGTAAATACTTGCTGAGACAAAGGATGACATCTATGACAGAGGTCTATACTCATTCTGCCACAGAGGCAAAATGTTGAAAACAGAGATCCTAAGCTGAAGAACAATAGGACTGTGCATTTTGCCCTTTCAAAAAGGACTCATAAATTTATCAATTTGAAAGACTACACATCAAAAAGACCAGAAGACTGGAGAAAGGAGAACATCCAATAAGTACACGACAACATGTTACTTCTGCCATGCACTAAAGCATTTCACACTGTTTGATGATAACAATGACTACTTAAAACATGATTTAGTGTAACAACTTGTAAGTTTTTATGGACTTAGCAGCAAATAGAAAGTAATAGATACATTTTTAGTACATAGATTTTAATTAATTTTAAAATTAATTACAATTAATTTTAAAGGGAGACAAGCCAAAGAAATACTTACTAGAAGATAAAGATTGCTTAAAAAATATTTTAGGTCTACAATCTAAAAATGGAAAAAAATGGCTACTGAAAATTTTGGATTTTGTTGTAAAACTCCTGGTGTATAACTGTTCAGTACTCATCATGAGGGTAGATACTTGACTGTTCACCAAAACTCATGAAAAGTAACAGACAATAAAACCAAGATGCTACACCAGACAGACTGTTCATGCACTGCAATAAACATACACAGGAAGTACTTTTTAACTCCCAGAAGCACACCCAACCAATGTCTTTTTAAGATATTTATACAATTTTAAACAGTTCTCAGCTTTAGGAGTACTAGTTATTATTAATGAAGAATTAGATATTTATTTTTCTAACTCAGCCAGTTCATATTTGCTATCCTTACTCAGAGTTCTTGCAAAATGGTAAGTGAAGACTGGAAAACTGAGATTCATGTAATAGGGTGAGGAGTGTTGCATAGTCTTGGAAAGCTGTAGGCCTAGGAACTCAGAATATGGGCTCGACAGAGCAGTACTGAACAGAATGAAAAATCTTCTGTGGATTTCAAGGTACTATGGATTGTGTTACAAAAACAGATCTAGCTCTATGAAATGGCTAGGCAGGGCAGAAGGTGAGTGATCATGTGAAATATAACACAAATTGAAAGAAGAAAGGAGCAGAAATTACATTTTAAAAGTTAAAAAAAGGAAAAAATTCCTACATGTATAGATTTATCTGTATAGCCCCCAGAAATCCACAAATAAATAATAACAAAAAATAGTAGCATCTTTATTAAAACTCTTTATAGCCTTGGAATATCATTCTCTGAGACATTATGTTTCCTCTATAATCACTCCTGGGCTTCCCCCCCACCCCCTCCCCCCAGAAATAATGTTGGCATCAAACACTGTATTTTGCTTGCCCCATGC
This sequence comes from Falco biarmicus, assembly GCF_023638135.1. Taxonomy (NCBI): domain Eukaryota; kingdom Metazoa; phylum Chordata; class Aves; order Falconiformes; family Falconidae; genus Falco; species Falco biarmicus. The sequence goes on along the minus strand of NC_079311.1, from coordinate 25,932,300 downwards.
ATGTCTGTAACAGTTTGGCTGTGCAGTGAGCTGCTGAAAACATGAACGAACAAACCACTTCAATGCCAAGCCTCAGGACAACCCATAAGCCATCACATCCTGATTATCAAATTTGTCTGCAAAAGACCTGTGTTTAATAGCCGTCCAATGGCTACTTCCCAGTCTTCAGGATGACAGTTTGAAAGCCACTACTTTAAAAACAGGAGACTCAAGAAGTCCATAAAGAGAAAGAAGAAAGTACTCAGCTTCAGACAGTGGTAGAAACCTCCAGATTAGTCTAAAACATATTGAACAAATGAAGAAATGCAGAATGCTTACGCTTGTATCAGAAAAGCTGTCTGGAAAACAGCAGCAATAACAGACATTACCTAGTGATGTGACTGAGATACTACTATGACATTTCCACAGCATTAAAGAAAGAAGCCTCAAATAAAACATTCAGACAAAATAATTCAGGTGCACCATCACTGATCTTTCAACGGTTTCTTACTTTTCAGATACCTGAATTTTATTTTTAATGTTTATCTTATCTAGCTGGAAAAGACCAACTTCATACACTAGCTTTGCCTTCTTTCATCCACAACAATTTTTATTTATGGAACTAACATTAATATGGCTATGATACGTAGAAAGTTTCTCTACAGACCTAGCGCTGGCTCGTGAGACCATACCTTGAATCCTGTGATCAGTTTTGAGCCTCTCACTACAAGAAAGATATTGAGGTACTGGAGTGCATCCAAAGAAGGACAATGGAGCTGGTGAAGAGTCTGGAGAACAAGACTTACAAGGAGCGGCTGAGGCTCCCAGATCTGGGGCTGTTTAGCCTTGAGAAAAGGAGCCTGAGGGGTGATGGGAGACCTTATTGCTCTTTACAACTACCCAAAAGGAGGCTTGTATTAAGGTGGGTGTTGGTCTCAAGTAGGAGGTGGCAGGACAAGAGGCAATGGCCTCAGGTTGTGCCAGGGGAGGTTTAGATTGGATAGGGTTGTCAAGCACGGGAACAGGCTGCCCAGGGAAGTGGTTGATTCATCATCCCTGAAGGTATTTAAAAAACGTGCAGATATTAGTGACATGGTTTAGTGGTGGACTTGGTAGTGTTAGGTTGGTTAAGGGTTGGACTAGATGACCTTACAGGTCTTTTTCAACCACAATGATTCCATGATTCTGTGATTCAAAAGCATTGGGACAGCTATAGCTATGGGACAGGAGTAATACATACAGTACAAGTATAGTGGGAACAATGTTGTTTCTATTTCTACTGCTGATGAGGCAAAACACAGTAAGACAGGAGAAGGTATGAAGGTAGGATATGGCAGGATGATACAAATATAGACAGTGATAGTACTATTTTAAAACCTTAAGCATGTGAAGACATCTGTTTATGCCAGAGTACATTTGTACCTGAGAGTTTAAGACAGCTCTGGAAACACCATTTGCTGTTAAAGGTTTTGCAGTGATCAGCAGAAGCACAAGCACTGCATTTTGTCAGGGAAAGGCAAATCTCCACAAACAGAGAGGAGACTGGACACCCACGGAAGAAGGTGCGAAAAGGGTTCACACAACCAATTCAAGGTCCAGGTTAACTTTCTAGATATGCTGTAATACATAATAGAATCACATGTATCTTTGCCAAAATATATTTTAAGCTGTTGTAAAGATGTGTTCCTGTCATTTTTAAATTAAAACCACAGTATGATTGAAATACATATACATTGCATGTAAAAGCATGTATTTAATTTAATTTTATGAATTATGGAACTGATACAATACTTTTGTTAAAATTGCCGAGTTGAAGTATATTATTGAAAGTATCTTTTAGATCTTTAAAGAGATCTGAAAAGGACAACAAAATTTGATGTAGTGGCTGACAGACTGCTCTGACTGTTTCCTATTGTGCTAATCGTTGCTTAGGTCTCAAATCACAGCATGAAGTTACATATAGCATGTGCTGCAACAAATCTATACAATCAGGAAAGGACAGACTGTCAGCCTCAATTTTGCATTTTTCTGTTTTTGTCGGCATGTATCACTCCACAGCTCAACACAAATTAACTTTAACACAGGACTTTGTGTCTGTTAACATAACATTTAATACGTTCCAATGCAGTTATATTGTTCTGCTTTTGAAAAAAAACCCAAACAGTCAGAAAAGAGTGATGTAACTTGTCATTAATTTCGTTATGACTAATGAAACTGAGGTTGTTCTTTTAAATCAATGCAACTGGATGCTGAGAGTGAGTACAACTGCCAGGGAGAAATGCAGATAATTTAAACAGGTTCCATACTGTGAATTATCACAAGTAAGCCTGAAAAATAATGAAGGGTCTACTTTCAGGGAACTGATTTTAAAGATCATCTCTGTTAAATAACTGAAACATGTTGTGAATATTCTAGTACAAAAGCTGGAGTTGTGTTTCCACGAAAAAAAAACATTATTTTATCTGTTATTTCTTCCAAGAATATTTCAATGCAGTCATCAAACTGCCATCAAGTAGTGATACCTCCAGTACATCTGCAAGATGTTGGTAGCTCAACAGTTATACAATCTTCCTTAGAATAATAACATTTTACAGCATTATATAACAGCATTAATTAGCTGTCCTGTATAATGAATAGAATGAAACTTCATAAAATTAGCTGAGTGTAATCACCTAAGGAACTCTTTAAACAATAATTAGCATGATGAAATGCAAACAAAAAATGTTAGTTCCTAAGGGCTTGAAAAATACTTTTTATGAAGTATTTCTCCAGTGTACTTCACATTCATGCATCTAAACGATTCCCTTAGTAATAAAGGCCATTTTCTTGGGAACTATATAGGAAAGCAGCTTGGCACAGTAGAACCTGTCCTCTCTGACAAAATCTGGAATTTTTATCTAACCAGATAAGAAAATACAGAAGAGTTTATGCCATTTAGATATTTTCTAGTTATTAGTACTATGCATTAATAAAATCCCAAATTTAAAATATAAATACATCTTCAACAAAATAAAAATGCACATCCATACCAACTGCTGGAGCGACTGCTTATCTAAGATGCTTAGTAGGCATAATTTTCTTTTTGACTGCTTAATATAAACATGGAACTTTTCTCCTTTTATGTTCTTATATAAAAAAGCAATAGCTTACCTAATAACTTCATTCAGAACACCTTGCTCAAAAGAAACTAAAAACTGAAAGAAAAATCAAGATTTTAATGAAGTGAAAATTGTGGGGGGTTTTGTCTTTTCTTTTTTTCCTTGGCTAGATAAAGAACTGGAATGCACACAGACAACACTAATTTAGAAGATAAAAATTTATCCCATTTTGTATCAAGTACTGTTTTTTTCCAAAAAGTGGAATGCCTTAATACTGAAAAACACACTCTTCTGTTTGCCAGTTGGGATATAACCAGTGGCCCAAGTATAAGGTCAAGCAAAGCTGTATACTGGGAGCTAATGGTTCATTCTATTTGCATGTCAGCTATTTCTTTTCCTTTCAGTTTGTGCTGTCATGGCAATAGCAATTTTTGATACATAAAGTATTATATTTTCTTAATGCAGGTGTGAAAATCATAGTAAATACATGTTTGCCACAAATGATAGGTAATGCCTATCAGTATTATCTGTGATAAAGCTTGGGAGGAAGAAAAAGGTCCCTGATAAATTGAGGATATAATATCACTCAATAATGATCGGAAGTTTTTAATGGCACTGCATGTATTCCTTTATATACATACATACATTTAAATTAATAGAATACTGAATGCAAGCTTAAGTGAAAGTCATCTTAGTGATTATAGTGATAACCACATACAAACACACCTTAGGTCAGGCAACCACTGGAATTTTGAGGTTTGGTATCTTTACCCATTAATAAAGTTTAAAACTTGCAGTCTAAACACGGTCCTAATAAAAAACTATTGGAGCTACATTTGAGCCTTTCAGCAAACCCTTTGTTCCACTTTGTCACAGGAAAAGTCCTTCCCTTCAACAGTGGTATCATACATATAAATGAATCAAGAATCTTGCCTTGTCTTCTGTAAGAACAATCTTTCTGGGAATGTCAAAGCTGTTCGTTGCATTATCAGGTAAAATTCATAAAAAAATTAAGCAGATTTTAGCTCATGGGAAGGGTCTGAACAGTCAAACACTCCCAAATGAAGAGTGGTGGTTCATGGAATCTTGTTAGAAAGTGGCAAGCATTTATCTGTACCGCATCTGCAGCAGTTTTGAAGTCTTTTCTTGATGCGTAAGCAGTCACACAGGCTGAAGAAACACATTTGCTCCTTTCTGCTGGAAGAATAATTCCTTCCAATACTATTTATACTCCTAAGCATGAATTTTAGAATTTTATGAGCAAGAACATGGTGAATCATTCTCTGTTTTGTAATCCAGAAGGGTACAGTTGTACTGTTAGCATAACAGTGACTATGAAAGTGAAAGCTGAACTACTGCTAACTGAAATTTCCAGATACATAATCTAAGCATTCAATTCACTCTTCTTTGGCTTGTCCTCTGACAGCTTTTAATGGAATGCAGAACAGTACAGTCCCAGTACAGACCACTTGGTGTACGGGTGACAGGTCCCCAGTTCTCACTAAATATTATGGGTCAAGAATTTTCAAGTGTATGCATGTACAAAGGAAATTTTCTTGTGGGAGATATATTGGTAAGTTATTTTCAAACTTCAATCTGCATGCTACTGAAATTCCAGACTATGTGTTCTCAAAAACTACTGACCAGGGATGGAGAAGGCAACAAGAATATGTCAGTGTAATGACATTTAAACTCAAATCCAAAGTTCCTTTTTTCTTCAACAGTAAGAGGAGAAAAAGAAAGGCAAAATTTTGTCAAGGATTTAAAGTATTTTTTCCCTCTCTCTCTGCAAGTCAAAATTTCTGTGAATATTATTCAGAAATATCAGTAGTGCTGCTACATATAATTTTCAACACCAAACACACCTTTGTGCATGTAATGTAAAAAAAATATTTTTGATCCTTGCAATAGATCAGTATCTCTGTTTTTCCCAGCTGTGAGCATTGCTTTTATTCTGGATGTCTTTTTTTCTACTATATTGCAGAAAATATGTCCCCAAACCTGAAATGGACTTCCACCACATTTTGTTGTTATTGCTTTTTCCCTCAACTATCTCTGTCTTCAATCATATTGACAGTAATTGTTTAAAAAAAAAAGTTTGAACAACTTCTCATCCAAAACAGTACTTGTGCCAGAACTCTGTGCTCACTGCTGTAAACCTCTATCCTTTGTACTTAAACATTTTGGTTGTTCAAAAAATAAGATGCTGCATAGAACCTACCTTGTAAAAGCCATTATTAGCTAGGACATCAGTCAGGAGCTAAATAACACTATCTTCTGATAAGTCTACATGTGATAGCTTTTCTTCCAGCCTTCTGAAGTCAGCCATTTCAAATATTTTGTGTCAATTCTGCCTGTTACTTGTTGCAGAATCGCACAGGAAATTACTAAGATGTCATTGAGAGGCTAGTACCATATATATTTCAGAGGCATATGGAGTACGTATCTTTTAAGAATGGTAACAGAACGGAACCCATAAGCCTCTCTCACTGCACTCCACAAAACAGCCACATTAAAAATTCAGGAAACTGAAGCTGCTTCACTAAAGCAAGCCTTATCTTGGAAGGAAAAAAATATTTTATATATTCACATACAGAAAAAAGTTTCATACATTCACAGCAGCTGTAACTTTCACTAGTGGTGGGAGACACAAAATTCATTATGGCTTATGATCTATCTCCACTCACCCACTAATCTTTTTCGCCATGAAAGTACTGTAATCAGAAGAAATCTGTGGACTTTTTTCTCCCTTGCTATTGGCCTATTACTCTTCAAAGTATGACAGATCCATGACAAAGGTGGTAAGAAGAGAGAAGAATATAAAGCTAGCTTGAGGTTTGGAGATGTGAAAGTTTCTCTACTCTTCTGTTTTCCAGGTTACACAGATTTTATGGCAAAGTCACTCGCAACTGAAAATTCCTACAAATGAAATCCCCAAACGGCAACACCTCTTCTTCAGTCTTCTAAACTTTAGTGCAAGTGATGAAGATACTTAACTTTCACGTCACTGTTTCAGGGAAAAAAGCCCCAGCTCACCTGTATTCTTGTTTTCTTTGAAATGGAGTGCATTTCTGACTGATTTTACTGGAGAATGGTCTTATTACACACCATTAATATAACTTACATTTCTTCACTGAAAACCTTTCATTAAGATGACAAGTTAGAAATTTAGGCTTAAATTGTAATTATAAATGTATCACTAAGTCATGGTCCCTTTTTGTGTAAAAAATAATTTAAGTTTCCATGCAGATAAAACTGTTGGAAATTCCTTTTCTGGGATGTCTGTGCAAATAAAAAGTAGCCTTTTCTCCTATTCCTGCTTCAAAAACCTAAACAAACCAAAAAAGATTACGTTTTCATGGTAAAAGTTACAGATAAACTTACAAGAAGGGTAGATGAATTAAAAGGAGACATCATGACTGTGTCATAAGCAGATGGCCCCTGTAAGGGTTGATAAATAGTACAGAAAGCAGCAGACTATCATTTAATTAATCCAGCCATGTTCAAGTATATCTTGTTGTATATCAAATTATATCTTAGTTGCAATTCTAAAGTCAGTAAAGGAAAAGCAAAAGTCTGAATTACACCAGATACAAATTCCCTTCGTCTTTCCAATAGTCAGCGGTAACAGCATAACACAAACAGAAAATAGCACAGCCAAGATGATTAAGGGTTTTAACAAAATTACACTGTAAATTTGGTACTGAAAAAAAATATTTTTTTTCCCTATGCTGCATTTTTTTCAAATGCAACATTGAACTAATCCATAATTCTATAATACTACTCAAGTTATATCTGCCTGATGTGGTTAAGAGAGAATGAACATAGCTTAGCTTTTTGTTGGTATAATGTAGTGGTTTTCAAACAGTCTTCTGTGGACTGTAGGAATCTGCAATACCTCTGAAGTTTTCACAGAGACTCAAATATGACATGGTGTAATTTATCTACATTTCCAGAACATCCACGTTTCCATTAGAAAATTTTTAGAGATCCACAAATTACACTGAATGCTGGCTGAACTCTGCCAGCATGAATCACTATCTACATCAATGTAGGTATATTTAAAAGAAAAGTGCATTTATATTTTGTATAAATGCATTAAAGGCCTGAAAGACTCTGATGAAAATTGTCGCATTTAAAGCAGTAAATACACCATATTATACATATCAAAGTTGCTTAGTTTTCAACACAAGCATGCATTTATTAAGTGCACAAAAGTATAAATGTACTAATAAATCTGCATGGACATCTTAAAAAGATTAACAAAACAACCAAAGAATCAATTGCTTCATCACTTGGCTGAAAATTTCTAAAATTTTAAAAGAAACACTCCCTGCCCTGAAGCCTTCCACAGACACCCACTCCTTCTTTAAAAAGACTCAATAGAAAGATAAAAATGTGAACATTACACTTACAAAGACAGATACTCTATGGTTTATTGGGAGATTAAAGTCCAGGACCCTGAGACATTGAATGAAATCATCAGTCTTTTACAATCAGATACTATAGTATCTTTGTCTATTCTAGTTGTTGCAAATTAGCTGTTGAACTAAATTTAACTTATAGGTCAGAACATGCCTAGAGAAATTATCTGGAACAAAATCACACAAGGTTTTACAGTAAAATCAACATCTTGAATGCAGTTAAAAACTACCTAAAAACTAGAGCATAATCTGGAGTACAGACAGAAAAATTCTGCAGAGAATCCACCAAAACAGTAGGCAGCGATATTCTGTTTAGTCAGAATTTTAAAACAGGTTTCAGACGTGGCTTCAAGAAGAGTACACTGCCTTAATATGCCCTCAAGTTACCAGATGAAGACAAAGAATTAACGGAGTGGAGGCCACAGCCAGGAAAAAAAATTGAAGCCTCCTCAACAAACACAATTCCTGCTTGTTTACTTCTATTTAATCATTTCAAGGCAGGGGACAACTGAGAAATTTTCATATACAGAACGTGTTACCAGCTAATGTAAGTAGCATTGGTATAAAATCATCTGACTGCATCTTCTAAACTAATTTCTTTTGCTGAAAGTGATCGCTTTTACACAGTATAAATTGATAGGTGTGCAGGCAGCCCTCTTCCATATATCCATCCTTATTATACACCTGAATCAGAAATACGTTTCTTCCTTCATCTCAATGAAAAACACAAACTTGACTACTTGTTTGGAGTCCATTATAAACCAAAATGTAAACATATTTTCCTCACCTTCTAAAAGAAAACACTGGAAGACCTTAAAGAAGGGAGTGCATTAACCATAAAGAGAACTTTAATATGTTAACAAATCCTTCGACGTCAGTGGCAAAACCACCTAGATTTAGGTCTGTTACCTGTTGTTTATTCTAAATACCTCAAAGATGTCAAACAGTACTGGGAGCAAGCACACACACACACACACACACACCCCCCGCAGCTACTTAAGCCTTATATTAATGGGCTTGCTGCTCAATGTTAGAAAATAGAGTCATGTAGCCAAAATGTTTTTACAGAGTACTGTTAAATGAAACAATTTCTTAAAAGAAAAGGTATACTACATAGCAAGACTTCAGAGACAATTTTCAGAAATTAAATGCATATAATAACCTGTTCTAAATCAACTGAACTGCTCACTGGTTCAGATCAATACCACACATACAACCTAGTAACCTGAAACAAGTACCTCCACATGGCAATAAACCTGTTGCTGAGGCATATTCAGTGTCCACCATGGCTAAATGTTTAACAGGCCTCCAAAGCACAATCTCTCAGTGCCAGAAGATTGTGCTGCAACTTTAAAGCTACGGAAACAGCTGCACAGCTCCACTAGAAACTGTACAAGCTCCTTGTGTCAAAACAACTAGAACAGGTGCTTACCAGTTCCACTGGGCCCAAGCATAGGTTTCACATTATCTCCCACTCGCCTGCATTTTTAGTAAGTAGTTAGATGATGCTCATCTCCCTAGAATATATGTTCACTGCCAATAGATTTAGAAAGTTCAGATGTAAGGCCAGCTTCATCTCTACACCCACTTGCAAACTCTGTATCTACAGGGTATGCAAACTATATAGACAAATTAATCTATTTTGACATGATTCTGTTTAACCTCTGAAATCTTTCAGCTAGTGAGACTACAGTCTGATAAACCTCACACATAATCTTAGCAAAAGTGGGTTAACCACAGTTTTAGGACACCAAAATACACTGGTGAGCACACTTGCCTTAGTCATCTGGTTTTTAGATGGATTTGACCCCAGACTAGGTACATCAGATACTAGGGGAAAAAAAGCACTGGAAAAAAATAATTTGATTTTACAGCCAATCACCTCAATGAGATGATGTTTCCTAATGCAAAACAGTAACAAGACTTGTCTCCTTTTTTCAGGTTTAGTAAATGTAAAATACATATTTTTTTGAAAGGACACTTAAGAGAATTTCTCTGCCATATGGGAAATAACTTCAGTCCTGAAGTAAAAAAACCAGCTCTGATTGAACTACTATAGACTGGACATGATACAGAAGTGAGATGCTGGTCACTGGAGTGATGGTGCCAGATGTACAACTCCTGCTGCAGCAACTTGTCAGCTAACATGTATGCAGCTACCCTCAGTTTGCATATTATCAAGAAATCAATGTATTGTAGTGTTCAAGAAGCACGATAACGACCCTTTCAGTTAAGATACTTTCACAGGATGTTGTTCTCCTCAAGCAACTTTACAGAGATAACAGTGACCATTTCTGCTTAGCTGAATGCCTACAGCAGCAAACCAGTTAAGCCTCCAAGTGGGCAGCAGAACTGACAGAGTTTGATATTAATGTTCCCCCACGATTAATGAACTCCTAACAAAATCCTAGTGTGCAAATATTCTGTATTTGTGTAAAGCAGTTCTGCTCTACAGGTTATCTTTGTGAGACAAAAATGACAGTTCTCCTGGCACGGATATTTTATATGAAAATTTCCAAAAGAAGAACTATGGATGTAGTCAGACAATGGTTTCTGCTGTATTCTTCAGCAACAAGTGAAGGTTATTCCCAAAGAAAAAGATGTTCCCTAAGAAGTACTCTCCAGAATCATTACTAAGAATTGTTACTTTAATCATTACAGGCTGGCACACGCCCTTTGAATCACAGAAAAGCTTGCTTCAAGCAAAACATGAGAAATTTTTCATGTCTGTTAAACATTTTTGTTCTCAGTCACACCTACAGTCCATTTTCCAGATGCACTGAAACCAGTATCTTAGTATGGCAGCACAAGTACATTATAATAGGCATTATCAGTCACTGAGACAGACCTATCCTGTCATAATCTGAAGTTTTCAATGGTACTATCTTATTTTCATGACCAAAGATCCGGACCATTTTGTGGCTGCACTAAATTACATTAAATACTGTATTTCTCTACTATCTCAGCAGGAAGGTTTACCCACACCCATAACAGATTGTAGAGTACTGCTCATTACTGACAAGTAGAACACACACAAACCCACATTTCTTTCCTCAGCAACCACTGTCATTAAGACTCCTCGCTCTGCTTTAGGTGTATAATATCAGCACAGAATCTTAAACCAGCAAAATTTGAAGGCTTGGACAAAAAAATTCTGGGGAACTGCAACAAACAAATAATGAAAATGAAGAAAAAATAAAGTTACAGAAAATAAAATTTCAAGTAACTTTTCAGGTTTCTTGAAAAGGGTGAGCTCTCAGGGCAGTGTAAACAGGCACCAGAACTTGGAAGAAATACCTTCTTAACACTTGGACATGCACACCAATGTAACAGGTATGGATGCACCACTCAACAATCAATTTCATTCAAGTGATTTGCAAAAGGGCAGTGGAAATAAAGGCAAGAAGATTCTTGGGCAAAAAAGAATTCACCCTTACACCTCACATTAGAACAGACCAGATAGACTGACCACTTGGAAACCTGTGTAATCAGGTGAATCAAGAACAGGAAGGTGACCAGAAGAGAAGCTAATGGAGCATATTTATGAAAAATAGTAGGTCATTTAAAACCAATTTGTGATGTGGACTATTGAAAAGGCAGTTCTCATTAAGCACAATTTGCTGATTTCTTCCTGAAACCTACTGCTTTTCACCAAGATCCTGACCTTTCAAGACCTTCCTATATACAAAACCAAAATCTTAGATCTGACATTGCATTTTAAACTTAAAAAGTTTTAGTATCTCCAAAACTGAAGAATAGAAAGCTAGCCCATAGAATTTCTTCCAAACGTATTAAACATTACCTTTTTCCCTGAGTAGTAGTGTTTTTCTGACTGTGAATGAGACACCTGCACAAGCAGGTTTTTTAAAATCCAAACTCCTGTATGATTCAGAAAAATGCTGAAATAAGAATTCTCCTTACTGGAGAATTAAAATCTAAATGTGAAATATGCGTAGACTAAATCAAACTAAGGTATTTAAATAAGATTTTGGAGGCATGGGTATGTTCTTTATAAAACAGCTTTCAAAGAGTAGAAAAATCATGATCTAATTAATACCTTATTTTTCTTTTGTCTTTTTTTGAGCTGACTGCTCTAGTTGCAGACTTGAGGATTACTGTCAAATAGCTGCATTAGTAATAGATAAATAATAATAATAATTTACAATTAAATTTACTGGATTCCTTTGTTAACTGATATCTTTGTTAATTATGTTTTTGCTCTTGCATCCTTCATATTTTATGAATACATACAGATAGAGACAGAAACAGAGGGAAAGAAAAAGACCAAGTGTAATGTTCAGTGCAAAAGTGATGAAAAATGTAACTTGAGAAATGTCTCTTTAGGCCAGCTGATTGCAGGATAACTACTGAAAAGCTGATACACACACTTTTATTTATATCTACTCAAAAGCAACAAAATGTCAAAGAATCAGGATGAAGCTGATTTCCCTCTTGTGTATGTGCATAGGTTTTGATTATAGGCTTTTTCCTCAATTGATGAACTATTGCATACAGTTCTGAAAATCATTTTACAAAAATAGTGCTGTGTTTGGGGTCAATACTCTCCAACAGTCAGCTATAAAGTTGCCACTGACTTTTTTTTAAAAGAATGGGATCAGGTCCTCTTTATTTTGACTCGAGAGATTTTGTAAGTTTGCTCCCAGGAAGAAGAAAAAATGCACATCTGATTAATTTGTGGTATTCATTCATCTTTTTCTGCTAAGACGACAAACTGCAGGTTATTTTACACAACTTAAAAACTATCTTTCAATTTGGGAAAGAATATAAACTTACCTGAATGGTTTGCTAGACCAGTAAATACTAGCTATACTAGTAATATATAGTACTAGTTACTATATAGCAAATAAAATAACTATCAGAAAAGATTAAAAAAGAGAAATAACAAATACAATTTTGAACTTAATTTTCCCCATTATCAAAAAACCACTTTCCTCAAGATTTTGCATAGTGCATTTGTTTTGACCCTTCTTTAAAAACTTCATTGCTTTTCAAGGTTAACTAAGGAATTTACACAAGTGTCTTCCTACAACATACGCAGTGTATCTGATACCGTATCATCCCTGTAACTGGGAATCATAGGTGAAACTTTTTGTATGGAAAAACTTGGTCCTGACTTTCCACTTTTAATGACATAACGTAAAAAGTCTGAGTTCTTAGAAGACTTGAAAGTCTTCATGCACACAGCTAATCCCCTAGCAACTTCCCACTCTTTTGTCTGCTGTCCTGTTTACAGCATTTTCTTCACTGAATTTCCTCACAGAAAATCAAAACAAGTGTAACAACAAAGCCATATCTAAATGCCATGTTTACACTGTGGCAAGTGATAGGAGTCTGCAATTCATGTGCTATGTTGCACTGCCAAAGCATTTGACTATGCCTATACTAGAACACTTAGCTGATGCACCAAAATGAGATTTCAGTCTCAGTAATGGTCCTGAAGCACTATTCCAACATAAACATGTAATTAGAATAAAACATGCTTGAATAAAGGCTTGCCTGTAGCGTTGGTATCATGGGTAGAATACACCATCCAAAAAACCTTTCAGAAAAGGTGTTTTTACCAGATAGGAAAACAGAACAGGACAGATTAAGTGTAATTCCTAAGACATCAAGAAATCTCTGACAGGGACAGGAACAAAGCATGCTTTTCCCCCAGTTTATTTAGTCTTTTGACATGCTGTCTTCTCCATACACAATATAAACATAAAATAAAACTTAATTGACACTAATTATAGGGCATTATTATGCACCCTTCATTGCTTTTAATATTTTTCTTCAATAGTCTCTGCATCTTTAAAACCAATATATAGCCACTTCGAGTTTTGCTGCAGAATGCCAGAAAGGGAAGACAGGAATAATAAACCACTGCTTTTTTTTTTTTTTTTTCAATTCAAAGCTGAGCATTTGTTCTGCAAGCATTACCACTCTTCCCACGCAACAGCATGAATTAAACTTCTTCCACCTAGGTTTTTTTACCTGACCTTCTTTGGCATTTAAGTGCAGAAAAGAAAGTATTTCAGGGCTGCATGTGTCACTCTTACAGATCTGAAGTTCCGGTTGCCTGCAGAGGCCATTTAAAAACATTAGCGTCCTGGGAAAAGCAGCCTTTGGACATACTCTCATCCATAACAAAAGAGATTCTAAATATTAATAAGTGTGAGAATATATTGTTTCTCTTTGACCACTGGTGTAGGAAACCTGGTTGTATCAGAAAGTCTTGTGAAGAGAAGAAGCACGAAGAGGCAAATAATGGGAAAATAGGACGCCTATGGTGCATGTTCAAACTCTCAGGGAATAGCTTTTATCAAGATTAAAAAGCGAAATGAAACTGAATCCTTTGACTAGCTTTGCAGTGAACCTTTGACTAGCTTTGCAGTGAAGTGAGTATACAGTAGCAATCCATTTCTAATTTAGGGCTCTAAAACTTCTTTTATGCTGTATTTATGTAAGATAGTTTTGTTTTATGATTTGACTTGGCAAGCAGGACATTGATTTCATTTTCAATAGAGATCTCTTTTCTAAACAAGAACAATAAAATGGCATTTTACCTGTAGACTGCCTTTGAATGTAGAGCAATTTTATTTCTCCAGTAGATGTTAATATTTAAAAATGAACTTAGGTCAAAAGTCTTTAAAAATGACTGCAGCTTTTTTGATCAGTGGCATTAAAACAAGTGGACCGCAGCTGCACGGATGGTCCATGCTTTCAGAAAAAGGATCTCTTTTCATTAACAGGCTTACTGTTGATCTAGAATTACTCCTTACAAAGAGAATAGAAAGCTGTCTTTTCCCAGTTCCAGGATGAGCACTTTCACCTTTTAGTTAGCTGCACAACTACTTATAATTACATCAATTATTCAAACAGCATATAGGTAGTTCTTTAAAGTACGACATTTAAAAATATTACCCATTTTAAACTGACTTCCTCAAAAAGATACTTGACTTGGCAAATGTCTACATTCACATACTGAAAGTACAGAGTATCTTTAGGTATAAAGGACCAAATGATTCAAACCCTGATTTGTCAAACACAGTCTTTTATGGGTTATATATCTACAGGCCATATAATGGAGAGCAACAAATATTGGCAATGAAAGGTAAAATCTTTCTCCCTCTCCCTCTCTGTATATAGGTCCCTCAAAGTATCTTGTCATATCAACAGTGAAAAGAAACCTGTCTGTCAATACAGAGCACTCAGATGACTGAAAAAAACACAATAACAAGTTCTGGTACTTCGTAACCAATCAAGTGATCTTTCTATTAATTTTTTTTGGAATAAAGAGATTCAGAGATTGTATGTCAAAACATTTTATCACTCCTAACTCTTATATACATCAGTTCTGTGTTTCTAAAATACATTGTCCTGGGAGTTCTTCCCAAAACAATACATGAATTACTAAAAGTTTTAAGAGTTTCAAGCAAATGCATTGCTAAGTGGTCTGCCTTCAAATTCCCTGAAAGACTATGTAGTAAACAAAAACAAAACATTGAGACTACAGTTTAGTATAATTAGATATAATAAGACAAGCATATAGTGAGAGCACTCCCTGAACTATATGAAAACATTCATACCTATACAATGAGTGTTTGGTAGAGGCTGATTTAAACAGCTGGGAAAATAACTTGCGGCATACATGCCAGAGTGTGCCACAACCTCAAATTGTTCACTACACCATCGCAACAAACTGCAGAATCTACGTTAAAAGCTAAGAATCAGATGCTAACCACATGTCTGGGATCAAACTGCATGAGTCCAGGGTTTTTTTCCAATTTTTTTTCCTCCTCATTTGTGCTATGAATATTTGTACAGCTGCAAATTTCACTGGAACATTTTCAACACGGTATTTCAGCACGGTAGTGCCAAAAGAACCCATAGAACACAGATCAGCACAAATACATTACAAGTACTGCAGACTCCTTATCATGAACTTTGCTATGAAAACAGAAATCCTGACAAAGTGCCTCTGATGAAAATAAAAAGAGATGGATCATTCATCTAACGGCTCAGATTTCAAGCTTTACTGGGCAAAAGCCCAGTACCCAGCATGTACTGCAGAGCATCCAGAGCCTATTAAGAAGAGTTATAGAATGGAAACTTAATTACACTAATAGACAGTTGGAAGAAGATAATAATATGGCGTAAGACTTTTAGAATATGATAGTTTCACAGATCTATTTTGAGATATATAAAATTAAAGAAAAAAACTTTACACTCAGGAAAATAATATACTTTTTCTAAGATGAACAATAGATTTGATGGTGATAAAAGAAGATTTTAAGTCTATTCAATGTTTCGCTTCTGCAGAAGGTAGCTCATGAGATGAGAAAACAAAATACCAAACTAATCCCCTTGCACAGGGTCCCCAGTGTCTTCCAGCTGAGAGAGCTCTAGCATTTTTGCTGTAGTGAATTAAACTGTGGGGTTTATCCAAAAAAACTGAGGAACCCTATGGGTATTATGACAGATCAGACCCATTTGCAAGGACTAATGGACATCCTCTGTTCTCCTGGAAATGCTGTTTCCGAAGAGCTGCACTACTCTAATTACTATTACTTTCGCTGGGAACTTATGTCTAAGAAAGGATCACAGCCTGTCAGGTGGGTGTTTTCTGGGTTTGTTTGTTTGTTTGGGGTTTTTTTGGAAAAAAAGATGACAAATTTAAAGTTTTATGATGCAGTCTTTGACAATTTCAATGAGATAAACAATTTTAAGTAACAGCTGTATGTTCAAAACATATTTTAAAAGCTGTCACAAAGTATCGCTTTTTTACCTAGGAAGTCAGAGGTACCTGAGACCAGCTTTGTTCAGGAATACTGACAGGTATTACAGGTGGATGACTAGCAACATATGGAATCATATCATCCAAAGTATATCTATTTAAAATGTTGTTAAAACCACAATTCAAATTTAATTTTCTGGCATGTAAAATAAAAGTAGTTAGTTTAGTCTCTGACTTGAAAGATCAGGATTACTTTGCTTCCCTGCAAAAAATACAGTTAAGATTTTTCTTAATGACTCTTAGGTGCATAGAAGATAAAAAAAACCCCCAAAACTAAAAAAACTAAAAATTAATTTCCTTGTTTACTACTATGTACTTTTGGATTACAAAGTAAAGCTGAACACAGTTTCCCAAACTGTTACCCAAAGTACTTCACATAAAACAAACTATACATCTATTTCAGCTTCTTCTGTGAAATCAAGAGTGTGACTAACCTAAACACACTAAAAAAACCTGAAAAATTTTAATTACTGACAAGGTGTACAGCAACATTTAGATAACACATCTCATGAAGGAATAATATTTATATAAGCCATCAGCTTTTTCTCTCCAGATATTTGAGATTTTTTTTTTGGAAGGACATTAGGGAATTGGACTTGAGTTCCCAAGATCATTCTGTAAGAATTCATACTGGATCAGAAAGCAGAAATGTTGAAAAGTTGTCAATGTGAATTCCAGCAGTCAGTTTTTTGGATTGATGCTCAGAATTTATATTTTAAAAGATCATGGATTTCAAGTTATGTGCCTGCATTATATTACAGTTATCAGTTAAATCCACTATAACAGATAATAAAGCAGTGAGGTTTATTTTCTTTAATAACTTAAACCTGCTTCTTTTGGTGAAATCTATCTAGAAGTGTATTTTTGCTCCTGGACAAATCAGCGAAGTGAGCAATTATTTGTTATTTTGTACACATCATTATGATAGAAGCATGGAAAAAAGTTCCAAGGTCAGCTGGCAGGGATTCTAGACCTCTCTGTTCCAAAAGGTGAACAGTTGCCTCCCTCTAAAATAAAAACCATCCTGAGCAGAACTGCCAAGGAATGCTAAACATCATTTGCAAATATCACAGTCCTGTCCTAAGCTCAACTACGTACTCAAACTTTCAGCCAATTTATTTAGAAATAAAAATATGTATTTCAAGAAGATGGGGCTTTTTTTGCAAGACCCATGCTTCACACAACAAAGTTAGTTAACTAAGGTCATGCCTATACAAGGAAAAAATCATTGATTTAACTGAACTGATTGGTTTTAAATCCAGTTAAACTGGTGCAAACATCTAATGTAAATGCACTTACCCCAGCTAAGACCTCACTTAAATTGATTTAGCTTACTTTAGCAATTTATCAATGTTAACTAAACCAATTCTAGCAAAGGTTAAGCAGGTTTAAGTGCTTCTGTATAAGGAGTTTGAACAGATTTAACTATATTGACTTAAAAACAGTTTAATTAAAACAGTGTAACATCTCATATGGCCAAGATTTAAATCCCCAAGGCTGAGAAGCAAAGCAGCATATGTAGTTGTACTGCATGCAAACTGAAATCAGTCCTGGATTCCACTTGGGTACCCCTCTGCTGACAAACGGTACCTATACTGTGTAACCGGCACTGGGGAGTAGGTACACTAGAACCAAGATTAATGTTCAGATGCCAAACGATTTTTTAGGACCAGTAGAAAAACAAGAAAGGAAAAAAAACCCAAATCAACAACCAAACCCCAAATCCTGAACACATAGTTATGAATTGAAGAAACCTGTTTTGGGTATAAATGAAATACAATACAAGTAGAATTCTGGCATGGCTTTTTAAAAAGTCACTTCCCATAATGGAAACTTGTACATCTGTTACAAAAATACTAGTGCAGTATGCAAAAAAGCTTCTCTTTTGCATATCAATTCAGTTAGCCTGGGAATTTCCTGTTGTGGTAGTCTCCATCACATGTATTTTAAAGTGAGCCTCACAAGAGGGATGACGAGTGGCAAAAGGCATCAAGGTTAGTTTTCTCCCTCCCACCAAAAGAGAGGCCGCTGCATGCTTTTAAGCAAACTTTCATACCAGATCAACCTTGGTAGTTTTGGGAGGCATGGATCTACAGACGGGTGCAGGGCAAGTCCTCAACACCTCATGGCTGAGAAGCAAGCCTGTGCAGTCTAGAAGTGACAGAGTCTTACCTTGTGTGATAACACAGCTGCACCCCCGTGTCTCATAAACACACCTATTCCACCACCTCGGTATGTAAGCAGAAGCAGTGCAGCTGAAGGCATCTGCACAAATCCACATTAACTCTTAACTTAACTTTGCTAGCTCAAGATTTTAAAAGAAAGTACAGCTACCGGGATACAGAAGGCAGCTACAGCAGGTAGGCTTTTATTCCCATTAAGACCGAAGTAGACGATAATGTAAATTCACTGCAGCTGGCATAGTTGTACGTGACACTTCTGCTCCTTGTGTTCTATTTCCACCAGACTACTTTCTGCCTTTTTTGATTTTGCAGCTAGCTTTCTCCTCTTCCTGAAATTTACTGGCACTCTGACTCCTACTCCAGGATTCTAGCTAAAAATCTGTTTAAATGTCTTTTTGCCTTTCTAACCCCAATCCTACAGATGAATCAGATGAGCCTGAATCTCTCCCTCAACACCTGAGATCATGACCATTACCATTTGCTTAGTCTCTGATGGTCTAATTTTTAGCATTCAAACTTTCCCACCAATACATATCTTACAGTAAATGCACGACTAAGTTAATATTGGATCAACTTAACACTGAAGCATTTAGAGAAATTTATTAACATGTTCCCAACTGGACTAGATATTGTATTGCCTCTCATTTTCAGGAGGATGAAAGAAACAGTTGTATTTAAGGTTTCTGGAAGAAAATTCTGGATTACTGATTTTAATGGTTTAAAAAAGTCTGTAAAAATGCTACAGTATGTCTTGGTTTGATAATTTACTAGGATACATAAAAATGCATCTGCAATTTTAAAAAGTGAGGAGAAAGAGGGGCTGGGTGTTTTAAGTGTTTTTTCATCAAAGTTTGTCTTTACCTAGTTGACCTGGTATTCTTTGCTAATTCTAGTATTTTTTGGTAAGCTGTTTTCAAATTATCAGATAACTAACTGCATGGTTTAAGGTCACTGTTAAATGCTACTGATATTATTAAGTATAAAAGATATTACTATATTTGCTTATGATATCACTGGGTGTTTTTCACACAAACTTTTAACGAACTTTTTTCTTACTGTTTTTTGTTTTTATGTTTACCAACATAAAATTGTGTTCTCTCTTTAAATGTACAGTAATAAAACTTAAAATGAAAGTTAAGGACGGATTAACCTCATCTTATTTTAGCCATGGAGAGTTAGAATTCTCATCTTTACTGTTGTCTAAAAAAAGTGAGTATTGAGCTCAGTGGAGTGGTACTTCTGGAGATGCCTGAAACAGATGAATCATCCTGGGGACCAAGGTTTCACTCCTTGACAGCTAAAGAGGTACAGATGGCTTAGACTCATGGCTAACACAAGGTGAGTTGAATCCCACACTATCCTACTAAAAATGGAAGGCAAACATAAGCAACATGAACAATTACTTACATATTTTATATGAAAACTGCTGTTAATAGTATATAGTCATAACATAGGGAATGGTCATAACAGCCATGCCATACTTCTCAAGTATCATTTTTTTTAAGTATAATTTTTTTTTTTTGCTTTAACAAAATCCACATTGTTAAAATACGATACATGCTAGGGATGCATATGCACCAATGTGTAATAAGTTTGCAGGTTTAAACTTCATAGAAGATACGTTTTTTATAAAAGGAGCAAATGTGCTTCTAAGATTCTTTTGCAGAACTGTTTTTCACCCTGCCTCTTATGTCATTTAGAAAGCATTAATCACTTCAAACTCAAAATCTGCTTGCATATTTTACCTTTTTTCAGTAAATACATTTTTGCTTTATTATAGATATTGCTATATTTAATGTTTTCATTCATCTTAGTGTAGACTTTGTATGAACCACTGCAAGACTAGCACTGAACACAAGTCTTGGATGACTAGCATTTCACTAGCACACCACAAAGGCGTATTTGTTTTCTTTAATTGCTACAGGTGGGTATTATTGTCTAGAAGGTTGCTGCAGATGCACACCTCAGATGAATACATTATCCATTTATACAGGTTAAAAAAAGAAAATAAAAGAAAATAAAGAAAAAAACCATGCACTACAAATGCTTGGCACTTAGTTGTTTTGTACTGGGCATAGACTTAACATCACCAGGCTGGAGTATTACTACTTTTTGTTAGCCTCACCTGCAAAATTACCTTCAAGCACACCTTCAAGAATATCCTATAAATGTTTCTTCCAAAGATGGCTTTACTTTAAAATCATTTCCATTACTGAAAACCTTAACAAGGCTGACACAAAATCTGATAGAGATCTTTGATGAAAGTGCTACAAAGTTCTGCCAGGAGTCTTGATTTTACCACCATCACTAATATCCCTGATTGCTGAAAATAAAAGTGGGCAGAAATGTGAGTAATTTCTGAATCAGTGCAGCTGCAAACTAATCACACAGCTGAGAGTTTATGTTGGAGAATATCCATCCTAAGCATAAGTAAGGATGTGTTGTACCTGACTACCGTGTCTTTCTGAGACATTTTCTATCTGTTACAGATCAAATATGTAACAATACAAATTTTAGGCTTCAAAATTGTTAACTCACATGCTGGACCTGACACTACTGGGAAGTGCTCGTGTTCCTGACACAGAGCAATGCCAAGGCAGTCTGGATATTTTCTTCTATCGCCAAGTTCATAGAGAGGAAACCCCTCCTGCTCTACATGCTATCAACCAAAAACAGCACGAAAGATGAGTATAGTCTGAACAAGGAAAGAAATAAGTAAGGTAGAGAAAAACATTACATGAGAGCATTGGTTGTTTGCCAGGTATGAAAATGGGGGAGCATACAAATACCCCACTGAATCTCACCTACTGAAAGGACAGAATAAATCAAAGAACTTCATGAGTGGCTTAAGAAACAAAGCTGTGGAGTATAACTGAACTGCTATAGTATGAATCACTTTGTTTTAATGAATAAAAACAGATTTATTTTTTGATGCAGAGTGCAGTTAAGTACAGTTACAGAAATGCAGTAACTTGAATTAGATAAGCTTATGAATACCCTGTAGCTATATTTTACAATTTTGTAAGCTATGCCTTTGCAAAATAATCGTTCTAACTACCCTGCACCTTTAAAAAAATAAACAAACCAAAAAATTCTATTACCCACACCAACAATCAGCAAATGAATAAGGCACATTTTTCTATCTCCTTAGTAGTGATACATTAGTTTAATCTTTACAGCACTGGCAGTGCAACCCTTTCCATATGGACACCCATATGCTCTACTACTAGCAACATATCCTCTAAGAAATAGCCATATGTTTTACTTTTAAACCTGTATAATTTAAAGAATTCCTTGTATTTTTACAGTAGTTCTCACTGTGCATTTGAAATACCTGTGGGTATTAAGTAGCATGAGAATAATTAATGTTACATTGAACTCTGTGCAGTGCTATCATTAGAAGTGCTTCCACACTCTAGTCTGATTTCTGCAATTATTATTTTTTTAAAAATACATATTTCTTGACTTCAGTGTTGACTGTGCACGCTCCTCCTTCTTTTCCTAAGAACAGCAGTATTTATTAATGTAATACAGAGAAAAAAAGAACATTCACTCTTGAATTTAGTCCTAAATTCTAAAGGTGATTCAATAGTCCGCATCTCTGTGCAGTCACAGCATTGCTCAGGAGTGCGGTGGGACCCTCTGAACATCCATCCTTCCTATCAGGCCAGGCTCAGGCTATGAGCCTGAGGCTGAAAAACTATACTCTCCAGGACTGGGCTGGAAGAGCAGTGTCCTCTCCATCTGTTCTCCCACCCTTTTACATCTCTCTGCTTACGCCACCCCGCAGTCTTGCTACAAGAGCAGACCGACATTCTAGTTAGAGAACCCATGCAAGCCTCACACGCAGCCTGGCAAAGAGACAGCTGGAACCAATACAGTTCACATGCCATCTCACCCTGGCTCTTCCCAGAGATGCAGACACACTCTGGGCATAGAAAAAGATAGTGGATAGGCTACTAATGGCAGAGTGCATTAACTTCTAAGATTCCTGTAGCTCTGAAGTAGATTTCATGGAGCTGAGCTATTTCTGAGCCTGTAAGACTCAACCCCTCATCTTGAGATACAGTTGCAGAGGAAACGCCATGTTACTGAGGAAAAAAAAGAATGCCCTTGTGGAAAATTAAAATAAGCCTATGGACTTTTTCATGTCATGTTTTCCTTGCCATGTCTCAAATTGTAAAGTGTAGCTAAACACAAGTGTTAATGCTTATAAGGAGAAGAGAACTGATGAGACTGGTACTGATTTTGCAAGATCTTTCTAAACACTTTTTTTATTCATTGGTTTTGAATTTAAACAGAATATATAAAAAATTAAAGCTGTCCAGTGAAAGCATCTAGTCAGAAGCTCTTTTCTCTACTGCCATTTGTAGTAACATTTTCACAGCATGATGTACTTTTATTGATCAACAACTACATTTTGCGTGCTGTTTCAGTGTTATGTCACTATTTCTTGTTTTATTGCTTGACTTGTTCCCACAGAGATCAAAGAAAATCTGTTTGTCTGTCTGTTTGTTTGTTTGCTTAGTATGCACTTAATAAGGTGTTCAACAACTGCAGTACGATTTTGCAGTTGCGGTGCTTCTTTAAAAACGCACAACTGTTCTTACAATTTAATTGTTGTATCTATATAAAAAAAACAAAAGCTAGTTTATTTTCAGTTGATTCATGCCATTGTTTATACAATTAAAACACACCAGGCTAAAATACCAATCCTCCTAAACAGAGAGCTATCTAGCTATCACATAGTGTATGTTCTTTCCTTCTCCTACTCACACAAGGTGAAAATGATAATAAAAGTGCAGTGTAGTAAAGGACAAGGCAACTTTGCCTGGTAACTGATGTATCCTGCTACACTTTTATCTACTCTCTTCAAAAAGAAATACAAATTTCCAGTGAAGGTCGTGATTGTAAACACAATTAATACATGCAGAGGTTCTGTATCTAAGTAACTACAAAACCTGCAGATATAAAAAACTTTACATCAATGCATAGAAATGCATCTTTATGCACACTGAACATAACATATACTTCAGTGGTACTAGTTTTAGCAAGATATCTGCAAAACTAAACTCCAAATATAGAAATGAAATATAGATATCCCAATACTATATTAAATGTGATTTTATTTCTCTTATTCTGCCCTTGGTTTATGTCAGCAGCAGAAGATGAATTTGAGTTACACTTCCCACATTCATATGTGTTTATATACAGTAATTCATCACTACACAGAAAAGCCCTGAAGTGTATTAACACAGTATGTTATGTTTGCAGACATCTGCTTTATTTATTTTGAGAACCAAAGAAGATAAATGATAAAATATTACTACCTATCTTATCTACAGTAACTCAGTATTTTACTAAAATAAGATAAAAAAAATATTTCTGTGTATAAAATACAACCATCAAGAAAAATATGTACAATAGTGTATTAGCCTCTGATTTTGAATTTACTTATAATCTGTGATCGATTTGCACTACACATCTCATGATATGTCATTGAAATACTTATTTCAGAAATGAAATAATTAGTGCAGAAAAAAACAATGAACTTGGAATTTACTACAAGAAAATTTAAGGAGTATCACAGTCAGTAACAGCCTTTTCTGCCACCTGCTTTATATTCTTACAATCCAACATAGAAAACAAATCAAATCCATTAACCTGCATTTTTCCTAAATGTTTCAATCCTGAAAAATTTTTAAAGGATTTTTAACACTGATTAATGTTCCTTCTTCTTAGTAGTTGTGTACCACAATGTAAATGCCACTGTATTCCACTCAGTACCAAAACTGATTCTTTGAAGCCTAGAAGTAAATTGATTTGCAGAACTGACTACAGAATTCGTTTACCGGGAGAAAAGAACAGATTACAGCCTATGTAGACTGCCATGACATACTACTTTCCACATGTACGTGTCACTGAGGGAAATTTGCTGTGGTAAACCCCAGGCTTCAAAATTCTCTGCAGTGGACTGTGCACCTAGATATACTGCCAGCATGGTCACTCAGGGTAGCAGGGCCAAGACCAGACCCACCAACAACTGGCACAGGGTCTTTGGCCTGGTGCCCTAAGGAAATGGAGGGTAAACCAAGCACATTCCATACTTGTGTGTGTCTGTGTGCCAGGTTTGCCTTTTCTGAACCTCCACTAACCAACAAAACCTGCAAAGCCTAATGACCCAGTTGAACCTGACTTGTCACTCAATTCCAACAAAGTCTCCAAGTTGCTAAATTGTTAGGAGTTTTTTTTTAGAACTGTTTTCTGAGGACCCATCCATGCTCGCATGGAGGAAACAGTTGCAGTGTGAGCTCATCCTTGATTTTTAGACATCAGGGACTTAACATGAGCTTAGTCCACAAATGCAGATCCATAGGGACAGCACATTGGTTGTGCTGCTCAGAAAATAGTTTTCTAAAACTAATACACTGTAACATACAAATATTAAATGGAACAGAAAACTGTAACAACTAAACCTGAAGTTTGAGATTTCTTCTCAATATCTTTGAAGTGACGCACAGGAGTGGTATTTTACTCATGCCTCATAAAATCTCAGCTTGCAGAGGATGTATACCCAGTTTTAAATAACTTGGCCATTTTAGCCCAGACTAAACAATGGCTCTGTGGTAAAGTACACAGAAACAGATCCTACCTATCCTAAAATAATCTCAATATTCAAGTTACTGTTACCAGTATTAGCCATGATTTTTACTCCTCTGATGTTCACATAGGAGCAAAATGCAGAAGAATGGGTTCATTTTTCCTTTTCTTTCCCCCTAAATGCCTTTCTGAGCCAGAAAAAAAGAAGAAAAAGAAGGAAGCAGGTATGCATAAGGAAACTCAATGGATAATATCAATATAACTAATGCTGCTGTATGAGCCCATCAGCTGTGATACAACTTTCTACTACTTACAACAGGGCTGTACCTACACTGTATCACAAGACCTATTTTGCATCTTGTCTCATAGGGTGGTAGGTAACACTGACTGGCATGAAGTAATTGATCAAGTCTGGTAAAATCTAAGAAAGCATCATTTTGGGAGTTCAGTGTGAACATAAATCTTAATTATCTTCCAGAATATAGCACATTTGTACAAAGAAAGACACATAAATGTCATAAGTTCATCACACATTCTGAGGGGATATAGCTGAAGCTGTCAATTAGTACAAAACCAGCATAAAGCTCTAAGATAGCTGACAGATAATTGCCATAAAAGTTTTCCCTTTCCCTAATTTTGAGATATAGTAAAAATATTTTTCAAGAGAAGTTATCGCCATCAAACTTTGCCAAATACAAAACTATTCTTTTGAGAACTATTTTGTATATATGTACATACATTCATAGACACATACATGCACACACATTTATATACAGATGCTCCTCACCTTCAATTTGGTCATCCTAGAAATATATTTAATCTAAGAGGCTTAGAATTTCCTAGATGTACAAATCTTTTTGCTTTTTTTGCAGTTACTTCATTCTCAAGAATTTTGTATTTTTCTTCTTGGTGCTGCCCACAGACACTATATTATGCCTTCCTCGTTTTAGGAATGTTTTTCCTTAAAATTTAAGACATTTAACACACAATGATAGTGCAAAGGAGTATGTAGGAATGTATAGGTACCTTCGTAATTTATAAATATGTAATTTTGTATGTAGAGATGTAAATACATGTTAACACTTGGAAAATAATTAGAATATTAATGAGTAATTGTAAGCTATATTTCATGCACAGTAGAGATTCCTGAGTCATTACCTGTGACAATCATCACATGTAAATAAAGGCATGCTAGTTGATTAACATGCTGCCTGTAATTCCAGATGCTATGTATCAATACAGGCAATGTTTGAATTATAATAATGAGTTTCAAACCTGTTGCCTTTTCTATGTAGAACAAACATACATATTTGAAGAACTGACTGTTTTTGAGGTCATATTTAACAGCAGAAGAAGCCATGGAGACCTTTGCTTGTAGCAAGGATCACACAGATGCTACTGCTAGCACACCAGACTAGACATGCCTGAAGTCAGAGGTTACTGGCATAAAGCATGTTTTATTGCTGGTTCAAGGCAATATTTTTGAGAATTCTAACTCACTTCTCACAATCCTGTTGTCCAAGTCCATCAACACTTTTTTGCTAAGGCTTTCATATGTATTTTCAATGATTCTAATCACTTACAATGTCGACATGTGTTTACATAAGCAAGTAAATATGTAAGGACTGGTTTCTGGAGGCACGTCCACTATTTATAATGGTTTCCGTAATTCTAAAACAAAAATTTTGTATGAAGAACAAGATCAGAATTGGCTGAATTACCCGTGTTCATTTTTATTATTTTATGTACTGACAGGATATTCCAGAAAATTATCCAGACTGTCACATTTCTCAATTTCTTTTTCTGTCCTAAAAGCAGTCTATAACAATTCATGTTTCTGTTTGATTTCAAGATTCACTGACCAATTTTATCTCATTTTCTTTCAATCTCACACACTATCTTTTCTAGCAATGAGACTGAGGTTATCATCTTGTATCTTTCCACCTTACCTGGCATTACATTTATTTCATGTTTCTTGAGAACAAAAAACCCCATTATCTTATTTTTAATGATTTTTTTTTTAAAATCATGTAATGAAGATTTCATGTAAGAAGAATTCCTTATAGCCAGTATACACTTCCATACATTCAGCACACACTGAAAGATTACCTGAAACAACAATAATTTAGGTTTTATTACAGGGAAGAGTTCTGAAGTTGTTTATATCTCTTCAGTATTTCTGTTGTCTAGTGAAACCAAACAGATTTTTTACCAGAAAAAGTTGGAAGAAAAAAACAATGCTGTCTAAACGGAACATACTGAAAAATCCTGACCAAGAACACTGAGTGGCAGAAATCAGAGAAAGGGGAGACAGTTTAAAGGATGCACTGGAAGCTTTCAGAATTGTGGTGGAAAAGTCTCACAATTTATAAAAGATCTGGTAAAGCATACTCTATCATACACAAAATTACTCAGGAACAGCTACTTGGGAAAAACCATTCTCAAATTACTAAATGTGCACCAGCCTACAGAAACTGCATGTGACCCAAGCAATAAAAATGTCAGACTCCTCTTACAATTTCTTACCCTCCAGCCTCCAGTAACGTTTGCTAATTTAAGTGCATGAAGTATCACGGATTGTCAGAAACCATCATCAGTGCCATATCACTGGCATGCTGAGACTGCTGTCTTTCATGTTGACCGGGATTGCCTCATTGATTCTTGTGTATTTTCCAGTTTCGTTTTATCTACCTCTGGTCTCCAGTTTTATACACAAAGTATGAGCTCTGAAGGACAATGACCTCAGGGACTTTTTTGTTCTGCTTTTAAGTAGTGCCTTGTACAAGTGGATTCCCCAGTTTGCTGCTAGAGATTTTATAGTTACTTAATGGTGCTGCGATGAATAGTGCAGTAACACTGCAAATTAATGACTGTTCTGGTGCAGCTCAGTGTGAATGTGAGCAACAGTATCAGGGTAGCAGGCATTACCCCAAAGACTGAAGGGATACCTTACACATGGAGTAACAAATTCAGCAAACTGTTTCAATAAACAATATTCAATACTTTGAAATACGGCAAGTTACTTTAGTTTGGCATTATACTGCACCAAATACACTCGTACACGGCCCCTTAATCCAGCACCTAGTGAGAACACTGGGGAACAGAGACTTTTTTTACCAGTATTGGTTTTAGAAGCAACAAGACACAAAACGTACTGTTAGACAAGGTGACAGACTGGACAGTTTAGCGGAGGACTCAGACCCAGTCTTTAGGAGACCTACACTGCAGATGGGATGTGCATGGTCTAATGGCCTTAGG
Source organism: Falco biarmicus (assembly GCF_023638135.1). Taxonomy (NCBI): domain Eukaryota; kingdom Metazoa; phylum Chordata; class Aves; order Falconiformes; family Falconidae; genus Falco; species Falco biarmicus. Next base: position 25,903,958 of record NC_079311.1, on the reverse strand, counting down.
CCAAGTTCTTGCAGTGCACAACCCGTTATGACAAAAGGTTCTCAGCATTTCTCCCAAAGTACTTTAAAATTAAATGAATTAAAAAAACCCAAAAACCAAACAGACACCCAACCCCACCCCCCCAAAACATAAAATGAAACAAGTAGCTACAGCACCTTCTGTTTGAAGCCTGGTTTCCAAAGGAATACTTTGTTGCTAATTGAATTTTTAATTGCATTACACTAAGAGTGCAAAGGAAAACCTCTTAATTTTTTATCTATCAAGAGAACCAAGATAGGAAGTGAAAGCCATCAAGGACTAACAAACTCAGCCAGAAAAGAAGTACTCTGATGTCTAATGTAGCATTCCCTCTAACAATTCAGAGCATTCATTGTAGCTCTATTTACCTGGATCTTTGAGCATCTAATAAAAATTGGCACATAGCATTTTGGACATTTTGCTAACTGGGGCAACTGCTGGTGTTTCTCTCTTTTACTGAAAAGACTGTTTTCATGAAATTTGTTGGAACTTAATACACCTGAGATTTAGCTTAAATTAGCTGAAAACCTAAAAATATATATTTATTTGTAGGAGGGGAAAAATAGATGCAAATATGCAAGCAAACAGAGCGATAAGGAACACTGTAAATCCAAACACACAAGTTATGTAAAACTAGTGCTGAGAGTTAGCTGCTTACCTTGACTTTATCTTTCAGATAATGTGATGAGGACAGAATGGTAATTAAGCATGAGATCCAAACAAACCCCTGCCACACTGATTGTGCAGAACAGATTGCTTGCTGCTGAACGAGAATCTAGTATTTCTTACTAACCTCAACATGAACGAAGTGTTATTTTTGTATACAGCATGCTTTTATGCTTACAACATAGGGATATGGTGATACTGCTACTGTATCATTGCTCTTCACAAAAATTAAGATCTGATGGTATGTCCATAACTGTCTGTGAACTAGACAGAATTGTGTTATCATCACAATTCTACACAGGCAGAATTGAGATGCAGATTAAAGCCAGAAATGGCCAGAGGGTTGAAAACATCAAATAACGCTGAAATACCTGCCAGCAGAAGTTTTCACTGAACCTCACTTGAGCACCCTAACTTCACCTATGCATCCTAAATACAGTAGGTCAATACACTGGAACACAGAAGGGCCTGTAAAAAGTCTAGATACATGACTTGCCCAGCGGCACACAAGAACCCTCTGGTAGAGGCATGCAGCAGTTAAGTTCTCTGCCAGAGCATTCAGCTGCCTTAGCATGACACTATATTTTCTTCTACAGTCTCCAATTCATCCACTACATATTTTCCAACTTCCGCAATGAAAGAAGCAGATGTACTACAGACAACAGTCTCATTGCAAGCCCAATGTGTCCTCAGTACACAACTCATCCTGTTCAAGGGAGAGGATGAAAAGCATTACGCAACAGATATTTAAAATCTATCATACAAAGTACACAAAATAACCACACAACTAATAAATCAGAATTTTCATCATCGGTGAATTTGGTATCTTGGAATCTTAACGCTAAATACCCCTTTTTCCATACATTTTTCTTAAGATTTTTAAAATGACAGAATTAAAAAAAAATTCAAATACCCTCAAAGGGTCTCATACAAACATGCAACATCCTGTTTCTCCTTGAGACTAAGCTGACAAAATTTCTGGATTCTGGAGGTTTATGCTCTAGTGAGTACAGACTTGTTTGTCCTGATTCCTCCTCTTTTCTTGTCTCTAGCTCACATTGTCCCCTATTCCTTTGACCAGCTCCTGATTCTTACCTCCCAGCATTTTCTGTCTTCTTCTCCTCAGCCTTCAAAGTATTGCTGCCTTCTTCGTAGCTCTAATACCTCCCTTTCACTTTGATTTTACCCTCCTCCCAGGTTTCCAGCAACCACCTTCTACACTCCTCCCAGCATTTCTTTGCACACCTTCTCTCTCGACCTCCACTTCTAACCTCTCTACTCTCTCCTCCCCATACCTAATAATTTCCAACCTTCTGCCTTGCCAGGATCCAGAATGCTGGATGAAGAAGTGCAAGGCGTACAGGAAAGCTTTTCTCTGACTTCCCCCATGGGGCAAATGGTTGGTTACTTTCCAGTTGCCATTATCAGCCAAGAGTCCTCAAACACTTGTGCCAAAAAACCTTCCCTCTTTCAATACAATTTACATGAACAGCTATGAAGGAATACACAATATCCACTATAGAATGATTACTGCCAATCTCTAGGAAGTCTTCTCTGAATAGATGCAAGAAGAATTTTTAAAAAAAAGTTTATAATTTAGCCATATGTGGATGAATTTGTACAAGGAGAGCAATTACACCAGTATGACCCTGCCTTCGAACTTCATGCCATTTCAAAGTCATGACAGCTACTCAACGAAATTATTTTATTAATGGTTAACATTAATGGACAAAACAACCTAATTTAATTCTTGAAAACTGCTGAACTGCTAGAATGAAAGTCTTTCAGAAAGTTAAACTGAAACATACATCTCCCATGGAGAATTATTCCCGAAGCTTTGGCCAAGTTGTAAAGAAAACGAAAACAGCTATCTAATGAAGACTGCCAAACAACCATAGTTATGGACCATACTTATCATCTACAACTAGGAAAACTATTTGAAGTAAATGTTATTGATAGTATTAATTATTGCATAGGAAACTTTTTTTTAAACTACAAATCTACCATAATTCTCTTAATCACCTCTAAGAAAACACTACTCCCATGTAATTTAAGATTTAGTAAGCTACATTTGCAATTTAGGGATTTAATAATGAAAAACATTGTCTTGAAGGAAGCCACCAACACTGCTTCCCCTTCTCTAAAGCTCATTTGAGAGCATTACTAAGTGTTGAATCTTCTAAAAAGAGTAACTGCAGCTGAAAGCTATTAGTGTGCAATGCGACAGCAGCCTGCTTAGGAGATGAATGAGACTATCCTATTGATAAGGTCGCAATCGATCTGAGGCAGACTTTTTTAAATTAGTAAAATGTTGCAGCACTTTAGAAAGTGTCACCAACAGCCCTTCTCCATGAAAAATGCTCCAACATGTCAGAAAACCATAATTTATTATTTTAAACAAAAAATTTGCCTCATAGTGATAGAGTATCATCTGTGCCTTATTTATTTCAAACCTATCCTTTCATTGAAAGTGAGCTTATTTCTCTGAAGATAATATTTAGATCTGTACTCTTAAGTTCCCTCTATGTCTGCTCTTACAAAGATGCTCTTCAGGAGTCATACGAACTGCTTGAAAATACAACGGTAGAGGTGAGGGTAGTGAGGCACTTGGCACAGGTTACTCAGAGAAGTTGTGGACTCCCCATCCCTGGGAGTGTTGAAGGCCAGGCTGGATGGGGCTTTGAGCAACCTGGTCCAGTGGAAGGTGTCCTTGCCCATGGCAGGAGGGTTAGGTATCTTTAAATCCATACCATTCTATGATTCTATGGTTCCATGATACACTGAGATTGAAAATACAGAGAACATTTCCATTAAAAAAACAAAAAACAAACAAACAAAAAAACCAAAAAAGATAGCACTCAGCTTTAATTTCATCAGAATAAATAAAAAAAAAATATGTAGAAATGCTTAGAATGGCCTGGACTCCCAGTCACTTCCAGTCCTTCAGCACATAGGAAGGGGAGGTGAAAACTGAAAAGGACCATGACCTCATGGAACTTAAAAAAAAAAATAAAAAATGGGCCGCTCATCCTCAGAGCCTTTCAAACAAAGGCTTTTCCTATGAGGAAATAATTTAAAATTCCAAAGCATCCTTATACTCCATTGTATTTCACTGTGCTCAGACCCTGGCAGAATTGAAAGCGTTGAGAGCAATATGGTAATGATGTCCACATAGACACTGTGAAATACTGGATCATTTAAGAAAGAGAAAGGCACAAAGGAGTGGAACACTTCAGTCTTTTAATGCAAACTGAGCTAAGTTTTTTCATAGATTTTAGAAAGAATTTTTCCCAAGCACTATGGCTCCACTTAAGCTAGTGCTTTTCAGGCTTCCTTTAAAAATAAGTTTTTGAACACCAAAGAAGGATGAAAATGCTATTGACCAAGGTCATACAAGGATATGTTTCTGATTGAACTCAGACTAACAGTGAATAAACTCCAACACATTAGCAGACATAAAAGCTGTGGTGCAAAGCATATAGTCTTTAATATGTGAAAGAACAGAATAAGCATAAAATACAAACTGTATGTCTGCTGTCCCAGCTGTATTTGAAACAATTTATTAATGCTGAGACTTTTCACTTCTGCTTCTAAATTACTTAACAAATAATCCTAACTTACTAAATCATAGGTTCTTAACTGTTGCCAGTCTCGGCTGAGGAAAGGCCACGAGCTGAGCTAATACAAAAGTTGTTTATGAAAAAAAGGAATAATTCAACACAAAATAAAATGGGAGAAGTCTTTTGCTTGAAAGCTTATATTGGAATTACTGTTTTCATGGTACTTTATCCTTGGATAAGTAACAGTTCTGATTTTTAAAAAGGATAAACATAGCCATACTGCATGCGGTAGGGGTACAGCTCATGCTGTATTTATATATGAATACGTTCTAACTAAAAGCTAGCAGAATTTCAGATGATATTAGGTAAAAGCACAGAACATACTGCTATGGGTAGAAATGAACAATGTTCTAAAACTAAGACTATAACCCTAAACCAATTTCATGCTGATGTAAGGAAACAGCAACTGTAGGCTGATATAATACAATAAAAAAGTAATTAGATGGTATATTTAGTAATGATACCATTGACACAACTACAGTGCATACTCTAAATATTTTGCTAAGTACTTTCAAAAGAGTAAGCAGTGATATTATCTACTTTTCATTAAAATTATGTAATTGAAAAGTATCATTAAAAATACTTGAATAAACAATGGGGGCTGTATCAATATTGCAGTATAGCATTTACTTCCTCATGTACATCTTCCTCATTTACCACTTCTTAGAAAATGCTATAGCTTGATTGCTAACAGGTTGGGGTTAGAATTAATCTTCTCCATGGATAGGTTATTTCCTTGGTATCTTCCTGTAAAGCATGTTATCCTAGTTATTCTTAGATGCAGGATTTATTTGTTATTGGTCTAGTCTGCTAAGCAAATTATGTGATCTGGGCTCTGAAATTCTTACATTTCATTATCATAGTGGCTTTTTGTTTGAGAGCAATAAAGTGAGCTACATCTCAAGAATACTTCACATGCAAGTACGTTTTTTGCCTGCAAATCCTACACAATTCATTCCAGCGATATGCTCTATTGGGTGTCTTCTCACAGTCAAGAAGCAATGAAACTAGGTCTTACAAGATGAAGTTAACCGTTTCTAAAAACAATAAATGTTCCTCAAATTCAAACTCAATTCAAAAACTTTGAAGAACATGGTTTCAAGGGAACTATATGTTCTCTTAAAGTCAAGCAGATATTCAAATGACTAATCAGGAATATATTGTCTTGCAGTGTTCTGAAAGAAGAAAAACAATCTTGAAATCAGCATGACAGGCCTGTTGCTTGTGCTGCCTCTTAAATCATGGGAGCCTTGGGTGAATGACCTTAAATTGTAATAAAATGTCAAGTATGCAGCATGAGGACATGTCAAGGGTGTTTGCTTAATGGAGTACTTTCAATCAGAGCAATAGTAAACCCTACAATTTACCAAGTAACCACAACCAATAATAAATCCCATAGTTTGAGGGAAAATCTCTGCATCCAATTGCGTATTTAATGTAAAATGCACAAACTTATGAGGGAAGTAGGACACTTGTCACCAAACTCATATGTTTTCCTCTAATCCAAGGGTCATAGAGCCATGCTGGTTCCTATTCACTTTCCTGATTCCATGAATCTTCAGTCCCTTCTGTATAGGGTGTCAAAATGCAGATGTTGCAGCACTCAGTTGGTTTGGACCCAAGTCCCTTCCTACATCTAACCTTAAAGTTCCTGACTACTGACCACTTCACCCTACCTTCCCACAATGACTCCACTACATACAAAGGATCCAGGTCTGCTACGATTAACTGATTAACTGAAGAGAAAAACTCTTCCTAAGGAAGTACAAAAGCCAGTGGACTCGTCCCAGGAGCTCTGTTGCACAAAGGGAGGAAGAAAGCACCAGGCAGGACAGAGTGACTACAAAAGCAGGGTCTTACAATACGAATACTCAGAACTCAGGTAGGGTAACTTGCACAGTAGCCATGCAATGAATCCCACCGTCACAATGCATGGCAAGATCTCAGCAATCTGGATGGACTCCGGTTTACACAAATCCTTTTGCTCTATTACAGAAATCTCAATAGGACTTTTGTGAGCAATTTGTGATGGGATTTCATATAGAGTTCTTCAAGGATGCATGATGTCACACTCTTCCAACTCGGAGAGTCACAAAGCACATAAAAAAAGCATATTGATTTAGGGCTTTGCTATGTCCTTATTTAGACAAATCTGCTTTATGTGCCTCTTCCATCACGCTGAAAAGTCTCTGCTTCCTCAAAATCTCTGCTTCCTAAAAATTTCACTAGAGTTATGACTGGATGAGAGCAAGTTTTCTAAGCATATGGAAGAGGAAGATGTAAGACTCTTCAGGACACAGAAGAAATCTTCTTAGGAAAACAGTGCAACTGCAATCTTGCCTAGAAGGATTGCAGTTTATGAGTATTTGACCATTCAACTAGTAACAAATCATAGTTTTTCTGAAACTGTATGAGCTCTATCAGTTGTCACTACTATCTTGACTTTTTGTGCTTTTATAAATGTGTATGATGATTAAAATTCACGAATAAGGCAGGCTAGTGAAAAAATAACGGCAGTAATTTTTACAAATCTGAAAAATACAAATTAAATTATTTTTAAAGTTAGGAAAAGACTGCAAATTTTTCCCTAAAAAATATTAACAAAAATAATTTTGTCTAACTAACAGAAATGTAGAGCACAGACAAAGTCTCTGAAGACAAGACTTTCCTCAGGCATGAAAATCTCTCTTTCAACACTACGTACCAATGAACTAAGTAACAAAAAAGGGGGTTAGCTGTAGCTTTTCTGTTTTCTGGCACTGGTACCTAGATGGCAGAATATCTAGATAATTGTTTACCACATAGTGTGGGGTTGCTTTACTCCTTATCTATTCATCCCCACAAGCCTACTAACATGACCAGAAAGACCTCATTTTACATAAAAAGAAGGAACTACTGTTTTTACACAGGTACCTCCAGCTGAAACTGTGGAGACAGAAGTTTTAAAACTCATAATCTCTTCTTAGGTGGATTTGGTCAGGGATGACTGGCTAATTGGGGGGAACACATGAAAGCACCTCAAAATCCAATTAGCACTTCAGTGCAATTAAATAGCTTTGCTATTCTGTAGAGACATGGCTTTGATCTTGCACTGAAAAGTGTCCTTCCTTAAAGCTGCTGTTTTGACTTTTTTCTCAGTAATTAGTGCTAATTGTAAAGCCATTCCTGACATGCTATAAACAGAGTATTTTGCTGCATTTGACACAATGACCTTAAATCAGTGTTCTCTTTTGTCTATATTGTAGTGGTTTATTATTGGCCTAACTACTTTGTTCATTATTAAATGCACAATATGTAAAACATGTTAAAGTCATATGAAACAAATTACCTAGGCTTAAGAGCTTGCATGATACCTTCAGCAGAGTTTTTAAAACTTTGATACTAGAGAAATCAAGGAGAGAATATAACATCATATTAGATTAGAATTACACTGGACTGATCTTTCAGATTTCTTTTTCATCCTGAACTGGAAGAGAAGAATTTTGAGTTATGTCTATTTTTTTTTTCCAGTCTGCTGTAAGATGTACACTGAATAATGAACTGAACAAATCATTCTCATTCCAGTTGTCTTGAGCACCCTTGTCTCTAAGATGGACTTCTTAACAGCTGTGAATTTACTAGCTGGGTTACAGACCTCTGTCCCCATTTACAAAAAAGGCTGTATGTGCCAACTCTCCCATAAGCTTTCCCGCAGATACGCATTCTTTATGTCTTGACTTACACTGTTAAAACCTAAAAATACAGGTTTAGAATTAACACCACAGTAGCAGTGAGAGTCAGCTGCAAAGAATCTCCCATTTCAAAATCTTCAATAAGAAAAAATGTATTTCATGAAGGGAATAAACTTAATGTAGTACACTAGAACAGCTACAAAATCATGCATATAGCAATGCTCTTTCAGACTAAGTATCTGGAAAGAAAGAGCTCTTTATAGAACACATTTTGATCTCTAATTTCAGTAACACAAAGACATGAACTATTCTATGCACTAATATTCCACTTCACAGGGAAAATATCTAACTGCTGTTTCTTGTTTCATTTTAAGGAACCTCTCACAGACACAAAACCTTTCAAAAAGTGTGTGTGTATGCGTGCGCGTGCGTGCGTGTGTATATGCTCCATCTGTGGAAGTGTTCAAGGACAGGCTAAATGGGGCTTTGATCAACCTGGTCTACTGTCCCTGCCTATGGCAGCGGGGTTGGAACTAAACGATCTTTAAGGTCCCTTCCAACTGCAACCATTCTAGAATTCTAATTCTATGAAAATAATATTTGGAAGAATTAAGATAATTCTAGGTTCACACAAGACTCCTAGCTTACACTATAGTTGCAATCTTTACATTACCAAGATTCATAAGAGATAATTATTTCTATTTAGAAATGACACAAAGTTTCTGACAAATAAAGCACCTTTTAGAAAGAACAGCTTCAGCCACCCTAATAACAGGGCAGTATTTTGGGTTGGCATTTTGTTTGCATAAAGCTGTCAGAAAATCAATTGGTGGTTTCTATTGTTTCTTCTTCTTTTCCTTGTCCATCTTAATTCCACAGTTAAAGAAATCACTGAGATACACAAAGCACAACTTTAACTGTCACCTAGGTGAGGCCAAGAATTTGACAGAAAACTTCTTACATTCTCTAATAATAAATTAAACACTACCCACATAGAATATTCAACATTTGATCTTTCTCAATTCTTCCTAGTTGGATCCAATTGATTTTCTGTAAAATGTTTACACACTAAGAGTGTGTTCAGTTAGTTATGAAAAATAGCGATGCATCATTAGAAGGGAGTAAGAAGTCCAGCTTTGGACTGATAAAAAGCAGAAGCTTCCCTTTCTCTGCTTTTAATACAAATACGCAAGAGAAATCATCATCAAAAAAAAAACCACAGCATCGAACAAATGTCATACTTGTTCTGTTTCACCTCATTAAACAAAAAAAAAATATTATTTTTGTCTTTTCTGTTTCAGGAGTTGAAAAAAAAAGTCAATTAACTCACACACTTATAGCCAGAGCATGTGTTAAAATGCAGAAGGATTTTAAACGCCAAGAGTAATCGCATTTCTCTAGTTCCATACTTTAGTACAGTCCATTGGACTGATATTCTTAATGTCCCTGAGACAAATTTCACCATGCTGTGGTCAACTCTTTGATATTCTACTGAGATTTCTAGTTTTGTGAATCCAAACTTGCACCAACAATTAAAGAGCTGAGCTGAGCCCAAAATGTCTGAGTCCAGCTTGTCACTTTGAAATGGCACTGGACTTCACTGTGTGCCGCTGGAACAGAACTTGGTGGTGGATGGACGCATCTCAAAGCAAGCCAAGTAATTTTAACGTTGTTCCCACTAAATAATTCTACACAGACTAAAAAAGTTAGTCTTTGACAAACCTCAAGGAATAGCATCAATATTTTAATAATATGGTTTTGGGGTTTAAAAAGTGATGATAGTTTTGGCTAGATTTTAAGAAAAGTGTTTATGTCAGCTCAGAAGCACTTTTTCCATCTACAAGCTCTGAGCAAGCAACTAAACAGTCAGCTAAACGTCTTTAAAAAAAGAGACAGATCATTTTATATTGAGATTAGTCACAAAAAAGGCAGATCATATTAAGGCCTAATCCTGCACTTTCTGACGTCAATGGGACTTTTGCCGTTGGCCTCGATGGTAAAAGAAGAGGGCCATTAAAATATAATTTTACTTTTAGTCAGTCTTAATTATACAATGATGGAATGATTCATTCAATTGTTCAATTCATAACATTTTAGCATTTATAAACATGATTAAAACAGCTCTGAAATAATTAAATTTTAGGGGCATCTTTTTAAATAACATTTACCTATTAACTCTAGTAACAAGCATTAGAAATAAACCTAAATGGCACACATTCAATTTGGAAGCAAAAGGTGCGTCACTGTTAATGACACTGGTATGTTCTATCAGTATGTTCTACAAAATCAAATACTTTGACAGAATACTGATGAGGCTGCCAGATTTTCTCCTGCTTTAGTAGCAGTGCACTCCATTCCATTAGCTGGTTTCCATTCCCCCACCCCACCCTCTCATCTTCTTGTCTTTTTAGCACCTTGTACGTTTAAACTTATGAATGACAGCTACTGAGACGAAGGCCAAATTCTAGCATTAGAAATGCCTTACATATGTGAAGAGAAGGACATTCTCACTTCCCACAGTGTTACTATCCAGTCCATGTCTCCACAACGAAGAATGCTTGCTGACCATCAAGCACTTTGCAGAACATCTCTCCGAAATACTTATCTCAAGCTTAGTTAGCTTGACTGACACCCCGACTTCTAAGCTTGGTGTCCTGGTTTCAGCTGGAGTTAATTTTCTTCTTAGTAGCTGGTACAGCACTGTGTTTTGGATTTACTATGAAAATAATGCTGATAACACACTGATGTTTTAGTTGTTGCTAAGTAATGCTTGCTTTGTAAGTCAAGGCCTTTTTTTCAGTTTCTCATGCTCTGCCAGTGAGCAGGTGCACAAAAAGCCGTGAGGGAGCAGAGCCAGGACAGCTCACCCAAACTAGCCAAAGAGATATTCCATACCACAGAGCATCACGGTCAGTATATAAACTCGGGGGAGTTGGCTGGGAGGTGGCAACAGCTGTTCGGGGCCTGGCTGGGCATCAGTCAGTGAATGGTAAGCAACGGTGTTGTGCATCACTCGTTTTTTTGTTTGTCCCCGTCCCGCCCCCCCTTCCCTTACTCCTCTCTCTCCCTCTCCTCTTCATTACAATTATTATTGTAGCTGTTATTGTCACTTTATTTCAAGTATTAATCTGTTTTTATCTCAAACCCCATGGGTTTTACTTTTTTCTGATCCTCCTCCTCATGCCAGGAGGGCTGGGTTGGAAGTGAGCACGCGGCTTGCGTGTTGCTTAGCTGCTGACCAGGGTTAAACCACAACAGTTGGTTACCAGCTAGAAGCAATACTTTGCATCCTAACCACACCATTAGCCTTTAGTACTTTCCAGCATCTCAAGGTTATTTGTCCCCATGCTGACAAAATGGTTTCAAAATGGGTAATTCCATATAAGAAAAGAAAATAAGAAATATTAATACTAAAAATGAGAAAATATTAAAAAAATAACCTCCAGTATTATCTACATAAAAGAAAAACCATGATGATTTAGCCTACCAAATACATTTTTTTCTCAAGTTCTCTTTAATCAGATAAATGGTACATCATCCTGGTATTGAATGGATGCATTATGCAATGTAATGCATTAAAATGAATGGATAATTGTCATTTACTTAGTAGTCTTTACCAAAATTTGACACATCAAAAAAACAGAACAAAAAAAGGAACTTTTCCCAGATCTGTAGTACTGGAAGCAGGTCTAAGGAGACCAATTAGGACTCAAATAGGTCTTGGTAGTCAACAGATGCTCTAAGGAAGGGTCAAAAGACCAGTGGTGTTCAGCAAGAACTATAACAAGGTGCTGCAGGGCACAGGCAGCAGGCAGACAAGCTTCCTAGTGGGACCTACTGAGGGTCCCCTGAAGGAGGGATTACATCAGCTAAAAGCCAATCCTGTTACAGAACTGATAGATATTAACTTACCATTAGAAATAATTGATCAAATATTGTGAAATGCTTCATGCCCTAATACCTGTATATGGTAGAAATTATTTATGTCATAGCATAGGCATCTTGGAAGATGGTAGAAAAAGCCACAAACTGGCCCAACACAATAATGTGACTACATTATCACAATAATATGATATTCAACCGATTGATATCACATGACTGTGAAGAACCAAACAGCAGTCAGGTGGGTTATAAAGCTTTTCAATTGCCTGTTCCTGTACTGCACCAGGACTTTCCAAAATGTTTAACAATGTTATTTAAATCTCAAAAGCCAGATCTTTCTGCATGCTGAGTAGGACCCACAGTGCAGTTTGCCACTCTTCCCACATCTCAAAACTGACCATCAGCCAAGGTTAAAGCTTCATAAGCAGTTTAAAGATGAGGGTTTTATCTGTATCTTTCAATTCCTTAATTAAAAATCTGGCTGTTAAGTCAGTCACCTATCCTACCTACATGGACAATGAGTTTAGCAAGCCCACTCTTTAAGATGCAACATCCTCAGGGTGAGCACTCCCTAATCGCCGAACAGTGCTTTTTCACAAGTATTTCCAGGTGAAATATAGATGAGCATTTGCCATCTATTTACTTCAAAAGCAGAAGAAAAAATAAGCCAAAAAGTGATTTGCTGTATTTGAGTATTCTTGCAGGGAAAAAAATGTTCCCAAACAAACATCAGAACATATATTTCTGTCAGAAAGAAAAGAGAAGCTACTATGACTAAGTTGTAATGTCCTTCATGTACATCACCACTTCACAGGTAAAGCCCAGACACACTTCAAGAGCACACAAACACACTGCTAGTTTTTATCTAACAATTTCTTAATGAAAACCAACTTCGTATATTAAAATAAATACATCATACTATGGACAGCTCTTGATTAGCTAAGGAATGTCCTGTACTATCTTAATAACATCCACAGTAAGAAATATGATGGAGACATGAGGGAATAAAGGAACTCTCCAGTTTCGTCATATGGGGACTGTATTTACTCAAAAGCAACAGAAAATCTTTTCGAAGGTAAATAAGGGTTTCAGATATGTTTTGTCATGTTTTAAATCCTATTATTTGGTACGCATTCATCTTTTAGTAGCTGTGGCAATAGGTAGGCAGCAAAGTATGAATGCTGCCAAGCTAGAGATTAAAGAATTTCAGTGTGTTTGGACTGTTAGTATGAAACATGTTTTGATAAGTATTTTTTTATGCATTCCATGCATTCAAAGTAGTTTTACTTAACCAATAGCACCAAAAATGAGATGCTGATTTTGCACATTTAAATTGTATTCCTAATTTCTAGGCAAATGGTGCCTGATACAAATCACAGGTATACAAGTAAAAACTCAGAAAATATGATGCCTGCTGTGCTCTAACTTAAAAAACATAAAAAATAAGCTATGTTTTTGTTAAGTCATATAGTTGTTTAAACTACTTTCTGGTGACACAGGACACAGGATCTTGACTAATAAAAGGCACAACTTACTATAAAAACAGATTTGTCCCACATCTTTAAGTCACTCATAATGGTTTTACATACATATCTGGCTACTAAGCTGAACACCTGAATCTCTTCCTAGGAGCAAGAAAAACTTGTCCTCATCAATGGATGGGCGGAATATCTGAACACCTTTGGCTGCCAGCACGTTGATGTTTCTTGGCCATAACTCCTAACCCCAGAACCACATGGTAGTACCTGACCCTCAGCACTTTCAACCAAGTCATTCTAAAAGGATGGCAACAACTTTATGCTGCTCTATCTCCTCCAGCATCCTGAAGCTTTCAAAGCAGGAGTCAGTACTGCTTTGCCAAAGTAAAGTAAAAGTGCTCTAACTTAAAAGCAGTTATTTCCTACCCAACATATTTGGTGAAAGCTGGTGTCCACTCCACAGCACCTGTTTCAGTAAGGCCCTCCCTTTCATGAGGGCCAGCGCTCTTGGAGTCTTTTGCACTTAACGTACCATCCACTCTAACCTCATGAATACTTACAGAATCATAAAGTCACAGACTATCTCAAGTTGGAAAGGACTCATACAGACTGTCAAGTCCATCTCTGTGCTTCTTACAGGACTGCCTAAAAGTAAACCATATGACCAAGAGCATCATCCACATGCTCCTTGAACTCTGACAGGCTTGGTGCTGTAACTACTTCCCTGAGGAGCCTGTTCCAGTGACCGACTCCCTCTCGGTAAAGAACCTTTTCCTAATGTCCAGTCTGAACTTCTCCTGAAGCAGGTTCATTCCATTTCCCATGTCCTACTGCTGGTCACCAGCACCTCCCCCTCTGCTGCCCCCCTTAAGGACGTTGCAGGCTGCACGGAAGTCACCCTCAGCTGGCACAGGAAGCCTGTACCAAAACTATAAGCATTTGACACTGACTCCCCATCAAGCCTCTTCTTCAGACAGCTGGGCTCCTGCCCAACTCAACCTTAGCCACAGCCAAGCAAACCTTGATGTTCAACTCCTGGAGTTTCCTTCTGCTTCAGCCAGCGTGGGCATGAGGCTGGATTACCTGAGTGCAAGCTGGCTACAACACCCAGCCTCCCCACTCTCTATTCCCAACATGACTATCCAGTCTTACGGTCCTAATTCTACCGTTGTTGATCCTTCCTTAGTTCACCCCTGCCATCTTTGTTTCAACCTTCCTTTCTGTCACTCCCAGGTTTTCCTTCTTTCCAGCTTCCAGTTCATATTCTTTGAACTGTTTCCTGTGCCCTTTCCCTTCCCTTCAGTACAGTTTTGGCTACACGGCTTTGGAAACAGAGCTTTCTTTGTCGTGACACCAAATGGTCAGCAAAAGGGTTATTGCCAGTGAAGAACAGAGAAATGCTCCACTTTCAGCGACAATGCCCAGGCCCAGCTCAGCCCACGAATGGGGAGCGCAGGCAAGGCAGGACGAGCTTTGCACTGAAGCACTCTCCCCTGTTTGTTCTTTGTTTTGTGGCCATGGTAGGTCTGGTCAGTTCAGGGAGCACTGGGGACTTACGCCTAATACTAATAAGGCTTCATATTTTTCAGTCTTGCAAATTCTACAAGCTTGTATGAGCTGCAGTGCTCCAAAGATTTATAACTTAGGTTAACTGAGTGGATTTTCCAGAGGAGGGCAGTCTCTCATACTAAGACCATGCTCCTCTAAATGTCAAGTCCCTCTTCTGAAGTCTGCAGGTGCCACAGCATTTCAAGCAAAAAGGTCTATAAAACATTTAACACGGGGAAAGCAATATTTTTCTTCTTGTACTGTTCTGCAGAATAATTAACCACTTTGACCTACACAAAAGGGTTAGCCTGCGATGAATACTAAACTTGGCAAAATTTCAACCCTAAAGCTACTGCTTTGTAAAATGTTATATGTGGCAATAGTTTTATTGAATGCTAACATATTGTAGTAACAGAGGATACTATCACTACCACCTATAAAAAAAACTTTCATCTGTTTTTCTGAGTGTAAAGTTAATGAACACGAAAATGACATTCTATCTTTTGTTTTTATTTTATTTTAAACTTTTTGTGTAGATTAAAGTGTAAACATTGGTCATGCACTACCTCACAACAGGGTCCTAGTTCATAGGGATAGGGGCTTGTGGGAAGTAACAAAACCTGAACCAAAATAATGACAAATGCCTGCTATATTCAAACTTCTCTTTGGGTATGGCTTACACAGGATTTATTATTTGAAGCTTTTCTTTCAGGTTCAAACTATTCAGTGTTAATAAAACTTCAAGGGCTGATACGAGGCCCATTTATTTTCCTGTGAAACATGCCAGAAAGAATATTACAGGAGACTACACATTCCAGATCTTGGACATCTTTTCAGCTGCTGTGTTTTCCTTTTCAAACAAAAGAAGCACAACTGAGCAGCTCCTTAAAGATTTTTTTAAAAAGTAAATAAAATTTAATACAATGCAGCACTCTTGCACCTTTTGATGGCTGGCTACTAACCACATACAGAACACACCAAATTTACAGTCACACAGGTACGTGTCCATTTTGTACATAACGCTAAACCTCTTTGAGGCTCAAACTTATACAAGACACTACCATTTACGGAAACATGAATGCAATGACATGCTTAGTGCACAAACTCGTGGATTTCCTTTAATGCATAACAACTGCAGAGTCATTCCTCAGCCATGCTGTAGTTTGACACGTGCTCTACTGCCTGTTTGTCAAGCTACGCTTGCAAGCAAAAGGGATATGTTTTTCAGGTATCTGCACTTTCTGTTATAAATTATTTTTATGACATAGAATACATACTTACAGTCATATCTCATTTTAGATTTTACGTATTTCTCTGTTTTGTTTGGACTAGAGTCTCCTTAAAGAAAGCAGAATATGATGACAACAATAAATTTTGTGCTATTTGGTATCCACTTGAGAGACAGTAACACAAAGAACTCACAGAGGAGGTATCATTAGTTAAACAGCAGTCTTGTCCTTTATGTTGTTGTAAATGGATGTTTGATTTTACAGCTTTAAAGCCCTTGGTTCACATTTAAGCATCAGAAACATTGCTATGAACTTTAATATGTCCTGAAGAAATTACACATGTATTAACAGAAATCAAAAGTTCAGAAAAATATCTGTTTTATGCTGAATGTATTTCTACAGCTAGAAGTTATTCTGAAATTAGTAAGTTCCAGCCACCTCAGTTTATTCCAAATTTCTAGCCAACTGATAGACCCTGCAGACAACATTTCTATAAGCTGATCTTAATTACCGTATGTACCAATTATAATGTCATTCAGAAATAGACTACAATCCATCTTCCCATCATAGTTAATGGATTTCTAGAAAACAGCCTAAATGTACAGAACAGGTGATGAATTACACCAATGCCCTGCACAGCCTTTCCAGTTAAAGTTCTGTCATATTTCTGTTACAAAATACCTTCACTTTCTACCTACATCAGGCATAAATCATTAGATGTGGAATTTGTGAATGTTAGCTTTTAAATAATAAGTATGCACTTACACAGCACCTAGCACATCATGAGATTTAGTAACAAGCAGCAGCAATATCAGAAGGATGAATTTTTAAAACTCCCCCAAACAACTAACTACCTAATTGCTGAGTTGTCAAGCACACTTCCTCATGGAAGCACATATTTTTCAAGAACTTCCTCCATCTACGATGGTGACATTCCTCAGATTCACCAAACATCTTTCCATCTTCCTTGCATAACAATTGTCCCCCTTTTTGATATAAGGAGATTAATGCACACAAATATAGGATTGACGCCAAGCTGTAATGAGGTTCCACACCTAAAGGGGAAACCTGAAAAAATTGAGTAATGCCTCAGTAACATCATCAGACAGAAGTCTCATTATTGCTAAAGCATCTGCTGTTTATAACATTTTTGGATATAGGTATGTCTTGAAATAACTGGGGCCATGTTTACCCCAGCTGTAAGCACACTCATGGGAAAGGAAGTTTACAAAATATTCCAATAACTTACAACATTAAACTAATGACAAAGATTAAAAAGGGAGCCAAACTGAAATAATAATAATAAAAAGTCTACTGCTATCGCTTACTATCATAGACTTAGCCTTAGGACACTTAAGAATTTGTCTTGAATTCTGTAGCTTATGTATCACGGGATTAAGTTTACTCAGGTTTCTGTACTTGAAACTTGTTAATTAATATAAAACAAAAAGGTCATGTTAACATTTGTGGCTCAGTTGGCCCAGTTAGCACACATCTCTTGCAAAACAGGTTATATATGCAGCAGTTACAATCATATGAACATGCTTCATCTTCATTAAAAGCAGAGTTAATTCTTACAGAACAAGATGCTGGAAAGAAGTATTAGGATGTTCCACTGAAAAATTAAAGTGTCTATTTAAGTTTTCATCCATATCCATTCCAGACTGTTCTATCACAGAAATTGTCCCAGTCAAAAAAAGGTATATGGTAAGCACTGGTAAATTAATTCTAAATATTCAGTGTGATATACTGAAGATGATGCAACTAATGTTTGGGTTTTTGTGAGACAATAAATGACATTGTTTAACACATACAGAGTTTAAACCAGGATACGAAGAGTTGTAACTTCTTTCGCCCCACACCGTCCTTCCTCCTTCATCCTAGAAACATAATCTACCATGGAACTAGAATAAATTAACTTTATTATGGAACCAGAACAAATTAACATGAAAAATACTATAACCCACTTTGTCATTACACCAGAGGTACAAACCAATTCCTTCTCAAGCAGTTTTGCAAATGTCAGGTTTCTCTTTAACCACATGGATAATTTTAAATCAAAAGTGTCAAAAAGGAAATGACTAAAAAATAAAACATTGCACCCCAGTTTCACATGAAACGAGGTCTATCCATGTGAAACAGGTTTATCACAAATTCTTGTTACAGGATAAAGATGACTGATAAACTTCAGTGACCAAACTAATTGAAAAAAGATGTCTCAGCCTGTGATCAGATTTTTGTTTTTGAAAGATTGCTACACACCTCTGTAGCTGATATGTAAGGGTGTTAGGGATGATGAGCCATTTACTTTTGGCATCAGGCTGTTATGGCACACTGCCAGCTGTCTCAAGAGAAAACTAAAAATCCAGTACATGAGGTACAGATGGTGTAGCTATTCTTGGGTTACCTTGGAGAACAGTCTGATTCCTCTGAAGTCATGTTGTTTCTTGATATGCTACAAACTGTCCTAGGAAGCATCTCAGTTTGGCCTCTTGAGCTTTCTCCCCTTTTACATTACAGACTATGTAGTAATGTGGCAAACAGCACTACTTAACATGTTATTTTTTACTGACATAACATCAACTTTATAGACAATCAATTGGTATTACACATTATTTTTTCACTTCCAGAAAGCAGATTGCTAGCAAGGTTAAAATGAAAAGTTATTTCTGCAGCTTTTAAGGTATTATTGAAAAATCTACTATTGCATGTGCACATAACTCATATTTTCATAAAGGACCACCTGAACAAAAATTAACTGCTACTGCACTGAGCATAAGTATGAACAGCCTTTATCATTACAGCTTGTACCACTGACAGCAGTAGTATCAGCAGTACATACAAATTAATGGTAGAAGCTGGTCAAATATATACATCAAAACATAAAACTACTAGAAGCACAATCTATGAAGATAACATATGAAGAATAGATAGGACACTCCCTACAGAAGTTCCATACATGCTTTTAAAATAACTGCTGGTGCCAAACAGCTAAATTCTGTACAGCTAACTTGTGTATTGTACTTGTTTGCTGATTTAAGTCTTTGTCTTGCTTGCTAGTTCTTTTAGCAGAGTCTCTTAATTTTGCCCCACAGCAAGAAACCAAGACAGCAGCAATGCTCACAATAATGATTTAGATATTTCCCAGTATATCCTACAGGAGAAAATAGGAAGTATTTCTCATATGGAGGAATACAAGTAGCGACTTAAATGGATGGTCTGCATGTGGCACAATCAGAATAAGGGATAAACAATCAGTGTGATGTGTTGGTTGTCTTGTGTAAGCATGGCACTTACAGGCATAAAGAGTATTAGCTTGCATAATGAAGCATTTGTAGAGGTATGTATACATTTGAGATCATGTGTACATGGAACAAAATATCCAAGGACATAGCTGTGCAAAAAATTTTTAAGATGCTACAGAAAGATAGCCCTGGGGTGCCTCTGCATGCATGTATCTGGCATGCTTTACATAGGTGGGAGGGGAAAGTATTACTTAGTCCATACACACTTTCATTCTACAAATGTTGTTAGAAATTTTTTGTAAAGGATGATATCTTGACAATTTTGCAAAGTTCTATTTGTTATGACTGTCACAATAACATAGCTATACATAAATTATAAAAAGTGTATTTATAGAGAGTATTTTTATAAGATCTGCATTGAAAATTGCAGCACTTGTTGAAAATAACTATCCTCCACTTTAAAAAAACCCAGCCTGTCATACATCAAAACAATACTCACTGAAACAAAAATCAAGATACAACATCAATGACAGCTACTGAGTTCAAGATATCTAAGCAGAAGCTTCTATGTTTTTATCTTTCTTTACTAACTCTTTCAATTTCCTTGTACCTCAGATTATACCATAATTTAAAAACATGAAAGACAAGATTTGCTCTAGTACACACACCATGTTTCTCTCTTTCTGACCTAAGAAGTGTTTCTAGTACCTGCCCATTGCTTGGACTGCATTTTGTAACAACAACATTTATAAACATTTATAAAGTAAAGAAAAAATTACAAGGAGACAAATCATCTGGAGATAGACTTGTTCATCTTGTTCAGATAGACTTACTACAAGGCTATTAACAAATAACACCAATAAATAAAGAAGCACATATAACTAGAAATATTTTTATACATAGCAAAAATAAGCATTACTTTCAGATGGTAGTTCAACTTGCATTTAAAGCCACCTCTATTCACAGAAGCTGGTACTTCAATATTTTTGTGAACAGGAATCCTCTCCTGAAATGTGTTTGCAGTAAACAGAAATAGGACTGGTGACAACAGTATGTGAACATAGTGCAGGAAGACATTTAGCTTTAATAATTTTTTCCAACTGCTAAAAAATCCTGAAACCAGCTTGTTTTCTTCAATGCCAGATAAATTGCTACCTCAGTATAGATCATTTATTTGTAAGAAAAATGTCTCCTACAATACCAGAAATTGGTCTTTTTCCTAGCTAGTTCAACAAACACTTTTCTACTTGTCTAAATCATATGGCAGAAATTTGCTGAAGAATCACTGCATGTCTGGAAAACTGTTCCATTCATGGAAGTATCTCATCACAATTACCAGACTGCTTATTCGATAAAATCATACTCCCATTTTTCAATTTAGTACATCTGTATTCCCTAGAAACTATGAGATATTAAAGTGATGAAATAAAAGAACTGCTGACCAGTTAAGTTACAATTTCCCTTTTAAAGCTTTGTTTAAGGGGTTTAGGCTTTACCCTAGCATACACTATGAATGCTGTTTGTAAAAAGAAGACCACCATCAACAAAATAAAGATTCTTCAACAAAACCTTTTAGGCACTTGAAAAATGTTTTAAAAAGGTTTCATTCTCAAGTAACTGTTTCCTTTTGTATCTTTTCTTCCATTTTTCATGTAGCTGTGTAAGTTTTTCTTATGAAAGTTAGGGGGGTTTTATTATTCATGAATATAACACAGAAACATTCCTTTAAGAAACATTATGATTCTAACCTGTAGAAGACTTTGCTCATTATATGCTAGGACTAAGAGATGATATTAAACCATTTGGTTACATATGAAGTATGTTGCCTGGCAGATGATTCATGATACAGAATTAATTCAGAAGGTGCAGGATACCTCTACAGTTCTTCTGGTTTGCCTACCTAGAAAGCTAAGGCAAAATAATTTAGGGTATGAATTTAGTAATTGTACTTTATGCTTCATTAAGTCCTTGAGTAGAAAATTATCCTGCATCCCAAAGTATGCATAATTGGTATTGTCCCACACATAGAGAACATAAAGCATAAAGTGCTAGTAACAGTAGAGGACGTATACTTTTTATTATGTAAGTTACTAGAGATATACATAACTCAAAATATCAAAATTTTAATCCTTTTTCCTCCTAGGAAGAAGAAGAATAAAGGGAAAAGTGACAGCAGTCAATTTTGGACTCTGTCTTTCCTAGTCAGTAACAAGACTGGGAAGACGATTCCAAAGCAAAGAAGTAAGATGGATTAGATATTAAAGCGCAATTTAATTTTTCTCAATCATGTCGTATATTCTATACATCCTCCTCTCTCCCCTTCTCTACCTTCCTTTAAATACCTCTTGTTTCTTCAAAACTTCTCTTTCAGTCTCTGCTTTTAATACTCCATAACACTTGATTCTGCTTTTTTTCTGACCTACTCTGGTATATAAAGCCAAAAATTACTCTCAACAGAGAGACCAAACTGAATCTTATTTTTTACTAACTCCTCAAGCATCATTCTGCATCTCATAATGTGCAAAATTTGCCCTTCCTACCAGAGGCAGTAAAAGAGGAATCTGGGAAATGGCATCACCCACATAAAGAGAGGCTGAGCAGAAGTCAGACATGCAGGAACAGTGGGCAGGAATGAACAACCCAACTGAAAAATACTCACTGCAAGAAGAAAAGACTAGAAACTGCGTAAAATGTTCTACTTTGCACAGACAACCGTGAAATCATGGCAGGTAGGCTTGGATTTTTTATGTCAAGACATAGGGACTTCAGAACTGTGCTACTACTGCAACAGACAAGAAGAAAAATTTTCAGGGTTCTTCCAATCACATCACTTAAAGCAACTTTACCTTTCCAGAGTAAAAACCACAAGAACTTACTTCATCATTAATTTTGTTACAATTCTGCAGGAAGCCAAAGAATGACAAAAAGGAGGAGTCTTGGCCTGATAATTAATGCAGATCGTTGCAGGAAACAACAGATGCCAGTTTTCAAGACAATAGAGAAACACTTAGGCAGAATGAAGGACTGTTTTTTTGCCTGTATAGTGTAGCTGACATCTGGGACTATGAAAATAGTATTTTCCAGTTACAAAATATCTTTCTCATGAAAACTGTCCGCTTCTTTATATCATATATTGTAATGCTTACTGATTTTGCTTTCTAAGAGGGATTTGATAAGCTCCAAATAATTCTAGTCATCTATGATATCCAAAAGCAAAACTTCAGGAAGCCAATTTCTACAAAGCAGAGAAAATAAATCCTTCTTTCTCCTGCTCCTATTTTTCAGTCTTGTGCTGGTGACTTCTCTCTGACTAATGCATTTGCAAAGCTTCTTACATTTGACTGTGTCCATTTTTCTTTCTGAAATGGTGACTCTGCAGGTCAGCTTGCCTAATTTGGAGTCTAAAGCAGACATGTATTTTGTGCCTAATTTTCCGTTTATTTGCTGCCAGAAAGTCTGAGGCTTACCTGTGCCTGCAGGATGGAAAAGATGTCTCCTGGACCTTGACAGTCAGATAATTATTTCCCAAGTTCCTTTAACAGAGAGGGTTTTTCCTAATTTTTACATTTTCTTATACTAAGTTTTCTTTTGTTCATTAAAAGTAGAAAGAAGGTTTTTTTTACTAGAATAACAGATAAATTTGTGAGTTTTCTGGATCACATCAGTTTTATACCCGTCTTTTATTTTCAGTCTTAATTTTCCCTTTAAAATGTCACTCTGACTGCTTATACGTAAAACAGCTCCAAGATTATTACGTATCCCTGCCACAAATACAGTTACTTTCCCCACCTAACTTAGTTTTATGTAATTTTAGCCTATTCTTTCTTCAGTAAGAACAATGAATTGGTGCCAAAGATTCTAGACAGAGCAACAAATATTTTATCAATCAATATTGCTCTCTAGATACTTAGATGCTATTTGGATAGAAGCATTTTAAAATGCCTGTTACCTAACTCCACTTTTAAACTGACAACGCTGATACTAACAAGAAGCTTACAAAAGAGCTTTCAAATGCTGGTTGACACAAACAGTATTTCTTAAATATGCTTAAAAGTTGTATGTGCAAGAGTATTTACAAAACCCATAAATACTGTATCTAGTTTTAGTCAGATTACTGATGTTATAGTCATGAAATGCACAAGCAAATATTTAAGACCTATGTACCTTTTATTGTATTACTTTTTGCAAACAGAAACAAAACCCAACTTCAGATGCACTCTGTCCTCACTATCACAGCTAAAATGTGAAGGCATTTTTTTTGCGTGCCTCTACACTAAGAGGTAAGATGGAAAACATTTGGAATGTAAGTACTAAATATTTGGTACTTTTAGTACATTACTTACTAAATGTAAGTACTAAATATTGACACCTGAAATCAGACATGAGCATGGAGCTGGAAACAACAACTAAAAACCCCCTAAGTTTCTTTCTCATCACAAAGAAGCCATTTTTGAATAGGTGATTCTTCTGCTTCAAGAACAAATTAAAACTGAGGGCACAGGGCATATCTGCAGAACAAGTGGTTTAAATCTATACAAGCTAAGAAAATTTCCTGTAAATATGCAGGTTAACAATGGCAAATTAGAGAAACTCATTTGATACCAACAAAACCAAAACCAACAAAACAACAGGGGCAGCAGAAATGTTCATCCTATAAATGACGAACTTCCTAAACAAGGTGTGGTAAAGCTGATGTTTGTAATGCCACTGTAAATTAAAAACAGAGATGGACATCATTGAGTCCACTCATAAACCTAACACTACCGAGACCACCACTAAACCATGTCCCCAGGCACCACATCTACACGTCTTTTGAATACCTCCTGGGATGGTTATTCCACCACATCCCTGAGCAGCCTGTTGCTTGATCACACTTTCAGTGAAGAAATTTTTCCTAATAAATCCCCTGGCATAACTTCAGGCCATTTCCTCTCATCCTATCCTATCTCATCCCTATCAGGGAGTTGGAGAGAGCAATAAGGTCCCCCATGAGTCTCCTTTTCTCTAGGCTAAACAACCCCAGTTCCCTCAGCTGCTTCTCACAACACTTGTGCTCCAGACCCTTCCCCAGCCCCGCTGCCCGTCTCTGGACACGCTCCAGCCCCTCAATGTCCCCCTTGCAGTGAGGGGCCCAGACCTGAACACAGGGTTCGAGGGGCGGCCTCACCAGTGCCCAGGGCAGGGGGACGGTCACTGCCCTGGTCCTGCTGGCCACACTGCTGGGGACACAGGCCAGGGTGCTGCTGGCTGCCTGGGCCCCCTGGGCACACTGCTGGCTCCTGCCCAGCCGGCCGTCACCCAGCACCCCCAGGCCCTTTCCCACCAGGCCCTTTCCAGCCGCTCTGCCCCAGCCTGTAGCGCTGCGTGGGGCTGGTGTGACCCAAGGGCAGGACCCGGCACTGAGCCCTGCTGAACCTCATACAACTGGCCTGGGCCCATCGCTCCAGCCTGCCCAGGTCCCTCTGCAGAGCCTCCTGCCCTCAGGCAGGTCAGCACTCCCACCCAACTTGGTGTCATCTGCAAACTCACTGAGGGTGCACTTGATCACCTCATCCAGATCATTGATAAAGATATGGAACAGGACTGGCCTCAGTACTGAGCAGTCCTAAAGCAAAAGACTAGCTAAAGACTTTTTATGTAAATGATTGAATTCACAACAGTCATAAAGAATGAAAAAAGAATGAAAAAGAAAAGTGTGTGGCTTTCTGTAAATTTCTGACTCCAATAGCCCACATCTGCATGGAAATTTTCTTCATGTTAGTATTTGTACCAGACAGTCTAGAATATTCTATCTTTTGAAAATAGCAAAATGTTTTTTTCTTTAAAAAAACAATTGCTATTACACAGAGCTTAAAACCCAAATGAATAATGGCTCTACAACTCATCAGACAGTAAGAGGTTCCATGACTTCAGAACAGAGACTCTGCAGTTTTCTTCTAAACATTCACAAACACTTATCATATAAAGCACACAACTCTAAGAAAAGCTTTTAATCTATGATGCATATGTACCGTTGTTGCAAACTGATACCATTTTCTAGTTTCCAGTTTCTCACCTGGAAAAGAAAGAATGTAAACATAATAGAGATAAGGCTGACTTAAATGTTTAAATTTGCGAGACAGCATGTTTATTAAAAGTGCTCTAACATACTACCTTTCTAGTAGCCACAGAGAAGCTGAATGGGTTGGGAATTAACATTCCTGTACAGGGCAGAAGGATAATGGCATGTGCCTGTGTGTATATTCTTTTCTTCAAGCGAAGGGGTGGCCTGGGTATTCCCTAACCCTGACTGAAAGACCCTCTTCCTACCCCTTCTACTCTAACATCCATACCTGCTGTTCCTCCTATTCCTGGCCAGGAACCCCCTGCTCCCCGGTTTTGTTAAGGATCTCACCTCAGAGCTCCTCATATCACAGCCCACATCCCACTGGCTGAAACTACATCCTAACTCCATGTGGGCCAGTCAAACTGCTGGAGTGATCAAGTCCCTGGACCCTCCTTCTCCTCCATTAATCCCAAGGGCCATCAGTACCTATTAGTGGCTTCTAGGTGAGCCTGCTATCTTGCTTGGCCATTCAGAGAAAAGGTGGTTTGGCTCTTGACTTTGGAAGAGATTTAAAACACCTACGCTGCACTTGCAAGAATATTAGGAAAGTGAAAAGAGGCCAGCTCTACGTAAAAGGGCACCCACAGTAGTGTTCCTCATACAAAGTGACTGAAATTTAGCTATGCATATCCCAAATTTGCGATGGCCAAAGTTAACACCTGATTATTATTTCCACCCCCCCCCAAAGATTCTGAAACATAACAGATAAAGATCAATGTCTCCAAAACACATCACAGTTGCCTTGAGACCATGAACAGAGTTGAAAGTTACCACAAACTGTATTCATTGTAGCACAATTTGAAAATATTTTACATAATCAATTAAAACTCTGAAAAGCAGAGAGAATCTTTTCTGAGTTCCAGAACAGATCAAGGTTTCAGCTGACAGCAAAAATCCAAGGACTTTTCTCCTAAACCGTGGCTGCACATATTATTGCTATGACTGACTGGTTTTATTTTGAATTCTTTTGCTTTTCTTCCCATACATCTAAAGCTGCTTTTATTCCCTATGTGATATCATCAGATGTTCAAGATTTAAAGTCTATGTCAGCAAAAAAACCCAACAAGGCTTTCCATCTTTCACAATCTGATGTTCACCAACTCTCATTCAACAAAAGACCTGTCAGTAGCTCCATTATGAAGTACAGTAATAAGCTTAACTTTCTGTGTGCAGTTCTAAGCCACTTCCCATAGGAGCTACACAAATGGTTCGTTGTTAAATCTTGATTCAAGATTATAGACTTTTTATCTGCAAACTGTGAGGCGCTTCAAAATCTCTAGTTCTGGAATCTTTGGTAATCTGATGAGTGACAATACACAAAGTTGCAACTATGATGATTAGAGAATCATGAACATCTTACATAAGGAACAGAGCATAGACGTGTGGATAGGTAGCTTCACCCATCTAAAGAAAGAGCTGTGTGTACCTATACTAAAAAAGTGCTACAGGGTTTCTGACCCATATAATTAATTTTATTTCCATGAACTGGGGAACTGGGTTCTTCTGTAGTGGCTTGTACCGTTAGACCTCACAGCTTTCAAAGTTACCTTCTAATTTTTCATTATTTTTTTTTTTTTAAATACCACAGCACAGTTAGATACCTCAATGAGATTCAGGCACTTTGTGAATCTGAAACAGGTTTTGTGTGTGCACATTTCATATATATCTCTCAAAACTCTTTACAATTCAAGTGCTGTTATTTCTTTGTTTGGCACTAGCAGCAATATTTACAATTGCATGAACAGAAGTAAATATAAGAGGATGCACCTAATTTATACAGTCCATTTCCCTTCCATTAGAGACCTTCCTCTTCTTAAAATCAAATTAAATACTATTATGCATTAGTAGAAAGTAATCAAATTGTACTTTATTTTACCAGAATGACTACACTGTTGACCTTTTTATTTTGATTAAAGAAATAACAGGAACACGTGTGAATAAATTCACCAGCAATGTACTTGACTTTCAAAATGTTCAACTGCATTATAAATAAGTCAAATATGTAAAAAAGTATATTAAACTGCTATTTAATCTTCTTTCTTTTCCCTTGAAGAAATCCTTGCAAGATGTGTTCTATTTCTGTACTCTAAAGAAAATGTTTAAATTATGATTATATAAAAAACAAATATAAAGAAAAAGCATTCATCCAAGGTATTTTTTCTGTGTGCGTGTTTGTACATGTATGTGCAGTTATGGTTAAATGTGTACAAGTGCAAACACACAGCTGTTGGCAGCCCCTCCCAGTTGAGGGGTTTTGTGCAGATACAAAGCCAGTGTACCTTTTAGCCCCTTCTACAAAACCTGTGTAAACCCTCACTGTTCATAAATCAGAGCTCGTAAGAAAATATGAATTGCAGGGGGAATAGAGACCTTGAAGAATTAGATTTATTTCAGTCTGCAGTCTCTATTATTTGCAAGGTATACTTGTATATTTATTAATTAAAGGGCAAAATACATCTATTTTTTTATTCTTTTTTCTTAGTAATAACATTTGATCAGAATGTTTTCTTAACGCTGCTCATTTAATTATCTGACAAGAATACAGCATGATAGAGAAAACACCTTCAGTTTATAGAAAATTGTTGAACTACATCTAGGAAAAATAAAGAACTGATTTGTCCCTAATCTATCAAAGGGAAACAAAGTGAAATCTGTGGGTATTATCATCTTTTTCAGTGACAGGCACAAGCAGCATCACTTCAAGGATTTACAGGCAAAAATGGGTACTTCAAGATTTTGGTTAAGCATGCTGGTTAGCAGCTGCCAAAAGTATCACCCCCAAAAAACTACCTCTTTTTCATAGAAAAATCCCTATTTTCCACTTTCTCTGCATATACAAGAACTGTCTTGATCTAACCAGTCCTGTGTGCACCCAGAAAGAAAGACCAAAGTCCTTCATGGAGTCATTCCAGTACAGGGGCTCTTCACGTGTGCTGGTGCCACCAAATTCAACACAAAATACACCAGCCACGATCAGTGTGATAGATGAACACGATGTAACTAAAATGCACAGGTCAAAGAAAAGAGTGAATTTTTAAATATGTTATTGTGCTCATTTTTTCTTAAAAATGTAGCTCCAAACAACTTTCAATGTAGTGTCATCTTTCTGCCTGGACATTTGAGGTACCCAAAAACCTGATGGATACTGTGTGCCCAGTCAGCAGTTCTGGGTTCCTCTATGTGACAAAGTTCCTAGAACTCAGGCACAGGAATGCCACTTGAGGACATTGTTAGTTACAAACCTGACTTCCCAACTTTGGTTCTGGAAATAGCTTCTAAACTCTGTTACACTGTTTTTGTTCCTCCTCAATATTATTCAAGAAAAGCTGATATAGTAAATCTGACACCAAAGTTTTATGGTAGTAGAAATCAAGAAAGAGAGCCAATTGTGGGCTAGCAGTAAAGGCTACATTCCACTGCTATTTTTCACTTCATGGTCAAAAGAGGTACAAACCTCTGCTTCTACAGAAACAGCAGGGGTTCAGACCAAAAGTGAGAGGAGTATAGGACATGTGCAAAACACATAATTTGGGATTTGTTAACCAGACTAGCAACTGTTTAAGTTAATAAAGCTCTGTGTCCTTTCACTAGGCAGCACCTGTTAAGTACTATGAACTCTTCTCTTTCACTTTCCGTAACACGAGATGCTACCAGCCAAGCTAGTAGGTTAAGGATGTTAGAGAACTTCGATTTGTATTGCTGCTCAAATACAAGTTTTCTTTGTTTTGTTTGCTTTCAAAACAAAATGAAAGTTAAAGAACTTGTGGTTTACCAACATGAAAATACAGCAATACCCAAGCAGTCAAAAGAAGCTTTTACTATTTTTCCAATATCCCCACTGGTATAAAACAAAGCTATAGGCAACACTGTCACTGACTTTTAATGATGTTTCAATATAACTCCAAAAAGAAAGCAAATATAATTAATTCACAAGGCGTTAGTTTTTTCCTCTAAACAGTAAGTCAGTAAGTTAAAAGGAAACAGTAAAAAAAAGTGCTTGTGGCCCTAAGGAAAAATTCAAAGTGATAAATATGCAGCATAAAATGCTTCTGATAGGAAAAGCCATTGGCTGGCTAACCAAGAAACAGAAAGTTCATTTTATGAGTATTTGTTAACATTTGTTCATTTCTGATGTTATTAAGTTTCAGGTTCAAACCTGGAGATCTGAGTTGTATTGGTGGTTATGAAAATGATGGAATGAAAGTTAATTCACGAGCTCACCAAAAGATGTAACAAGGTCAATGACTACAGTGTGGCTTGGGAGGTTTAGGTTGGGCATTAGGAAAACAAGAAAAAAATATCTTCAGGACTGTAGGTGCAGCACTGAATCACTGCCCAGAGATGTGGTAGAACCTCTGTCCCCAGAGGTCTTCAAGAAATGTACGTACATAAAGAGGTCTCAGCAACACACCACAATGCAGAGATGCAACAGATTAAGAAATTACTTTCATGCTCTCCTTTCCATTCTTAAAAATATTTAACCCCTCAACTGTTTTATTAAATATTTTCATTTTTTATTAAAACCATAAAGCTCTAAAACAATATTTATAATATTGCTGTGACATTAGCCATTTGGGTTTATTTCTATTTGAGAGGGCTACATCAATATCTTTCTTAATCAGCATGTTTTCAGGCATTTAAAGACAAAAATCGTTTCAGGTATTCAGACTCTGTGCAACCCTTGAGACTACTGAAATGATTAATATATATATTTTTTTTAAACATAGGCATTCAAAATCATTGCATTATTAGTACCTCCATGAAGTACTTCATATGTTTTTTTAAAGGGAGGCAGACAGTCACATTATGGTCAAAATGAGCCTTTCTTTCAGTAATCTGAGTATTACTGGAATTAAAACAACTAGCCAAGAGAACTTAGAACGTAGAAGGCAATCCTACCACCAAAAATGAGTATTTTTAAAGACTTAACTTAGTTTGAGCAATTATGTTGAAGCAACTGTAACACCTACTAAGAACAAGTTACCATATTTAAACACTCTAAATGGCTATCTCCCTCATGGATGCTGCCTGATGAAAATAATCACTTTTATTTAGGCAACACTTAAGTAACAGACTAGTTTTGAAATGTAACTTGCTAAAATATATTTTACAGTGCATTAAAAAGGAGATCACAAAAACAGAATTTAGAAAAAATAAATTGCAACTGCAGGCTAGCACAGCCACTTTAAAATATGGTGCAATTCTTTACTTGTATGATAACCTACACCAACCAGAGTTGTATCATTACTGATTAAACGGAAGATGACTCAGTAAATTCCTTATTTTTTTCCTTTTTGCACTGTCTTCTCTCACTTAAGAAAAACACAAACACTGCTTTTAAATTCAGAATTATGAGCCTTAAATAGTCCCCATGGAGACTAACATTAAGATTTATAAGAATAATTTTAAATACAGCTGATGTACGGATTGCTTAAAGTATACTGGTAATTGCTACTCAGCAAATAAAGTGGTTTAGGGACAAATTTTAGAATAATTCAAAAGTTCAATGACTTAAATAGAAAGCTGGACTACAGCAACAGTGTGCTAATGTGAGTTGTTATTGGTGTTTGTCAGAAAATATTAAATGTTTGAATTACATTATATTCTAACATGAATATGTTAAGTATAAGTTGCACAGGTTTTTTTTATCAAGGAAAGCTATCCCTGACTCCAAATCAAATGTTCTCTCGGGAACAGTATTCTCCATTGCACCATAAAATTAACAGATACTGTTTGAAATGAAAGATAAGGTAAAAATGTAAAATGACAATATATTTCTATGGTTGAGGGAGTTTAGCCAAATACAAAACCAAGTTGCAATGACACTAATGTTCATACTATGATCATATTTACATAGTTTACATACAATTTATTTACCTTTTAAATCAGCATTGAGCTGCAAACAACAAGTCTTTAGATACAATAATTTCAAAAACATTTTAGCTCACTGAAGAGGTACCTAGCACACTGATTTCAAGATAAGGATTAACACCCACACTAAGAGGAATAAAGCTTCATGTTACTTTTTAAAGGTCAAGGGAAATACAAATATCACAAGAGAACAGAAGCTGGTTCCTGGGTCAAATGAAAGTTCAGTATTATAGTACAGTTTCCTAACACAGTAAATAACAGCAAATGAATAAACAAGAACCTGAAAATGTATTTCTGGCAACAAAGGCAGAGGTTGTAGCCATTTCAATTTTTGTCTGAAATCTATTTTGCATTTCGGTAATCAGAAATGAGCTGCATTTTTCCAAAGATTAACTGAAGCGCCTCTCTGTAGAGGTAAAAAAGCACTAAATTAAACTTTCTATTATGATTGATAAACTACTGCCAAGTTTGTCACCAAAGAATTGAAATAACAACCCAAACCACTAACGTTCCCACAGAAGAAGTTAAATTAAAACAACAGTACCTGTGGATCTCTCTACAAGACAAACTATACCTGAAGTACAATACATTTCCATTTTCCACATTTAGAACAATCTTATGGGAACAAATTGTGTACAAATCACAGGATGCTTCTCTGTTCATACTGAGGATTCAAAAGTGCATTCCACATCCAGCTTCTTCCAACTAGCTATTATACTACACTATTTTTAAGGGTACAGGTTAAGGAGGACAACCCGTCTTCTAGTAGGACAAAAAATAGTTTGAGGTTTGTCTCATCTCATTGCTCAAAGAGAAAAACCTTTAACATGTACTATAGGACAAGGGATTTGCAACTATCTGTTCTTTCAGAAATATGCTGTTGCAGTAATTTACCTCACTGTATGGGTCTTGAAGATGCATGGTGGTATCTCAAATCAACTTTTAAAGAAAACTGCATAGAATTTCCGTGACATTGGGAATAATGATAAACTAACTCAAAGAAAATTTGCTTGTTGATAGTTACAGATTATAGTTGATGCTGGCAGATTGTTCAAGGGCTCTTTTCTGTTTCAGGGATTACTTTTGATAAAGTTCTAATTTGACTTCGTCTTACGAATGATTTCTACTGAAAATTCCAGGTGACTAAACTTATCTCCTTGAACATTCTTAACAGAACTAAAGATGATGTCCTCTGATAGGTTTCCAATCCCAAAATACATGACTAGAGAGCTATATATCCTTACATTTATAATCCTCTTGGTTTCAATGTCAACAGAATCCTTTAAGGAAATAAAATCAGATGTCAATACATGCAAGGCTATATATGAACAACTACTCCAAACTAAAACAACATAAAAGAAATACAAAAACTTAGAACAAAAAAGTCAAAAACTGTCCTTCCAAAAGCAATATACTCCATATTTTTTTTTCTCCTAGCTAGAGGGAAACATACAGAAGTCCTGAAATACATGAAAAGACTGCAAAACTTCACTCTGCAAACTCCAACATAAACAGTAATGCTATTTATACGGAGGAAGGAATAGTAAGTTATACTGTGTATTGCTGCTTTGTTAAACTACGTTAACACTCTCTAACTAACCTCTTCTGTTAGAGTAAGCTTTCTCTGATCCTTATAATTACCAGATTTTCTAGAGAAGTATTTGCTTCAGAATTTTGAAAGAATGAACATTTTAATATAAAAGCAAACAAAAAGGCTTTACTAGCTGCTAGAGATTTTGTCAAAGGAAGTAAGTAACATTAATGTACACAACAAGGTACAGATTGCTTACCACCTACTTATTCTTCAGGTAATTAATTCTTACAGTCTGCTGGAGTTAAAGTTGCAAGCTATCCATGGGAAAGGAATCTTAAAATTAAGCAAAACCCCTCAACATTTGGCACTAAACATCAACAATCCTGCCGATTTACTTTAGTGAACTCATGTTTCTGAATAATGAAGTAACTGAACAAAAAGTAGGCAGAAAATGCTTTTGCAGAAAGGGAGAAAAAATTTCATAAGAAATATATATATAGCTGCTTTTTCTTTCAAATGTATATAGCAATAAATACATAAAGTAATTAGATAAAATAATATCACCATTTTATACACACATAAACACACATACATATATATCTCACATTCATAACCACTGAAGATGACAGACACCCTGGTCCTTAAAAGATTATCTGTACACTTACAAGCATAAACATAGTTCTCAGTGTGATTACTGTTTCCATACATTGGGTCATTAAAAGAGTATGAAAGAGAAAGAAAATCTGCAGAGGATAGTAAGACATAATAGGGGAAAGACTGATTTTGAGAAGAAGGAAAACTTGGAACTCAATACAGCAGGTATTCAAATCATTTTGAAAAAGAAAATGAAAGCTGTATTTATTTAAATTGTACAAATTAAGGAAGAGATTGCAAACCAGTAATGTGTGAAGATGAAATCTTTTTAACTCAAAAAGGTATTTACTACCTGTTTGATTCTGTCTATACGTAAGTGCTGCATTTATCCCACAAAAAAATGTATCTCCCTTCAGAGTAATACTGTACAAAAGGCATGATGTTTTAGAAACAGATTTTAAAATGTTAACATTAGGAAAGAAATAGCTGTAGAGAGATCAAGCATTAGAGAGATTTACTAATCCAAGTGAGAAGTAGAAATGAAACAATCTTTTGTGAGGAAATACAGTATGCTTATTCTTTATGATTTATATGACAAACACTAAATACTAGAGAAAAAACTCAAGTGACTCTCACGGGATTTATCTGTATT
Organism: Falco biarmicus; assembly: GCF_023638135.1. Classification (NCBI taxonomy): domain Eukaryota; kingdom Metazoa; phylum Chordata; class Aves; order Falconiformes; family Falconidae; genus Falco; species Falco biarmicus. The sequence continues at coordinate 25,869,844 of NC_079311.1, read as the reverse complement.
ATTCAGTAGGAAGACCTGATCCCTTGATAATTAAAATACTCTATTTTAAAATAGAAAGCATATGTAGTTGAAATACTAAACCATTAGAATTTAACAGCATCTTGAAAAACTATTTTAACATTGTTAGCTGTATCTCACCTCTCAGAAAAGAATCCATAATCCAGTTACAAAGAAAAAGCCGTAACTTACATTTATGTTTTGTCTTGTGACAGCTGGACACTGTCTTATTCCTCCTGACATCTACTTGTAACAGCTATGCCCCATCTATAACATTTTAAAATAAAAACTAAATAATTCAATTATAGTTTGCTGAAATGCGTATTTTTGCTTCCGCAAACATTCTCACAGAAGAAAAACCTTTTAAAAAAATCTCGTGTCCTCAGAGACACTAAATATATCAGCAAATGATGAAAAGAGGCAATATGAGAAAGGAATACTCACCATTTTAGAAAACAAAAAGGTGACATACCAAGTGAGCCCCTTTTTCAATAGTCAGAACCTTAAAGGTATCAGCAAAATACTGTGGTTCGTCCTTGTGCCAAGCATCTAATTTGAAAAGCTATGTGCAATTACTTTATAGCTACAAATAGAGACTTCTAAGTTGGGCAAAACCCAGAACTACTCGGTAATGGAAATTCTACAAGATAACTATTGAGAAAACTGTCACCTTCTGCAGGTTACTTGACAAGAATCGTTACAAGATAAACATATTCTGCAAACCGTGCTAACTGCACTCTTACTAATGACAGCTTGGGTACTTCCGTTTTTCAGAAATTTCTTAAATGATGTGCCACGGCGCAGCTGTACAAAGTGCTGAGTTTGAACATTTCCTTCAACACTTTTTTCAGAAATTGTTTTTGGGTTTTTTGGTTGGTTTTTTTTTTTTTTTTGGGGGGGGGGGGGCGGGGGGGTAGCGGTGTTTGGTTTGTTTTGGAGTTTTTTGTTTTTCTTTTTCTTTGCTCTGTTAGTGGAAACCTGCAATTTAAGGCTTGCCTTTAAATGATATTCTGCACATACAGGCAAAAACCACTGGTCTGAAAGTGGAAGCAAAGCATTAGAGACTTTCATCTTTCACCACTAGTAAGAGAGCAGTTCTAAAGTAATTCTTAGTAAATTTACACCTAACACTACTGCAAGATCAGACCCTTAAAACATCTAGTCCTGTTTCACAGGCTAGTCTCATCAGATCTTTTCATCTTTGAAAACAAAATTTCTCTTCTGTGGTTCAAGAGTGCATAGTATTCTGCACCATTACAAACTTTCTAAGTAAGAATTTACTTAAACCAAATTCCCAGCACTAAGGATATCAATAAAACCCAGAACTAGAGCATAAAATTGAAAAGACAGTTACACAATTCTTGTGTGTGCTTGCTGCCCCAGCTCACTGCTATACATCTTCACATCAACCTAATTCATTTGACACACAGTCTCTACAGAGCTGAGAAAGCCTAGCTTTCTTACTAGTTCTTAGTAAAAGCTTAAATACACCACCACCCCCCACCACCCCCATGTTTAAGTAATGTTAAGGTTGTGACACCAAACAAAAAAAGGCAGGAAATTCAAAGATAACACTGACAATCCATGCTTAATTCATGATTGTTTAACAAAAGGGCAAAACAATATGAGGAACTAATGTCAGCTTTAACTTCGCTCTATGTTCTTGGGCAAACAGGTTTGCATCTCAAAGCTTATACTAATTCAGTCTCTCCTGTCAGTCTAGGTAAATTTTAGTGATTACTTGGCATTTAACAACGTGCTGGATGTAAAGAAACTTTAAACTATTTTCCAGCACCATAGCATGTTACACTGTAATAAACATAATTTATTAAAAATGGATTTTTGGAAGATTATGCTAGACAAACATAAATAAAGATATTCTATAAGTCTTTCAGAAGTAAAGAAATCACACTTTGTATACAAAAAAATATAAAAATTAACAAGTTTGTAATGTAACATGAAATACAGCAAATTTATTTTCTCACAAATTAACAACTTTTAGTATGAACGCATCCTTCAGCTCTTGTTTGAATCCTCTGCTGTCAGTCTTTTTGTATAATAAAACATTTTTCTGGGCAACAACATGTCAGAGAAAGTACTGCTGCCTATGACTACATTATCAGGGTGTAGGCTTTTTAATTAATCTTTTAAGCTTCAAAACAAAACTCAGTATTTTAGTGTACTTTAAAAATACTAATTGCATATAAGCAGGTCTGTCTGGTAGTCTGCATACCATCTTATTGTAGAAATTGGAAAACAAAAGAATGAAATTAATAAAATGATGAAGTTCATGCTTCATAGTCTTCACTAGAGTACATGAAATTACCTCATACTTACTATAGCATTAGTTGCAGGGCAACAATTACATTTTTTGCTGTAATTATTTTATTTATTTACTGCAATTTACTTAAACTTGGTGTCAAGATTTTAATTTCCAAAGCCAGCACAATTATGTGTTTCACCCTCAGGATTATCAAACAAAAAAGCATGGTTGCATGCATCTGGATGCTTCCACCCAGTCATAGCCTCACACAGTCTGAACAACTATGCATGTGAAGTTATGAGTCTCTAAGACCACTCAAGACCACCTGAATTATCCCACAAGAACTCAGGCACATGCTTCTCAGCTGATTTCCTCTACTTGGCACAAACACAAAGGTGCAGAGGCTTCAAAAGCCTCTACGGAAGAGAATGGCTGCTCTTTTCCTGTTGTAGAAGGAGGCAGCTTCTTTGACAATGAAGTTCAACTACAAGCTGAGCTTGCAGCGCTGTAAGGAGCTCACATTTTTAATTTGGCAGCACCTCAAACAAATGTGGGAAAGTCTTCCAATGAAGCATCAGGAAATAAGTGAAAAAGGAAGAAAGGAAAATGGCGAAGCCTGACTCCACCATGCAACACTCCTGCTAACCTAATTAATATTCACTTGCTATCACATTATTAATCTTTAAGACAAAATTTTGACTCCTTACAAAGCATAAAATATGCTTATAAATTCTACTTTGCTACAGTTTATTTTGCATTTTCAGCTCGGCTATCAGAAACAGATGAATATATTTGTCAGGCTGGCATGCTGAGATATGCTGAAGATTATGATGATAATCACTTAGTCTTAATAATGTATCAAAAATCAGTATCACAGCTGTTTTGCTGGATGTCTTACTGATCCTTATTAACATAAATATTAAAAAAATTAAGTGAGCAGTTAAACCTAGTATCAACACTATCAACTGAACATGTTCTCCAGTTCCCAGTAATGGACTGCAATGATGTGGAATGACTGCAGAATCCAACACATTAGTGATCGGTGAGCCTCAGTCCACAGAAGACAAAAGAAGCTCAGGTTGGATGACTATGGTTGCCAAGCTAGTCATCTAAGCTCTCCATATGTTCTCCACTTACTCATTCTGTGTAACACGCTTCCCAGTTTTCATCTGGCCATGGTCACTCCTTTCCCCTCCCTCCATTCTTTCATAAGCAAGACCTTTCCCATCCTCATTTCTTTGCTTCAGTTTCTCAGTGCGTTTCCCTACTTCGGGAAAAATCCTGTTTTCCTCTCAATACCTGCAGCCAATGAAGGGTGAAATCAGTTTGAGAAATTATTAATCCTCAAGATGTAGATCCTATTATTCCTACGACAATTCTTTCTACATGGGTTGCCAAAGTCAGAAAGGACAAAAATACAGCTAACAGACCTGCAATACACAAATGGACAGTCTCACTTCCAGCTGAGGTCCTGCACTTTTGACCCTATAGCACTGATAAGAAGCACCTTCATTGTCCATTTGTGTTCTACAGTCAATTCCCCTCCCTGAATTTCCAGCAGACAGTTCCCATTTCACAAATTCACCTTGGCCAAGTGGTATCCAGGCCAAGAAAATGTAAATTTTCAACTTTGGCAAGATCTGTTCTCCACATGGAAGGACAACGCATCTCTGCAAACCAGAGAAAACAGTATTACAGACTCATGCTCCCTCTCCTCTGCCATGCCCAAAACTCCCACAAGTGTTTTGTGTTTCTCCCTACAGCTGTATTGTGAGCTCATGTTCAAATACCATGGATGTGAGGCAAGCTGAACTCTGCAGACCAATGTACCCTTGAACGCACCCCTGCAAACCCCAGTGAAGTGCAAAATATGAATGGGAAAATAAAAGAATGAGTTTGTGACCACTGCAAAGGTAATTTATCACTTTGACATAGTAATTCTTTATAAAAGCTATGGAGTAAAAAGTTAAAATAAAAAAAAGAGTGGATGAGAAACTAAAAAATCTGAAAACCTGTGACGCACATCTCAAAGATACAGTTTGTAAAGCCTACTGAAATGTAGGCATGTTAAGTGGGAGAAATTTGAGCATTTGACTTTACTGCAGAAATAAGTGTCTTACTTGAGGTCAGTGTCTCATTTGAAAAAATCAAAAAAAGATAAAGCAGCCTCCGCAAACATACTCAAGTGCTCAGAAGCTTTCCTATTCCAGACACAAATTTTGCCTCTCTATGTGGCCTATCAGCCAGAAAGCCTAATGCATAAGCTGCTCCTATTTTATCATAACAGCATTTTAAAGGGATCATGAAGTTTATTCAAATTTTACAGCCTACAATAGGTAATCAATCCACACTCATAGCTGCTTAGTTTTGCTTTTACACCATCCAGAAATGCACATATATATTTTGATTTTCTCTCAAATGCTCTCCTGGTTTCCAGGACAATCCAAAGGCCACTCCACCCAGTCTGCCCAGTAACCGTCACTTCTATAAGGAACACTTTGCAGCACATATGCACACTGACTTTCATACATCTAACCACAGATATTTTTAGGCATGTCACTTTTTGTATATTTCCTATTTTTATTGATAAAGGGTTTGAAAATTTTTATCTATAAATTTCAGACACTTTTTATAAGAGACCCTGTGCAAAGCTAGTACAGCTCTATCTTCACAAAACCAAAAGATGTAGTTGTATTACATACCATAGTCAGTGATCTTACAGGACACTAAATACAGCTCCCTCAGGTTCTGGCCTTCTTTGGCAATCACCTCCACACATCTGGAAGACACACACAGTAAAATCACTGTTAAAAGACACAAGATCATTTTCAAATAGCAAAAGCACAGTCCATAAGTCTAATGTATTGTATCTCAATTTTTTCATTTTGTAAATTGTTCCATACAGTTCAATGAAAATATATATGGCTACATGTATGCACTGGCAAAAAATATTATTGTATCTTGAATGCTTTTATATCAATATTTTGATAAATATTTGAATATGTGAGTTGCTTGAAACATATACAGACAAGTCCTTGGGAGAATAACACAAATGTGAATTTCCATTTCTTTATTAGTCTGTAACTTTGGAAAGCTTCTGTTGAAAGATTTAAGCTTTGAGTTCCTTCTTCTAGGGAAGAACTGTAAATGCACTGTAATGAGGACAAAAGATAAGAAAATTAATTTCAAATCCATGTTTGTATTCCTTCAGCGATTATTGCAGGAGTCAGCATGCATCAGATCATGAAATGCTACATGCCACTGATGTTCCAATATGTTGCCAGAGAAGCTTGTACAGATCAGAAGAGCTTAGTTGTTTGCCTTGTCCCAGCTGTGATGAATTTGCAATGAAACACGTTAAGATTTTTTCTGTTAATCTTGTTTGACTTCTTGTAAGCAAGAACATTAATATGAATTAATTAATTAAATAAATGATTAATGAAATAAAACAGGGTTACTACATACTTGTGATCAAGTCTATATTAATGTTATGTTTGCAACTGCATTGTCTGTAGTGTATCACTTCAAAAATATAGTTCATAAAATATATTTTTATTCCAATTAATGTAAAAGGCACTGCTGTTCATTAGATCAGCCAACATGACTATTGTACACATAAAAACAATTTAACACGTATATTTTATAGGATAAATCTTAAGAATTTCTTCTGATCCAATATATTCCTCTTTAATTTTCTGATCAATTACCCGATCATCTACTCTGCCTCTTAAATCAACCCTTCTGGTGTACACAAAATTAAATTACTTGCCAATTTAAAACCAACAACAACAAAAAAGGTACTGCTGAATTTGTCATAGCTTTTGGAAAATATACCAACATCCTCAGGGACCTTTTTCTTCCACTTACCACCACCAATAGATTATCTCCCAATCTAACTGTTCATGCTGCCAATTTTAGATTTTAAAAGCAACCACCTAAATCTTACAGCTTACAATAACATAACTGAATGATAGCCCTTCCTATCTATTTGTCCACTCCCTGCTTCCTTCTTCTAAAATCTAGAACAAAAATTCACTACTACTGCTAAAACAGCATGCCTCTGACAGAATACCTTAATCATAATTCCTTTATCACCATTATAAATTTTCAACCCTTGAAAATTGTGAGAGCATAATATTTAGAAAACTTTTGCAACACTTATTACTGGGAAGAGGTTGCCTTACTGTATGAATATACAAAGAAAGGAAAGAATATTTAACATGGTAACCCCTGACAGGGAAGAAAAACAGGGTTAACCTCTAGATTCTATATTTGTTTAAACCCGCAACTTCTCTGCTAAGAAAATCAGCAAGCATGACAGTTATTTCTCTTTTAGAAGTTACAACAGGACTATGCTTTTTAATGTAAATTAACCCCAAAATTATACATTTTCATTAGGTTATTTTCCTAAAAATCAGGTAAGATTTAGAGCATTAAACACATTCTACGTATGTCAAAAAAACTTCTGTTCCTGTAATACATGATTTTGAACAAGGATACTTGCCTTTGTTAATTGGCTTATTGACATCACCTAGGCCATGAGAAAGATTTTTAAAAAAACTTATTTAGTAAAATATGTCCTAATAATGAGATTTTTATTGATATTAGTAATATGAATAAAAAGAAAATTATTAACCTGTATTTTATTAGACAGTATGTTCATTAGATATTTCAGCAAATAAGCTAGAAATGAAAAGTGAATGGACACAGCAGTTAAAAGAAGCTTTTATTAATTTTTATCACATATATAATTTAACAGAGTACTGAAATTATGAGACACTTCTTACTTTGGATAAAAATTCCGAACCTAGAAAAATATTTTGAAAATTTTATCTAATGACTCTACAAGTTTTCAAAATATTCTGGTAATTTTTGCCTAGTGAGAGACAATTAATTGATGAGAAATCAAATATAGCACTCAGTGTCTAACAATATCAGAAGACAGTCAAGATGACATTAAAGACTACCCAATTTTCCCTACCACTTCAGTTATGCAAATTTCCAATCAATCAGGGTCAATTTTTTATTATTGGGGCATAGACATATCTGCATGTGCATCCTTCAGCATTCTTGTATGCTTAAATCTCAGGATGTTGGACATTCTCTGGCTTCAAACAAAATCACTTCAACTGTGCAGAAAGGAAGTTGTAATTTCTGTCCCCACTCCCATAGGATGCTGGCATATATTTACAGACCTCTCTTAGCTAATAAAGGAGTGCTAGAAATGCAGTGTTTGAGAAGAAATTTTAGATGCAGTCAGTCACTTGATTCCAGGAACAAAGGACAAAACTACTTGCCAGCGTGGCCTTTATATCCTTTAATCCTTCCATATAGTGCCAGATCTAAGGGTTAAAGCTTTTTCAAGTGGCTTGAGTGACTTCAATCCTGTTCTTAATGACATCTTGGAGTCTAAATGAAATACTGTTCATGTTGTCCTAATGGAAAAAGAAAACGTTCACAGTCTTTAGCTATTTCTATTAAACAAAACAACAAAAAAAGAGGCAAAAAATATAGCTCTGACTGCCTCATTTCTTTTTGTTTTTTGAAAATATTACAATCATGTAACATCTAAAAGAATGAGGTAATGACATATCTAGCTTAGAGAAGAAAAAATCTAAATATAGTTGAAATATTGAATTTATAGGGTTTTTTTTCTCTGCCTTCTATAACTTGCATAACTCAACCTAACTTCAGTTTTAATTTCTGTTGTTCTTTCTACAGATCATTTCCATGTAAATCAACTTGCAGACATAGAAGAAACACTATATAGGGCCTCATTATCCTCTGTACGGTAGAGGGTCACACAATGCATAATTGTTAGTAACAACTGATTCTTCACAACATCAGGAAAAATAAGAGTACTTGTGTATTTATTACTTCTACCTTTTAATCTCTGTTAAATATGACAGCAAAGAAAAAGGTTAAAAGAACAAAATTAAATTAACCTTTTCTAAAAAGCAAGGATCAAGTCATGTTAATTCTTTTGTAATAATCCATCAAAATTACATCAGATTATTGCCATATCTCTCTCTGGAAGTCTTTGTATTTACAATGTTGTTGAATATAGACAACAAAGAAGTTAACCTTAAAAACACATCAGCATTATACTGGTAAATAAAGAGAATCTAAGTTATTATTTAAAGAGTAGCAAATGACAGAAGTGGGCAAAAAGATAGTTGAGCCCTGTAAAACTTGGGGACCAACCCCTATGTGCCAGGTAGCTAATGTGATGCCTCTTGGGCATGGTAACAAGAGAGTGCCAAGGCAGGGAGATCTTTCTAAATCTCTTAACCCACGGTTACTGAACAGGCTTTTATCAGCTCATCCTACTAATTTTAATAACAAAGAGGCATGCAACATTTCGGGGAAGCAGAGAAAGTTACAGGGACACAGATATTTCTTTTATATTTTTCCTCCTAATGTATTAAAATAAAAACATTCTTCCAGGAAGAAAAGTAATTTTCACACTCAAAGTAATTTATTACCAAAAATGAGACAAAGGTTCACTGGCCAAAGGATAAAGAAATAAAACTATAATTAGAGCTTTGATAATACACAACTCTGGATCAGAGCTGCCCAAAGCTAAAATCTCTTCACTTCTTACTTTATAAATCAGTATTTAGAACCATGTAATACATGAAAATATCAAAACAGAGAACATAAAATACTTATTTTAGGAAGAAACTGCTTATTAATTAAACTTGAAAATATTATTCAGCAAATTCTTATGCCAAGCTTTCTCTAGATCTACTCAATATTTTATGAATGCTTTTCTCTGACAGACTGATATGCAATTCAGTTTTATCGCATTTGATTCTAACAGTAGAGAAATTAATATCACACACTGTAAAATTTACAGTGCAATCATAAGCAAAAGGCAAAGATAAGAAATTGATTCCACACAAACAAGCCAATCAAACAATATTTCAGAAACTAAGAATATAACTAGAACCATACTACTTACTGTCAATACAAATACTTACAAGACCAGAGATGTAAGACAACTAGAGCTTGCTCAGCACTGATATTGAACACATCATTTCAACATCCCAAAGTTCACTATGTTCAGAGACTAACAAAGTTAAGACTGTCTCTCACTGTTATAATTTCTAAAAATGTCCTCCTACTTGAAAAGCTAAACAAATCTCAAGAACAAAACGATACAATTATAATGTTGCTAAAATGCCAGCATTTAAAACTCTCAATCTGGGTTACAGAAACTATGGAAATCTGTCTACTAATATGTACGTGCATTTATTGCTCTTCCCACCTGGTCTGAATACAGGACCAGAAAAATTACTTAAGTGTACAAAGATTTACTGGTATAAAGCTTCTCTGCAAACAAGTCTCTTCTTCAAAAGTAACATAACTGCATGACTGAGGCATAGGTAACTTCAAATTTAGGACTATCATCTGGATGGCTCTGACAGATAAATCTGTGCAATGAATTCGAAAAGTCAAGGTTTCTGACCTTCCATGATGTAATGCAAAATGGAAGAGCTTAAAAATCAGAAAATAAGTAATTTAAAGCCCCATAATTTTCTTCTCTTTACCCAACTGATACCTACGTTCTTTGACTTAAATGAAAGCTTAAGGTTAATGATTTAAACTGTGCAAGCTTCTACCTGTGAGAAAAGATACAAAAGATCTTTGAGTAACAGAAATTCATTGTGTTTTCTATACATATACACGGCTTTTATGTTTTCGGTCTAATTCTAAAAACATTGGAAAATCATGTTTGTAACAACTGAAAGGAACTAATGAGAAAATATGACTACGGTATTTGTGGAGTAAATGGTCCCGGGAGACCTCGTTACAGCCTGAAATGCTCTGCAGCCCCAAGTGAAGCTAACTGGAGTTGCTATATACTGGTTAAGAGATCACAATTTAAGGGAGTGAGCTTCACTGACCACAGAGGTGAAAAAATCCAAAACATTAACAGACTACCTTGGCAAGATTCAAAATTAACATCAGAGTGTTTACATGGCTTCTTTGCATTTCATTGGCATATTTGTCTCTGAGCAGTAAAGTGAACACCTTACTATCCTTCAAAACATAACCAAGACCACTACTGGAAACCAAAAAAAAAAGCCTGGAAAGAACAAAAAGACTAAAATATATATCATGAAAAACCAGAAACCTTTCACAAAGAGATATAAGGAACTCCTCAAAAATTAGAATTTCAAAAGTTAAAATCAGGCAGAAAACAGTAGCTGTCTACAAAATAATAGAGTCATTGGTTTTGATAACTCAAAAATTCCTATGGAAGGCAACAATGTAATATAATACCCAAGTCTCTTCAATAACTAAACTGAACTTCTTACCACAGAAGCACATACAGAGTCTTAAGAAACTGATGTGATCTGAAGCCTTCTGCACTCAGAGGGAATAATCTGAAGGCTAAAATAGTGAAAGGTCTAACATTTTACTGAGAGATCTGTAACTCCTTGTAAAACCTTGTAACAATAGATGATGAACTTCATAGGCTGATGAATACTTATCCTTGGTTCAGGATTCTCTTTTATTGGTCTCTCTTTATTTACATTATGAACAACATATCTCAATATATTTTTTCCTAATACTTTAGAAGAAGAAGAAGTAGTATGATTTTTACTTGTCTTTCCATTATCCTGCTTGTCCTGGTTTCAGCTGGGATAGTTAAGTTTTCTTCTTAGTAGCTGGTGCAGTGCTGTGCTTTGGCTCTGATGTGAGAGCAATGTTGGTAGGACACTGATGTTTTTAGTTGTTGCTGGGTGATGTTTATATTAAATCCAGGACTATTCGGTTTCTGGGGCCCTGCCAGTGAGATGGCCAGGGGGGCATGGGAAACTGGGAGGGGACGAAGCCAGGACAGGTGACCTGAACCCCCCAAAGGGATATTCCACACCATATGATGTCATGCTCTGGGTGAGGGGGAGTGAGCAAGTGGCTGCATGGTGCTTCGTTGCCGGCCAGGGTTAACCATGACACCGCTATACAATTTTTACTGCCATTTTAGTATTCCAATCACATTCAAAATACGTATTTTAAAATTGTTTTTAATTTGAACAGCAAGAACTGCATATATAAGAAACAGTATTAATCACAGAAGCAGCAACACAGGGTAAGACTTTCAATCAAAAACACAAACTGAATTTGAAAAGCACTTTTCATCAGGAGCCGATATGCAAAGTGTCTCTAGTTACGCAAGTTAACAGCAACTATCTTATGGCAGTCACTAATTTTTGATTAGCAGGGAGGCATTTTTTAGAAAATCAATGTAATTTAAAATTAGGTTTACCAAAGAGTTTTGCCACTTATAGCACAGGAAAATAGATAAGCTTTTTTTCACACTGGAGCTCACAAACTACAGAAGTAAGGGCAGACCAGTCCCACCGTGTCTTCCTGTGCTCTGAGCCAGTCAGACACAAGCAAGCTCCAGTCAGAGAACTACACAGATAAATTAATCAGCACTGTGCTTAAGCCATAATGCCCTGTCTTTCAGCAATAAATATCTATTTTCAAATATTTATTAGTAGTCTTATCTAAAATTAAATGCCTTTATAATTCCTGTTGCCCTGACTGCATGTAAATCCAGCAAGCAATTAGAGCCAAGAAAGGAGAGATTTAGCAAATTGTTTAATTCCACTATCTGACATCTACATGTAGTAGTATTTCAGGTGGCCTTTGATTCCTTTCTGGCTTGGAGGAACTAGATACCATAATGGATTTGACAGAAATAAACAACTATGAAAAATAATTTTATTCTAAACCCCTCACGGATCTGATTTTCCACAGCTAATCATGCTGAAGTCTGAAAGACAATTAAATGGTATCTCTTAGTTTTTAAGAACTTTGAAATATTTTGGAATTCAGATTTGAGATGAAAAAACCCATTTAATACAGCACTTCAAATACAGTTTCTTAAATCCACTGTGGCAACTTGTCACCTATCATAAGCAAAGACAAGGAACTGTTAATACCAGCAAGCCAATGCACGTTTCTTAGCAAGCATTGTTTTGTATTATGCAAACAAATAAAGTCTTCCTTCTTGAACTGTTTCAGTTGGGCCTTTCCACTGGAAAACTGGTAATATACTTGCTTTACAGTTATGATACAGCTGGATTACTTTGCTGTATTAGGGTGCTGGTGTAGAAAAGGCATTGCTTACATACATGTTGCTTCTTCACGGCTAATGTCATGATGGCTTTTCCTAAGGCAAGTGTAAAGGTAACTATCATAATGTTATCTAATTGCAAATACAAAAATGTACAGATTTAGAAAATAATGACTACACAGCAGCTGTAGACAGGATCAGGAGTTGGCAAACTAGATTCTACTTCTATGTATGTAAATAAATCCTTGTGAATTCAAACAAGATACTTGATGTCCCACCACCTTGGTTTTATTTACATAAAGTGTACTGCAGTATACAGAGAGGGTGTGATGACATTCAGCTGCTGAATGTGTGTTCTGGCTGAATAGTTGAAATTATTAGTAATTGACGCTGTACATGGAAAGAAGTTCAGAGACAGAACATGACGCATGCTGCTGCTTCAGAGTGCAACGAAGAGACACTCAGGAGAAGGAAAGCCTGAAGTGTTTGCTGTAACTCTCTCTTCCAGCACAAATCACACAAGCGCATATGACAGCGCAGTTGCACCATTTCTTGCATGGGAAGACTGCACTTTGAGCAGGACTAGCTTTACTTCTTCCTGGCCTTTTAGACATTATATTTACATGCTTCAGGCCTCAAGATTTTTCCTGGAGTTACAGTGGCCTTGGTTTTGATAGATTTTTTTTTTTTAAAGTAGTCTTGTGCCATCCCATTAAGGTATAGTATGTAGAGTAAGAGTGTCCATAATCCATTTATTTTTACTGTATGCACAATAGCCTTCTTGCCTTAAAAAAAGTTTAACAGTAAAAATAAGAAATGGTAACTGTACTGCTGTGCTCTGACTTCCTCAAAATGTTCTTTATACTGTCCTTTTAGAACACTTGGATAAACTTTACAATATTTTCATAAAAATTAAAAAAATCACCTGGTATTTTGAAAATAAAGTATTTATAAATAAAGTGTTTATACAGCTCTATACTTCTTTATCTCAACAAGGACTGCACACATATGAAAGAAGATTTCACCACATTCACTGCTTGATTTTCATACCAGAGAAGCTGAGATACACTTCACTGAGCTTTGCACACAGGCAGCTAAAGTAATCTATTGAGATTTACTCTTTCAGTCCTTTGCATCACTTTTTTCTAATCCAGATAAAACCCTAACCTCTAACCAGCTATTCTTTTATGTATACCTTTAAAGACTATTGTTTCTTGAAATGGCAGTGCAGATCATGGTCAATGGGTGATGTGGACTGAGAATGGACTTAACCAAGGGTCTCTCCTGCTAACTTTAAAAAAAGAGCAAAACCTCTGCCTCAGTTTCTCCTTTCTGAAACGCAAACACGTTCTATAAATTTATCTTTTATTGTGCTGTAAGCAGAAGTGATTAAATATGGGTAAAGGCTGGGTTCTGTGAAAACATAAAATCCGTATAAAATTTTGATAGATACTCTGAATTCTATTCTTGGGAGCAGTACTATTTCTAAGAGATATCATGATCTAAATTTATATGAGATGAACAAAGTTTACAGGGAGAGGAAATATCTTTCATTAGACAGTTAAGAAAGTAAAGTCTTTTACAGGACATAAGGAAGCTTTCTGCAAAACAGTCCTATCATCAGATCTGATCTTTCTCCTCTACTGCTGAAGGACATTTAAGATTGGAGAGAATTTCTGCTTATATAAAATGATGATAGAGCAGAAGAAAAGCCAAGATAATTAAAGAGGAAAAAAATAAAACCCAGTACTCATCATAATTCATGTATCTTTGGAATTGATTTGGGGTCCAATTCTCTTTATATTTTAAGAATTAGAACAAGTTGGTAGATATGTTACATTAATTTAATGCTGCTGATGTTAGTAAAACTGATGACAGAAAAAAATGAAGCTCGGTTTTGGACAAATGCTATTAAGAAGAGAGATTAAAGAATGAGCAATAACTGATTTCTACAGTTCTAGGCAAGGCCAGTACACTCAGGTCTCTCTCAAAGGTCAGCATCACAGCAAAACTTGTATGTGAAATCTGGTATATTTCTGATAGCGTGTTACAATAAATTTTTAAGTATACAAATTTCAGCCAAGGAGAAAACCTCCATAACTACTACATTATTAAAAGTCTTGATTTGCTGTGGAGTACTATATAAATCTTGATAAGAATGCCAAAGTTCTTAGAAATTTCACTTTAACCTAGAGATAATGCACTGAGATAGCAATGACTCTTACAAAAAAAAAAAAATGCCTAAAGACATATTTCAGAACCTCTTCACAAAATTATTATGAATTCCTTTCCATAAGGCTGTCTGGCTAGCATTTCTATTGCTGGTACACTGCTTGGAGAAAGCAACAACAACAACAAAGCCTGATGGTACTGTCTGTGCTTTGTATTAAGTAAAATTGCCTCCTTTTAACTCAAGACAGCAAGGATACTAGCAAAAATATTTACCAGAAATGAAAGAACAGTATTTGTTAATATGTGTCAAAATCTTAGCAGATCACCAATTATGTTCTGTAAATACGGTTTTTAATACCACCAAATAATGTACGAACTTTACCTAGTATTATTGAATTCTTAAATGTTCTTCAACACTCAACAGAGCAACTTTTCATATTATCCTACTGGAAAATGATGTGGTTAGGCAGAGTAGTAGGATATACTGCACCCTTTTAAACTGTAGGAAGAAAACATGTCAGTTTTCAGTAGCTGGAAAATCCATAACTAGCAAATGAAAAGAAGGAGATATTCCTTTCTGTTCCTGATTTAAAGTACCATCAAAAAATCAATCAGATAATTAGTCTGTATTGCTGTAGTAGGTAAAAACTGACAATTTTCAACAGGTAGGTTAACCCATTGTTAAAATCTGTAAACTAAAAGTAAACCCTAGAAGATATATTCTACCTAAATCAAGGATTTATATTTTTACATGCAATGTACATAATCTGTAAAAATTAGCTTTATTAATTGAGCCTGAATGCTGATCCCTGTGACCCCTTAGAATCTCACAGAAAATGCAGTTTCCCAGACAGTTATGCAGCAACAGAAACAATTTTTGGCACCTTGAACATCTTTGCATAATTAAGAAGTCCAAAAGCACAAGAAGATTATAAATTTACCTTATATAATGTGATGACAGATGCTTTACACAGTAAGATGTAAGTGAAGAAACATTTTTCGGTCCCCCCTGTCTTAGGGTCCCCTGAGTCTTGTTAAGATGGTTCTGATTTTGTGAGGGGATTGAGCATGCTGGTAATTATATATATTTGGTGTATCATAGCATTGCTTATAGTTTTGTAAAAGAAACATCACTGAGCGTTTCTGCTAGCACTTCCATCTGCAGAACATTGTCTCACTGGCTAAAAGCTATCTTATTTGTTAACATGTAATAAATTGCCACCCAAAACAAAAGAAAAAAAACCTTAAGAACAAATAGCATGATTTTGACGAAGTTCTATGAGTTTGGTAATTTCTTCTTCCTAATCTACCAGAAGCATTTAACAAACTATTGCACCCAACAATTAATATAATATTCTAGCTGTTTCTCTGTTCACTAATGTAAATATCCTGAATCTTCTCTAAGTTTAGATGTCTTTCCAGCAAGGCTTCAGCTAACTTTGCACTGAAACAGAACAGAAATAGTCATCTAATTCCTTAATGGCATCTCAGCTATGACAGTGATTATTATGTTCTGCTGCAAGACAATCAGGAACAGCTTCAAATGATTGCTTAAATTGATCCAACTGGACCCACAAGGGTGCAACTGTCTAAACCATCAGAAATTATGTAGTCAAAGTCTACATATTCAAAAAGCCAAGGAAATTTCCACAGGTTGTATTTTTGCCTCTCTGGAGAACACAGGCAAGAATTTTGTGATGTATTCATAAATCATTATATGTAACTATCATTCCATAGAATTTTTAATAAACCATTATTCATAAAATATAAAAAAATCTATGAAATCACTTAACTGCAGATCTGTCTTTCCCCACTTTCCTGTAGTAATACATTTAAATTAGGGTTAGAGCAAGCCACATTTATTTCACTGACAACTTTAAAGACATACCTTTTAATTCTACATATATTGCATCTAAATCATAAATGTTGCTGATGGTTGAAGCTTTACAAGGAAAGGACAGTGTTACTACATTAGTCGTAGGTCTAAAACTTGGCAGCCACTTAAACCAGGTCAAACAGAGTTGGAATTGCCAATCTCTCTATGTAAGAAGTAATTTCCGTATCAAGGTAACACAGGCACATTTTTTCACTCAACAGGGAAGATGGGGGAAAAGCAAAGTAACTAGTGCGTGTGCTTGATAGAAACAGCAGGGGAGCAGGAAAGTGTTACATATTTTCCGTACGTGCAACTCTGAGAAATCACTGAAGGAATAGTACTAAGACATAAGAACAAGTTGCACTTTTATTTCCAGACAGCTGAGCAACCTAGACAGCAGAAGCATACTGATGGTCAGCCGGAGGAAACATGCCCACCACTCAACACAATGTTTCAGGTTATTAAGAAATTAATTCAAAGCAGATATTGCTCCCTAAAGTTGTTCTGACATCTATTGTGTTCAGAATTTCTAAGGCTGCCACCACATTTGCTGCACCTCATTAGAAAACCTGTAAGAAGAAATCTCTAAAATAACATCAGCACATTCTGTACTTTAAGAATAAATAGTGTCAGAGGACACCTTGTTTCAGAAGTTTCCAGTGTATACTAAGATATTCACAGGTTACACTGACAGAGATAATAGGAAAAGATTATGCTCTCACTCTCTTAGTTCTGATTAAATTAACAGTTTTCAAGGTTCACATGGAAGCCTCAAATAATTCCTGGATTATTGGCAGAACCCATAAGGGAGTCTGTTATTCACTGCTAGACATAGTGCAGTAACATTATAAATTCAAATTGTCACCTAGATAAAAGCTTTCTTGATATTTCTTACTAACCTGCCTGGATCTAAAATAGACACAGGTACACTTGAGTTTCTATTTGTCTTTAGGTCCCAGAACTTACAGGAGGCCTGAAAACTTGTTTTCTAAGTGCAAGATTGGAATTCCATTAGGAGGTGAATTGGCAACTAGGGCAGTTCACAAAACACTGGCACTGTGCTCACATTAGATTGAAAAATGAGTTTCTACCTGTTGCTCCCACTTCATTTTTTGGCTGACACTTGTTACTTTCAGCATCAAGTACACCTGATGAGTCTGGTTTAGAGATAATGACCCTCCCCATGGCAGAAAAATTACATTTCTCCATAAATCATAAATGTAAAATTCTTTGCCATGGCAAGTAGTTTCGAAGTCCAGGTACAGATTCTCTCTGATGTGGCCAGAAACAGTATTAGGCCTTCAAACTGTCTTGACGACAGGTTTAACTCCACTACTGGTTACTTCAAAGTGATGACAAGATCTTGAAATATTTCCTCTACTAAATAGCATCACAATGTGCTTGCAGAGATGTGTTTTAGTTAATGTTGGTCTCAGACATACCAGGAAACATGTAGGTAGTGATATGGCAGACTAAGTCCGTAGCTTGGGGCCATGAATGGAACAAATTAACATTATTTAAGCGCTCAAAGACACCAGTCTCTTCTGAAAATTGTGCCACAAAAATCAGAGCCAGACTCTTCATATTCACGGTCTAGCCAGCTGTCACACAATTACATTTATGAAGTTTTCAGTAAGGTTACTCCATTAATAAGTGGAATGTTAATGCCTTTTTTTATTATTTCAGCAACTTTGGGCTTTATCTAGAGTTCGCTTCTTATTTCCCTCTGGCATCAGCATGAATTCTTCACATGTGGCTGAACTTCTTTCAGTATCTCTACTGGTTTTGTTGAGAAAATTATGACAGTAGCTCTGTTTATTTCTCTCGCAGCAAAACCAAGGGGAGTTTCAATAAGCAGAGCTCATATGTCCTGAGATCTTTCTCTCCATTGATCTTGATGTGACCACTCTCTCCTGTTTGACTTAGTTGTGTGGCTCTGGCAGAATTAATCACTATATTCTAGGCACTTAGAGATGTGATTTCGTTCATCACCATGATGAAATAAAGTCTAAGCATCTTCAAGCTGACTCCATTCCCTCTGATCTTCTGAATAAAATTTACCTACTCTGTGATGGGGTTTCTGACAGCAGAGACTTAACCTAGACCAGTGTGAAAAAATGTTTCTGTGCTAAGTGGAGCAACCAGCTGAAGTGGCAGATCATGAAGAATGTGGGTTACATGTCACAGGAAAACCAACATCGTATCCTCTCCTGAGATTACATTATTCTATTACAGATATAGAAACAGACTAACATATCTATAAGTCAGGCTGTCACCAATCATGTTTTCCAGTTCAGCAGGCTTCCAATCTAACATGTGGTCAAACAAGATGGTGACCATCATAGGTATGAAAACAGATAAAGCATTTGTAACACTTCCTTTAATCCTAAGTCACCACTAAATTATTTTTTTTTTGAAGCTCATAATTTTTTTTTTTAAATACTTGTTTCTTACAAATATGTTGCTTACATATTTGAATATTACGAAGTAAGATTTTCTCAAACTTTCAAAACTGTCAACGTGCAATAGTGCAGAATGTGACTGGCTGACTAAGAATCTTCCTAATAGACTTCCCTTGATTCCTGCTTATGTATTGTATTTTCACTTAAAAATCTGTAATTGATGAACCTTGGCTAACAACGATTCCCTCCCATTGTATCACACAGTTACAAGCAGAGGGACATGGTCATGTTAACACTGTCTCAGCAAAGTACAAAAAGTGAAAGATCTTTGAATCAGGTATTTATATTACACTTTAACAACTGCTAGATGAGAGTTGTTTTGCTAAAGATTTAGATATTCCCGCTAACATTGAAGAGTCAGTTATTATCACTGCAACATCAAGAATGCTGAATTGTATATCTGAATACAGTACTACACGTTTAAGGAAGTAAATAATCAGCAGGCATCAATTTAGATAGAAATGATAATGATTATGACAGTCTGCTGTCTTTGTGATCTTTAATGCCAAGTTTTTCCGATAAAGATTTTTGTGTGTACTGTGAATTAATAGATGATGAATAGATGAAACATAACAGATAAACAGTATCTGCATATTTTTCTATACTTCCATTTATGTAGGGTTTTTCCGTTTTTCTGGTATATGAATATGAAAACAATGCTAACGATATTACAGTAGCATATTGTGTGCATATATACTGGAAAGAGGAAGCGGTTTCACATGATCTAATTCCACCCCTTACTATCACTCCCAAACAAAACACTGCCACCTTGCATACGTAAATTAGACATAAATAATGTGACTATAAAACAGTCCATAAAACAATGCTAATTTTTTCTTAAGAAAAAGTCCTGCAAGTGTGAGTACAAACTTCTTCATGTCAGGGATGGATATGGTTGTAGTCACACTCTGACTACATCACAAAGACCTGCAACTAATTTACAATTTGACAAGAAATAATTTTTGGAGCATTCATCAGAAATAATCTCAAAAGTATATACCTTTCAGTCATTCTGACTCAGACATTCTATAGGATTTTATAATTGTTGGAGACAATGTAAATCTTCTGTCCATCAACTTCCTTAATTTCAAATCCAGATAATCAGCTAATATCAATTAGTCAACAGTTCATGTTTAAAAAAAGGCAGTCCCTCTTCTAAAATGAATTTTTATTAATCTTATTTGGGATATAAACAACAGTTATTAATGGATAATTTAGAAGAATTCAGTGAAATGGATGCAGCATAGAAGGCATCCTAAAATAAACCATTAACCTTTATTACTGTAATATGCTGTTAGAATAATAATCCACAGTCTTTAGCACCTTGATGTAAGAAACTGAAACTGCGCTAAGCGTATTCAAGTAAGAAAGATATCTAACTGAAATCCAGGTATCTATTCAACTGGATCAGGATTTGGAGACTTTTCTGTCCTTTAATAACTTTGCTACTGTAGGAATAAAGAAACAGCCATAATTCTTGCCCATCAGCTGGCATCAGCTATCATAACCACCATCGACTCCCGATACATTATTCTGAACCATTTTCAGTTTCCTTCAGTATGAGAAATTATGAAACCAAGGTCTGTCCCTGCACAAAATACCACAGTGATTACAGTAATCTCAGATCTTGATTTCTTGTGTGTCTCTCTCGTAGGCAGCTGGAGACAGAAAAAAAATTTCCCTTTCCACTGCAGCCAGTTTCTTTTTACCAGTGGTAACCTGGTGATTTCTAAAATGTCTCTACTTTTCAGTATGGCTCATCTTTGTATGAAATGCTTGGACAAAACTGGATAACTTTGCCTTCACTGCCACCATCTGGGCTCCTTACTTCAAAAATAAGATTATGAGCTGTGGCACAGGGACTTCAGGATGCCTTGACACATATAATTTTGTACATATTTATTAACAATAGTAATATCTACTGACATAGCACCTTTTTCCTCTAAAAAGATCTCTGTCAAATGGCTTTCTTTTGTTCGGATTGCAGCACAAATGTAAAACCAAGAGCAGTTAAAATTATTTTAATCCCAGAAATTAAGATGAACCTACACTATCATATAATCTAAATTTTCACAACTGATTAGTGACTGCAAATAATGGCATGTCCTCTTATTCTAAGACATTAACATTTACACTCCTATTTCAGTTAAAAGTATCAAAACCTCACTGATGAGCCAAAGGCCTTGGGCTTCATTTCTATTTTAACTAGCTATACAGTTCCAGCAGCACAGGTCCCCAAATTAAATACATGCCTATGATACCATTTTGCAAACATCCAGAAGCTTCATTGTTCTGTTACTTTCACATAAAAACAAAGAAGCAATGGTGAAGGAGCCCACACAGACTTGGGCTGCCACAGAGGAATAGCTTTTGATATGGAATTCGGTGTCTGTGTCCACTTCCTTCTGTTGTCTTCGGTAATAATTGTGTGCTGTAGCATATTCCCTGACAATGTGGAAAGCAACTAAACCACTGAACAGAGGTGGCCATAGTTAGTTTTGGTTATTGTTAGGCAATGGCTAGGATGGGTTGGCAACTCCTACTCTGAGGAGTTAGGATGGGAAACTAGTTATTCTCTTTGCACCTTCTTAACCATTAAGTCTCCCTCTAGTGTCCACTTAAACACATGTCTACTTACACTCATCGTTTTCATTCGTACTTATCCAGACCAATTGTGCTTAAGATACAAGACAAGAAGTTAACAGCTCAAGTCAAGTTCAAGAGTTATTAAGGGTGAGAACAGTGATGTCTGTCAAACATGGAGGAGGAGAATTTTCAGATTATGTTTGTACAGTAGGAGTATTTGACTTCCTACATAGTTTGGAACACTTCCTTAACCTGGTAGGTCTATTAGAAAAAGCCATAAAAGAAAAGTTTACACCTACAACCACTTAAAGGAAACATTAAGATGACAGGTAAAGTTCACCGTACCTGTTACTGCAATATATTCACGTAATTAAAGCTTTTCCCCAGAAATTCTCAAAGTTGAAGCAACAGGGGTGGGGGTGGGGGGGTGGGGGAAAGACACTTTGCAAACATCCAAAAACGTTTAAAATCTGTTTTTCCTCTTAGTATAACAAAATAGAATACAAAAAGAACAAATCAAAACCATATACTCCCTGAGTTTATATATAACATGGTTCTAAATTTTGTTTATGCCTCACATAAAACGATTCAGCTACGACCTCAGTGATTTGTGTAAACCAGCAAAATCTCAGTCATTCAAATAATCCTTTGCAGACCTCCCAAACCAGCAAGATCAAGGAAGACAGAAGTGGCCGCTGATCTTTAAAAGCACTCTATTTATGGTCAAAGGCATATAAAGGTTCTTAATCAGCTGTTCTTAAGGATTCTCAAACAGTTCTGCAGTGGTCATTGAAGAAAATTACACTGATGTAATTAACAACATATTATTATAGTTTATACTCCCGTACAAACACACTCAAATACTAACATCTAAGTTGATGGAAAAAAGTTATTTGCTCTTCTCTTTTATAGGAAAGGGAAAAAAAGAGTTTCTCAATGTAATACATGAAAAGCCTCCAAAACTAGAGAATGAGGTCAATAACACAGTGTAATACAGTAATTGAGTGACAAGAAAAATAATAAAAAAAGGACTAAATTAAGGTATCAGGAAAAAACATATTTCCTAGTATAAGAATAAATGAGCTATATAAAATTTTATGCAGGAAAAGGAATTCTCTAGGGTCAAAAAGCATTTAAAGAAAAATGTTTAAAAGAACACCTTTGGAAACAGCAATATTAAAAATCAAAGGTAAAATTAGAGTGCTTTAACTTGTGTATTGAATCTACCAGTTAATAAACTAGATGATTATACTGTATCTTGTATCTGCTGAAAAAATGCAATGGAATAAAAGTACAGTCAATGCAGATTTTGCCCTGCAATTGCTTAGCATATCCATATACTTCCCAAACATACTGTGAGTCCCCATTAAAGGTTTCAGTGGTTTTTTTTAAAGACTGTATACTGGGAAAAAAACAGGTCTTTGTAGTTCTGTTCAAGCTCCTTATATTAAGATCATAGAATGAGAGAGTCACAGAATGGGTTGGGAAGGAACTTAAAAATCACCTAGTTGCAACCCATGTGCTGTGGGCAGGGACACCTTCCACTAGACCAGGTTGCTCAAAGCCCCGTCCAGCCTGGCCTTCAACACTCCCAGGGATGGGGCATCCACAGCTGCTCTGGGAAACCTGTTCCAGTGTCTCAGCGCCCTCACAGTAAAGAGTTTCTTCCTTATTTCTAATCTAAATCTACCCTCTTTCAGCTTACATCCATTCCCTTGTCCTACCACTACATGCCCCTGTAAAAAGTCCCTCTCCCGCTTCCCTGTAGGCCCCTTTAGGTGCTGGCAGGCTGCTGTAAGGTCTCCCAGAGCCTTCTCCTCTCCAGGCTGAACAACCCCAACTCTCTCAACCTGTCTTCATAGCAGAGGTGCTCCAGCCCTCTGATCATCTTCATGGCCTCCTCTGGACTCACTCCAACAGGTCCATGTTACTCTTATGCTGGAAGCCCCAGAGCTGAATGCAGTACTTCGAGTGGGATCTCACAACAGGGAGTAGAGGGGGAGAATCACCTCGACTGCCTGCCCACACTTCTTTTTGACGCAGCCCAGGATATGATTGGCCCTCTGGGCTTTAAGTGTGTGTTGCAGCGCCACGCTGATCTCATCCACCAACACCCCCAAGTCCTCCTCAGGGCTGCTCTCAGACCATTCTCTTCCCAGGCTGTATTTGTTCTTGAGATTGCCCCAACCCATGCGTAGGACCTTGCACTTGACCCTGTTGAACTTCATGAAGTTTGCATTGACCCACCCCTCAAGCCTGTCAAGTTCCCTCTGGAAGGCACTCCCTCCCTCCAGCATGCCAACTGCACCACACAGCTTGGTACTGTCAGCAAACTTGCTGAGGATGCACTCAATCCTAGTGTCCATGTCCCCAACAAAGGTGTTAAGCAGCTCCGGTCCCAGTACCAACCCCCTGAGGAACATTATACTCATCATTCGTGGTGTTCTCTCTCCATTTCTCCTT
This sequence comes from Falco biarmicus, assembly GCF_023638135.1. Lineage (NCBI taxonomy): Eukaryota > Metazoa > Chordata > Aves > Falconiformes > Falconidae > Falco > Falco biarmicus. The sequence continues at coordinate 25,845,929 of NC_079311.1, read as the reverse complement.
GGACATCAAGCCACTGATGGCAACTCTTTTGAGTGTGACCATCCAGCTAATTCCTTAGCTACTGAGTGGTCTACCCATCAAATCCATGTCTCTCCAATTTAGAGTAAAAGATGTCTTGCAGAACAGTATCAAATGCTTTGCACAAGTCCAGGTAGGTGCCATCACTTGCTCTTCCCTCATCCACCAATGCTGTAACCCTGTTATGAAGGCCACCAATTACGTCAGACGCACCTTGCCCTTAGTGAAGAACATCCTTATTTTCCATGTGCTTTAGTGTAGTTTTCAGGAGGACCTGCTCCATGATCTTACCAGGCACAGAGGTGAGACTGACTGGCCTGCAGCTCCCCAAGTCTTCCTTTTTTCACTTTTTAAAAAATGGAGGATACATTTCCCCTCTTCCAGTCAGTGGGAACCTCACTGTACTGCCATGACTTCTCAAATATGATGAACAGTGGCTTAACTGATTCATCTGCCAGTTCCCTCAGGACCCACAAATGCATCTCATTAGGTCCCTCAGACTTGTGCACCTTCAGGTTCCTTAGATGGTCTCAAACCTGGTCTTGTCTTACAGCAGACAGTTCTTCACTTTCCCAGTCCCTGCCTTTGCCTTCTGTGACTTGGGTGGTGTGGCTGGAGCACTTGGCAGTGAAGAATGAGGCAAAAGTCATTGAATACCTGAGCCTTCTCCATGTCCTGGCTAACCAGGTCTCCCACTTCCTTCTGGAAAGGGTCTGCGTTTTCCCTAGTCTTCCTTTTATCACTGACATGCCTACAGAAGTTCTTCTTCTTGCCCTTGATGCCCCTGGACAGATTTAATTCTATCCAGGTTTTAGCTTTCTAATCTGAATCCTGACTACTCAGACAATTTCTCTGTATTCCTCCCAGGCTACCAGTCCTTTCTTCCACCCTCTGTAGGCTTCCTTTTTGGCTTTCAGTTTGTCCAGAGGCTCCTTATTGATCCGTGCAGTCTCCCAGCCCTTCTTTCCAACTTCCTCTTCGTTGGGATGTATTACTCGTGAGCTTGGAGGAGGCGATCCTTGAATACTAACCAGTTTTCTTGGGCCCTTCTTCATTCCAGCACTTCATCCCATGACCCCTGAAGAGGCCAAAGGCTCCTCTCCTGAAGCCCAGGGTAGCGATCCTGCTGTGCACCCTCTTTTCTGTCCTAAGGATCTTGAACTCCACCATTTCATGGTCAGTGCAGCCAAGGCTGCCCATGAGCTTCACATTCCCCACCAGCCCCTCCTTGTTGGTGAGAACTAGGTCCAGCACAGCATGTCTCCTTGTTGGCTCCTCTAACCACTTGGAGGAGGAGGTTATCATCAACGTGTTCCAAAAACCTCCTGGATTGCTTATGCCCTGCTGTGTTGCCCCTCCAACAGATATCAGTATGGTTGAAGACCCCCATGAGGATCAGGACTTGTGAACATGAGGCTGCTCCTACTGGTCTAACAGAAGGCCTCATCCACTCGGTCTTCCTAGACAGGCACCCTGTAGCAGATGCCCACTATAACTTCACCTGTCCCTGCCCTGCCTTTAATCCTGACTCACAAGCTCTTGGTCACCTCCTTATCCATCCCCAGACAGGGGACATCAATGCTTATGCTACTAAGCATAAATACAAATAAAAAAAAACATGTAACAATACAAAGCACCCCCAAACCCACTATACATAATTCTAAGAAGGAAAAAAAAAAAGGTTTTGTCTCTTAGGGAATAATCAAACATGGATTTACAGATCTTACAAAGAATTGTTGCAGGTTAGGTATCTTGAACATTACAAATAACAAATACTTTTTTAATGTTGAATGATGTTCGAAACAGTTATTTGCTGTGTAATTACGGAAAATCAAAGATAAAACAATACAAGTAATTATCATAACCATCACTGAATAGTAAATACAAGTTGTTATACTAATACAGGCTATGTAATGAATAATAATACAGGCTATGTAATAAATATTACAGAGGCCTTAATATAGTAACGGTTCATGGTTTTGGACAGCAGTCTGAGCCGAGTGTTAGTATCTATGTTTGTACACATGTGACTACAATTGCAAATAGATACACAGCTTCCCAAGCAGCCCTATGAATAAAAGCCAGATAAATATGTATGATAATACATTTAAATTATATATTGAATTTTGTTTCTGAAAACGCAAGTTGCTGCATAGTTACATCGAAGAATCTGTCAGATGTGACAAAAAGGCAAAAAAAAAAGAACATGTACAAAACGTGAGATGCAAAACTTAATTTATCTGAAGAATTTCACATTGACTTGTCTTACTTTGGCATTTATCTACAAGTGAGGGGAAGGTGGACAGGAATGGACCTTAGAAAATCGAGGAAAACTGACACATAACAGCATACTGAGTGTCTTTTTATCGTTCATTTCAAAAGTAAGATTTCCTTCCAGTCCTCCAGAAAGATGTCTCCACACTTCCTCAAGTGTTTCATGCTGGCACTGATGTTTCAGAAAACCGTGGCAGCAATCAGTAGTCATGAAAGCAGCTAAAATTCTGAATCTTAAAACATCTAGCGGGAATGCATGAGACAGGAGAAAATCAGTCCAGCTTTCCAAAATAAGTGGGAAGTTCAATATAAATGACAGAGGCTGCTATCTGTAGCAGATCAAAGGGCTTCAAGCCGTGAATTAAGAGGTTGCCTGCTCCATACAGATAACCCTCATGTGGGAACATGAGGATGCTTTATAATCCTCAGGAAAAGTCAGTAAAAATCATGATTCCAAATGAACCTCTGCACATTGTGCATCATACATTTAGACATGTGTCAGAGCCAATACCAGTTTACTGTAGAAATAAATACAGCAAACGTGATTTCACTTCTATGTAGGCCTTTTTAAAATCACAGCCTCTTAACATCAGTTCATTTATTTCAGATATGAAAAATACATATTCTTTGCTCCTTCTGCAACAAAAACATCAATGCAATTCCTTTTAAGTGTATTGAAAGCAGATGCTTCAGCTGTCTGGTTTTTATAACTAAGATAAAATATGTTGCCTTATGCATAAAAATAGGAAGATCTGTAACAGTATTGTTACTTGCCAGCTGAAATAAATAGAAAGCCTTTTCACAACAGCAGTTTATGGCAACAAAATTAAGATAATTCAACATACAATGCCACACAGGAGAACATGCCTGAGCCACTTCTCATGAATTTTTGAAATCTTAAAAATATTCTTATATTCAATAGTACAGTGGCTATTGTAATAAGCCAGGAAGGATCTTTTGCACTGAAATGAAGAATTAATAAAACCTCATATAAGTACAAACTGCCTCAAGCTGTGTTTGAGAATAGGATTGACAACTGGCTTTCATTAGAGGAAACCATATAAAAGAAATTGGGGACTATTGGAGAGATCTATGCTCATAAGGAGATGCATTTTGCCTGAAGCTGGGTATTGAAAACATCTTGTTTTTAGTGTTTCATGGTAAACTATATAAGCATCAAATGTTTCAAACAGTTCAGGGTACAAGGGGAAGCATTACCTGTAGAAAGTGGGATATCCAGCTATAAATGTGTACTTTTTTTGTATCAGTATTATTGAAGATCTACAATTATACTGAGCTCTGTATTTCAAATGAAGTAACCAGACATTCCTCTTTGGTCAGAACACTCCCAGAAAACTAAAAATTACTCCCAACACCTTGTCAAAAATATTTGCAATAGTATTTTGTCACAGATTTTCAGCAAGAAGTAGATTTTCCCCTTCACCCTTCTCTTATGCAAGTGTCTTATATCTAACCATCTAAACTTTGTTCAGTGTCACAGAAAGAATAGACATGACCCTCAGTTTGACTACCACACTCAACTCTTGTGTTGTATATTCTGATGCAAAGATCCTTTGGCACACGACCCAGGGCAGGGAGCATGTCACATACATACTTTCACTATCTATTTTCTTCTTTTGTTTAAGTGGCTCTTTAAATTTGATTCCCACCATTTCTTACTTCATTACCAGCAAGGGCACCAATTCCTCCAGACTAACAGTTAGCTCAGAAAGTGTTAAGGGTAGCAGTTATCAACCTAGAAAGCCAGGGTACAGAAACCCATAGGGTACAAAATAAGGTATAGTATGTATGAGCACTGAGTAACTTTGGTGCCAGACAAAATGATAACACATGCACAGAAATATGGGACACACTGAACGCCACCACCATAATTAACCAACACAAAATACATTAAAGGACAATCAGCATCTATACTGCAAATAAAGGACCCTTGACCTTCACCTGGAGATCTCTGTGTAAGTACCATGCTAGAAAAAGGAGGATCCTGGAATAACATCTCCTTCCACCAGGGTCAACTGTGTCCAAACCTATAACCTAAATGTTTCCTATAACCAAGTTGAATGCTATTGTTTTACTTTTTCAATTATGTGGCCATGCCAACAATTTAAAACCATCCAAAACCCAGTGGCTCTTTCCAGCTTTTGATCAACATACTACTGAGCCTGCTGTATTCTCTGCTTCTCACCTTACCACCTGGCAGTTTGCCCTTCCCTAAACAAGCTCTGGAAGAAGCTCTTCTATGCTATGATTCTATGATATAAAGTGGGTTGGAGTAGAAAGATGGGAAAGAAAACTGCTGACAAGTCTTCCTGCCAGATATATAAAAAAGAATGCTGTGATTTGACCTCCAGGAGCTTATGGATTTACTTTGTTGTTAGTTCAGACTCACAATGAACAATAAAAAAATTTCCTCTGTCCCAGTGAAAACAAATACACAGTTCATCCAGCTTCATACTGGGATGAGCATACCACTTATCTGTACTCTAACAAGCTGGAACCTAAACAGCAACCAAGTGGCTCTTTCCATAGAGGAATATGGAACCCACAATATCTCCCTAGGCTGTTAACCCATCCATTAATAACTCAGACAAAAGCCATCAGAGCCTAGATCCTACATGAGGAGAAAAACTTTTATTCTTTCATGAGTCTTGGACAACCTACAAAAAATCCTCAATAATATAGACAAAAAGCCCACTTCAGTCAACTACCTTGCCTTCAAAGTTTGAAGAATAAAGTTTGTCAGGAGACTTGTAAGCCTATTCAGAAAGAAATTTTTAACAACTCCAAATTATAGCTGCAATTATCCAAGCCAAAGTAAAAAAAATGCACAACTGCAAGAATAAAAATATATCAGAACAAAACACTTGCAGTCTCTATGTAACTCTCCTTCTGCAAAACACAGCATATAACACATCACCTTCAAAGAGCAGAGACACAATCAATCTACAGGTTCTTACCCTTTCATAACTCCTCTAAATGCCAGCTATACCAGTAAGTCTTTTGATATAAAAGCTACCTCCACTATTTTTGCCCAAGCTCGTTGTGCTCCCTGAAGACCATAGCTGCCAATTGAAAATCTGTTCTTTTGAAAAAAGACAACACACATAAGTATTACAATATTGAGACCTAGGATGTTAAAACATAAGCAGTGAAAGCCAGCAAGAACCTTTAGTTTAGTTTAGTTTAGTACACTGAAATGTTACTAGCCTACCCTCTGTCCTTAAAACGTTTTTCACCCCTTAAAATCAGCAATCCAGATGAAGAGAGGAATTACAAAACTGTATTACAAAACACTATGTATTTTCTACTTTTACACAATAAATTGGGCACTTTCTTGTCAACCATTACAACTTAAAATGAGTCCCAAAGTGCTCAAAGCCAGACAAAGCTGATAAAATGGGAATTTTCTATACAGAGAACTAATTCAGCACAGCATAGCAAGCTTACCACAGAAATGCTTAAAGAGAAAAATCCCAACCTGCCAGTAATCCTTCGTTCACTGAGTTAACCAAAACCAGTAATGCTTCTCCGACATTTCAAGAATTCCTGCAAACACTATGCACAGAAGCCCTTACCGGGTGAAGTAGACATGCCAAACAATACTTTAAGATGCCTAAACAACATCCTGGCTGATTTGAAGGGCTTTCTAAAGGGCTTCCTGAACAGTGTATTTAGCTGCCACCTGGTGTGCATGACAGCTCCATCCACGACTAAGTTTTTTCCACTGCCAAACTGTCACCAGAAGATCTTTTCTGCCTTATTACAATGGGCATCCTACGATGGTCACCATGTTACTTAAAGAGTCATTCCCTCACTTAAGACAAGCTGTTCTCTCTGGGAGATAAATATCTGCACTATGGCTCCAATGTAAGTGGGTATCTATTCCAAAAGTAAATGTACAATACAAATCCCTCTTTGCCCCAATACACAGAGGCTATGAGCTGCTGAAACTCAACAGTTACAGAGCATTGGCTGTTGGGCTAAATCTGGAGAGGTTTTTAGCTCTGGGGCTTGGCAATTCAATTCCCTTTATCGTCAAGGGAGCAATTAACCACAAATGCATTTATTAAAATAATACGCCTGTGAAAGCTGCTGTAGCTCATTCAATAGCATGTAAATTTAACCCCTCAAAACACAGAGATATTTTGTAATTCTGCTCCATAAAGGAAAGCAAAAATAATTTCCACTAGGACATATTATGCATGGTCACATTTAAAATAAACCTGAAACATGCATGAGCTTTCAATAATTTCTGTGACCTGAGAAATGTCGGCTTTTCTCATCTATACCTCAATAAGCTTTATCATCGGCATCCATCAAATAGCTGTATAGGAAACTGGCAATTGGAATTCTGAAATTAAATTGCAATTCCGCTCAGCTTTCTTGGCTGTTAAAACCATAACCATAACAGCATGCAGAGGAAGGGCAACCAGGTTTAAATGTGCAATTATTTCCTGCCCCAGACAGAGGACAGATTACAAAGGGCCAATTTTGCCATAAAGATTGTACTGGTTAATACAGATTAATACTGATTTATACATTCATCATAAGAAAAATAATATATGTTACAGCCTTTTTTTTTAGTTGCTAGTCAATTACAAAACAGCGATGAATTATTATTAAGTTATTATAGAACACATTAAAAGAAAAATACTGAAATGTGATCAAACTAGACAAATTAAGAAATAATGGCAGTAAGTACAGTCTTGTAAACTCATAAAAATTTATATAAGGTAATTACACCGCTAGAAGTTCAAGCATATATGATAATCTAAGTTGAGATGCTTTGTTAGTACAATAGATACTATACAAAGAAATTTTTTATATAGTTCAGTTCTTCATTCTCAGAAAACAATGTTATTTAGACCCCTGCCTTAGAACACATCATTACAAATTTCAAGCACAATAGTAGGAAACCTGCAATCCTACACTTCAGATATATCTTTCATACACTGCTGGGCTAGCAACAGCATTTGAATATTGGTGTGAGTTACTGGGGGAAAGGCCACAATAACAGCTAGAGATCATGTGGGGAAGAAAATTAGATATACTGAAACAAAGCAATTTCCAGAGATCAGTGTCTGTCACTATGTATAAGGTTTTAACCCATATCAGAAGATGACAGAACTGTACTCAAATCTTAAAATGTTCTTAATAATAGTACCATGTCAACAGAAGAAGTGAGTATAAAACTCAATAAAAACAGGGTACATGACATTTGTGGTCCAAGTGATCACCTGAGAGAGACAGCCTGCTCATCAATAAAAAAGTGTTAAAAGACAAAAAACCCAAACAACAAAATAAACATTGTATAAAATAAAAGCTTGAAAGTCTCTTGCTGGTGAATAAAATAGCTGTTGCTCTTAGAACAACCATTTTTACTTTGTGATGAAAGGCTGCATTAGGTTATTTGTTAAACTTCCTGGATTGCTTGAAAAGTAGAAAACGTCATTTCATATGCCCATCCTAATTTTCTCCATTCAGTATTTTGAGTAAATTGATAATAATGACTTGATTATCAAGCAACTAATTAATATAAAAATGAATTTTTTAATCACTCTGAGCCCATGAAAACTAAATGACTGAATCAAAGTGTTATTTATGCTCATATTTAGAAAGGACAATAATTTGCTTATTGGACTAATTAAAACTTTTAAGTGGAGACATAAAAGAATGAATAAAGGATAAAAAAATAACTGCTTGCTGCATCCTCTCTTATATTGTAATGACTGTAAATGTACATTGAAGGAAGGATATAAATGATAGAAAAAGATGATTATATGACAGAAAAAACCCTAAATTAGAATGAACCAAGAGAAATGTATGAGATTAGCACCTCCAAGTAACAGTAGAAAATATTTTACAAATGTAACTTTTTTTGATGTATGGGATATATGTGATGTGCTGATATATATGAAAATATAATATTTTTTGAATTAGCTGTTAAATGATAAAGCTGTGTTCTGACATTCATTCTAAAAAAATCTCACTAAGTAGGGGCTGGAAATTGTTGAGTTACTTATTGACAGACATTATAAGCAACCCATACTGCAGGATGGTTTAAAATTTTTTATAAAAGTAAAGCTACTGGATAAGACTTGGATACTACAGCTGTTTGATTCTTTAATGCTAATTGAACTGACTTATTATCGTTGCTACTTGAAAACCTTTTTCATTCACACAATTTTTAATCACACCATTTAATTCCTGTGTCAATAATATTTTAAAACATTTAAATTGATGGGGAAAAATAATTAAAAAAATAAAAGAACTACAAAAAATATGATGACTTAATAAAAAATACTGGCTACCAAATTACCAAGTATGAAGAAAATATCAAGAATAAACATGCAAACAAAGGTTTGCAATTGATTCTTAAAACATCACTATTCATTGCACTTTATTTTTGTTTCAAAAAACCCCAAGGATTTCTCCAAGACAAAGCAAGCGTAGGAAGGACAGCTGTACTCAGCACCATGAAGGTACTGCCCCGGCACTCCAAACAAAAAAGTGAACCAACAAATGAATACAGCAAAGTTACGAAGAAATACCTCCTATTTTTAAATAAAACATTATTTCATATTTGTTTAGTGTTACATGCTAGTGAGTCTTTGAAATATTACAGTCTTTTCAGTTAACAGCTCAGCACCTACTGATTTCCTCAGTAAATTAGTTTTTAGATCAATGATGGCAGACAGATACCTGAAGAACACGAAGCCTTGCTTTGCCTTGTGCTTGCTTCTACATCCAGTTTCACTTTTGCCTGGTCTGTATCTCTGTCATTAATTGGCATTAATGCTTGGATTTCATTCAATCCACAGTAAAATCTTTTCTACTGAAACCACCACAGTCCATGTTTTTTAATTTATTCAAGAAATGCTTAATATTGAAAAACATGCACCACAAGACAGAATCATATACAAAAACGTTTCTAGCAGCCATGAGCACTTTCCCATTAATCTCAAAACCAAGATTTAAAGAGATAAAAACACATCCAAGTAATTTCCTATCCTTAGACAAATGCGATTTGCATATGGATCAACAATCTCCAGTCAACAGTACAGAAAGAAAACAGACACACCGACTAATTTCAGCAATTTACCTGATCTCTAGCAAACCTAGAAGAGATCACCTAGAACAGTAACAATACAGTAGCCCTTCCATACCTATTTCAGTATCTGAACTGACGATTATCAAAAACATTTATGGGCAGCAATACATAGCAAGAATTGTCTCACTACAGCTCTTCCAATGCTGCAAATCAGGAAAACAGAAACAGGACACAAGGCAATAACCTGCCAGGGTGTCAATATCAGGTCACAGTGCATGAAACTTTAATAATACAGAAATTTTTTTAAGACAAGAAGTAAATCTGAAATCCCTGAAGAACACATTGAAAGAACTTGATACTTCCTCGTGAGATTTTCTCCAATGAGGAACCAGATGCATCCAAGACATGTTAAGGTTCACATATCAATTAAATAAGTAACTTTGTAAATACCATCATTAAAATGTTAACCATAAATTATCTCAGGTTTCACATCTCTTTATGAAACAATTCTTGTGTGCATTTCTTTCTCACACCATAAGCACGCCACAGAACTTCTAAAGGTAAAAATTAATGCAAGAACCAATTTGTTCAGATTTTGTTTAAAAGGCTGTTTTGTTCCCTCCTTATTTGCAGAAAGCAACTTTTCTAAAAACTCTAAGTTCATATTTAGCGTTTCTGTTTAGGGAAACCAATCACAATGCATTGATGTTACATGATTTTCCTTAATTTGGGCTGAACATTTCGATGCATTGCTTTTTTCAGCCTGGAGGATGGAAGGAGATTTGGTTTAAATGTTAAAATACATTTAAAGAGATATATAATCACATATCAAAACACATCTCAAATTATTTTGTCTGATTTATTTAAAATGCAATTATATGCACCTTTGCATCAGAAATAAAGCTATTCATAATTAACTGTGGATTCATGATGCAAATCAAGAGCAAATTTTATTATGAACTATCAACTACATTAAAAATGATCAGAAATGTTGTTTTGTGCACCACAACCAAATCCAGTGCTCATGCAAATGTAGCTTCCCACACACTGTCAGTAAAGAAGAAAACCCTCATGCCTTAACCTAACAACTGTCTAATAAAATTTAAACAATAAGAATCCAGTTAAACAGATACTGAGTTCTGTGAATACTTCAGTATGTACATAGTATATCTTCCTCACTCACAAAGAAACAAATAGAATGTAGGCACCATCTACACAGCACAATGCAGTGCTGTGCAGATGCAGATAACGCTTCTCTGTAGGACAAATCAGCTGTGGCAGAGGGCTGCATTAATGTAGGATGTGACCTAGCTTACTCGGAGCACTGCACTGTATCATATAAATATAGACTGCATAGACTTCACAACCATTTAGTTACAAATTGTCACGCTTTGGTAACTAGTACCCAAAGAGATACATCAGGTGAAGAACTAAAAGTACAAATGCAACCAACAGTGTTTGAATTCTGGCTTCCTGCTAGCTAATTTGATTTTGATAAGCCTGAACCGGTGCTATCTGATGAGAAAGTATACCCTGCTGCCTGTTCTGCTGATGGTCTCGGGCATGATGACTTTGTCTCAGTAGAACTCTCAGTTCTTATCAGAGTTAGGCAACCAAAAAGTTTTTTTCATTTTTCCCATCTTAACCCACATCTGACCCGAAACATTTTGCTTCATTTAAATTCAGTGATTTAAAAGAAAGAATAGTTTGTCACTTGGCTTTGTCTTTCCTGGTAATTTATTTGTAAGGAGAGCTATTTTTATTTCATATTGCAAATATTAAAATACCATGAGAATTTCTGACTGTTTCCTTCTGCACTTTCTCGCAACCAAGGGTGTGAAAGTTGCTGCTATACTGTCAAGTGTGTAGCAAGAGGTGAAAAACAGAGAGGGGAAAGAGAAAGGGTGAAAGACAGCGGGGAAAGGAGCCTAAGAAAGGACAGCGAGAGAAAGAAAAGTTAAAGAGAGAGTCTGTATGGCAGGAAAGTGGAAAAGGGAGATGTTGACAGCTGCAGTAGCAATATATATTTAACAGATATAATATACTATTAACAATGACGTGACTCAAGATTTCTGATTACAAACTACTTAGACAACTGTCATGCTCCACCACATCAATTTTCCAAAATTACTCTTACACACTCTCTCACAAGCAACTGACAACAGAACTTCTATTAATTTATGTACTTCTCCTATTTGGTTACTGAGTTTACATATACTTTATATTTTACACATGACAAAAAACTATAAATATTATTTTCCCATTTTTCCCTATAACTCAGATCCTGCCCAGAAGTACACAGGAGTTCACCGGCAAGCCTTGAATAATTAAAAATAATTTATTACTCATGATACGATAATGTAAAACCGAAGTGTGATTTCAACATGTTTTCTTTCTAAATATACACAAAATTAGACCCCTCTTCAGGTTAAAGCAGAGAAAACGAACAGACAGAGATTTGTATTTTTTTTCCCCTGCTTTGGTAAAGATAAAGGCAAAGAGACCAAAGACTGGTAGAAACTTATTACAGGACTATTCAGGAGTCAACAGCACAATGCAAGTGAACCTCATTCAGCATTGTATTAATGAAATTAAAAAGTGCGAGGCACAAGGGGTGATTTCTATTGCGGAGTTGTTTCACACTCCCTTCTGTTTCCAGCTCCGGAAATTTCAAAATCATTTTCAAAATTGGTAAAATCACTTCCAGATAGATTTTTTAGCAACTGAATGACAGGTTGAGTGTACTGGGTTTAGGTGGTGTGATATGAAGGAGCCATATAACAACAGATTTACAACACATCAAATGTAGCTATTAAAAAAGACACTGATATATTGTTCTCCATGACCTCTGGAAGAAAAAGAAACCACTTGTAGCAAAGATTGTTTCGCTTATGTCCCCCCACTTTACTGTCAGAACAGTTAAACACGAGAACAAGTTTCCTAGGAAGCAGTGTGGTATAAGAGGTTAGACGTAGTTTTGTGATGGATATTCCTAGTATACTTGATAATTGCCTCAGAACAGAGAATGAATTTAAAGTAAATTATTACTCTTCCAGATTTACATTTTTATGATCCTGTAATTTTCATAAAGACTCCTGATTTCATCTTGCAAAATTCAGTAACTGCTATCTGCCTTCCCTTCCTTATTATGCAAAATGACACTTGGGAGCAAAAGCAGTTTTGTAAACTTTACCAAAGCGCAACATATCCATATCCAGATAGAACTACAGGTAGCATAATGAACAGCTCCTCATCTCCCATTAGTTATCATGGCTATCATCAAACTAAAATTATGACAATTTTCTTTGTGTCTTTTCCCATAGTTTTCCCTACCATATTCCACAGTCTACTCCATGCACACAATCATACAAATTTGTTATCAGGTAACTAGCATTTCTTTCACACACAATAAGCACCCCACCGAATATGGCACTTCTAAAGGTAAAAAATAATGCAAGAACCAATTTGTTCAGATTTTGTTTAAAAGGCTGTTTTGTTCCCTCCTTATTTGCAGGAAGCAACTTTTCTAAAAATCTAACTCACTCTATGTTCATATTTAGTGTTTCTGTTCAGGGAAACAAATCTCAATGCATTGATGTTACATGATTTTCCTTAATTTGGGCTGAACACTTGGATGGATTGTGTGATGTGATGGATTGATGATTACATCATTCAAACTTTGAGGCAAAAGATTATACTTAAAGTTTTTGATGCTTCTGTTTAATCTGCAGTAGAAAACTGCAATAAACTAAGATTTTCAATATTTAATTCTAGATATGATAATTCTTCACATGTGTGGTTTCAGGAGCTCTATTTTTAAATGCATTTAACATCTGAAAAAACTTACATTGTTTAAATTCAGGAAATACAGTTCAAATCTGTGGATGTTGTTCTCCTTTTACAAAGTAAAGGAATATTAAAAGGAAGTGTAATCCTTTTTAATGAAGTAAACATTATCCAACATGAAAGTATCTGGAAATGTGTAATAAACTGAAAGAAGAATCCACTGGTGCTAAAACGTTAGAGCTTTCTATTTTTAAATAATATTAGAAAAATCAGATAATGGTCCAAACCAGAAGTAACTGCACCAAACTGCAAATGTTTTACTGATTTAAAGTCTTTCTTTTGCCAGCTGACAGATATACATTAAACAACACACACAGATCTGTTATAACATTGTGTGGTATGTACAAACCAGGACTGCTAGTAAACCATAATCAATTCCTAATTAACATAAAAGACCTAATATACACAATGGTTTGAGTTCATCATAATTTGTAATGAACACAGCTTGGAGGAGCTACCTGCAAGAACCAATACACACATATTCACCTCTCCATCTGCTACTGCTTCTCATTTGAATTGTGTGCAATCTAGTTTAGCATACTTTTGTTTCCAGCTTAGTTTGAATGAATTGCTCTCACAGGCTCCTGTTTCCCTGTCCTAGAAAATCCTTGAGGCCACTTCGTTCTCAGTCATTTTTTTCTCCAAAGGTTTTGAACACTCCTTGGCACTGGGATTTCAGTGGTCACATCTTGTGATGCCTACTCTTTCTTCTAATTTTATTTTACTGGTAGTTCCCATTTCTAATTATTTGTCATTTTATCCTCTGTTCTTGTGGAAATTCATTCACATGCTGGTAACTGCCAAACTTCCTTCTCTGCTAGTTTGTTTTGCAAAACATAAATCAGGATCTACAAAATTATTATTCAAGGAAGATGATAGTATTGTATTCTGCACCATTTCCTCATTATTTAAGGTCAGAAGTTTCAATTCAGGGTTGCCTCCTCCCTGTCTCTACCCACACAAGCTAATCAATTGTCCAGTTGCTTGTTTGGTATCACTGCTACCTAACCATTTTGAAACACACGTGCTACAATGTTCCACTTTCTGTCAAACTGTATTGCCCATCAAAACAAGCCTCCTCGTAATTTTAATCTGCTTTGTCTTTTAAAAACCTTATGCGTATCTGTTTAGCCTAGATGTTGAACAGCACCTAAAAATAACCCCCCTTTTTTCACCAGCAGCACTGGGTACTAAGTCTTTTTTTAATCTCTCTCCTTCAGACTGTCAAGTGCTCTCCATGCAATGACAATCAGTACCGGTACGCCAAGCAGCCAACCTCTTCTATTTTCACCCAGTCCACAAAGAACTTTGGCCCCATTTTCTCTTGCCCTGACCTTTCTTAGGTCCACAAAGCCTTTGGGTATGCAGGCCTCCTCTTTCAGAAGGCAGTAACAGTGCCCCTTCCCAACCTCTCCAGCAAGGTCTCACAGGAGAGATGGAAAAATCAAAACTACCTACAGTTACTGTGAACATCAGAAAGCACACAGTGGCCTTCATTTACTTTTTCTCTAACAGCATGCATTTGTTTCCTGCAGCAACTTCTGCTCTTCCAAGGCAGGTAAGTGAGGATGGCAGAGGGAAAGAAGAGGTAATGTGAGGCAAAGTAAAAAAAGGTGCTCTCCCTCAGAACCAGGCTTGCTTTTCAGAAGTGTCTGTTCCATAGTGAGTTAGTGTATTTTACACATTAGTTTAATTGAGACAAAGTTTTAAAAGGCTGGAATAGTATTTTTTTGTGTCTTGTACAGCTTTGAGAAAATTGCCAGCACTTAAATAATTAATAACAACAACAATAATAATAACAAGCGATGATAAGTGCACTCTGTGGATACTGAATCTCTTTGCAGGGTCCCCCAGAAGTCATTAGGTGTCCTCCTCCATAAATATTTAATAAAGATTTGATTTCCAGGCACTTCCAGTGTCTAAAATGTTCTCTTGAAAAGCCTGTGAAAGCACACGATTGTTAAATGAAGACCAAAGAAGGATATTACTTCTACACTTTACAAAGTTTGAGCACTATGTCAAATGATACATGCTGTTATTACAGCTCTGTCTTGACTAATGGTTTTAATTTTGTATTTCATCAAAGGAGACAGACCATTGTGTTGCTAGTATAGGGTTAGAAGTGACTTATCTGGTTAATATTTTAGACAGAGGTAACCATACTGCAACTTAGGCATTAAAAGTACAAGTTGGTGTACCCAGATGTACAATTAAAGGAAGAGACCAAGAGGTGGCCTTTAACCAATATTATTTTTAACTGTAACTCTGGAGATGAAAAGCCAATTGGAAGGAAGCCAGAGGCAAAATCAGTATTCTACTGTTCCACAGAAACATGTTCAACACAAAGTCTATCTAAAACTTATGTGGCATATCTGAGAAACACATACAACCTTTGGGGCAGATTCTCTTAATGGTAACATTGGCTTCAATTGGAGATAATGGTATTACTCTATTTTGCCTTTTTTATTGCTACATATCAGTGCTATATACTTATAAGGCGGTGGTATAAGAAGTTCCAGGGATACCTGAAGCATTATAAATTTACTAACTATAGAAATAATTATTTCTATTTTTAACCTCAGTGTCTATAAAAAAATCTAAAATTTGAAGGAAATGTCTCTGAAGGGGTTCCTAAATACACAATTATGCTACAGTACGAAAAGAAATGAAACTACATAGCTAATATCACATTAAGACTTCCATAATTATATCCTGTTTATTACTGTGCACCTGTGGCACTCAGTAATACTAAACACAGTGATTCTGCCCTTTATCACCACATTTACTACAATTTAAATAATGTTGCAAAACTTTTTTTCTTTTCCTGTTTCTTGATAGTTTTGCTGCAGGAACACCACAACCCCATAAGCGCTTCAGTGCGGATTCCCTTTAAGGCAAGGCTTTAGCCCTTAAAGCTTTAAAGGGGGATAAAAGGAACACTGCTCCCTATGGAAACTGTTCCATAGAAACTCTAAAGACTGCCCGAGCACAAGAACAGGCATGACACCTACCTGAGGCAGTTCTCTCACAAAATCAGGAGCTGTTAGGGGAAACTCGCTGCACAGTGGAGGAAAGGAGGGCAGCGAGCCTGGGGGAAGGGACAGCTGGTACACCTATGAGTAGAGCAGGACCATGCTGTGCCAGCCTCCCTGCCCACACTGACAGCACCGTGGGATACCTCTGTTCCTTCACTAACGGCATCACTGAACTTAATGTTCTCTGTCACAAGCTCAGTACAAATTCTTAAGGCCTAATTGAGATAAGTTTTGCTTAGTTCCCAGGGTTGTTTTGCCTCCTCACAAACACATATATATAGCTACACTAGAACATAAAAGAGTTATTTAGTACATTGAAGCTATTGGAATCATCATGATCTACGAGTAAACAAAAATTCCTCTTGTGCTCTGCTGTCCCTCTGTACATTTTATTGTAACCGATCTATCAGATTCATCATTCAAATATTATGCTCACCAGATCAAACACCTGACTTTCACACGATCTTTAAGGCTAATAATAAACTTTGAAGCATTACAAAATAACAGTATGAAAACCCAGTATTTGCTTTGAATGTAAGCAAAAATGTTTCTGGAAAGGAAAAGACAGTGAAGATACCTTTACACCTCCAAATAAATCTCACTATCCTTCTTGACCATAGCATGGAAATCTGAACTGGTGCAAGTGTACCAGTGCACCAGTTCATGCCCTTTAGCCTCTGTCTTGCATCCCCACCTAATGCATGGCAGCACAGTGTCACTGTGACTTCAGCGCCTCAGCTGCCAGTACAGCTCCAGGGTACTGGGGACAACCAGCCTGTGGCAGTGTCCCCTTGCTGTGCCAAATGCACCTCTCCTTTGTGAAGGGTCCCGAACTGCTGCACCGTGACTGCTGCAGGTGGTGATGCAGGATGGAGACCAGCTCTGCACCCTGCAGCAGCAGAAGCCTTGTTCAGGCAGGGTGCAACAGCAGCTGCTGTATAGCTCTGTAACATCCCCTCCTACCCTACTAGTGATCCTCCCAAACTGCCCACCTGGCAAGCAACTGAGAGGGATACTGTCAGCAATGCACAGAAAGTTCCTTCAGAAAGCAGATAGGAGAAGGCTGCTGACCCACTGGCAGTCCACTGACCACTGTTTTAAATTTCTGCTTTTATACATATGTACAAGAATATAAAGTGTTTATATACATAGACACATTTTTAGTCCTTTTTTAAACTGTGACAGTCCAGATTTTATATCAAATGAATTTTCAAAATCTAGTCTCTGTAATCTCTAATTCCTAATTTCACAAAGCTTAACAAGATGGACTTGCATTACCTTAAATAACAGCACAGGAAAATATTATGCTGTAACTGAATTACTGTTTGAAACATATGTGTAACTTAGTTAAAAAACACTTACTCTACCAGTGTTCAGCCGTATTGACTGGTTTGTTGGACAGACGAGTTCTACTGTGTGACTAAAGCACACATAATGGTTTTATTTAATTTATAATTTAATTCCGTGCTTTGTAATACATAAAACATCCTGAGGATACCCTTTTCGCAACATAAAGAGCCTCTAAATTCAAGTAGAATGATACTCACTTGTTCCAATCCTGTATTATCTAATGGCAGAAACCCTTCTATAATTAACAATTTCCATTTAAGAGTAACTGTTTTATATCTGGATATATATGAAAAAATATTCCTGCAAATAAGGGCTTAAAAAGAAGTTTTACTGTAAGATTTGGTTGGAATATTCTTCTACATGGGTATTTTAAATCTAAAACCCAAATAGAATTTTTCTCCAGAAACTGTTTCATAAAGACCTAATGAAGTTTCTTCTCAAAGAAATTAAATATAGGCTATGTATTAGAAAAATTTAAGTTTTGCCACTCTGATAGAACCATGGCATAATAATCACTGAGTCCACTATGTTAGGCCAAGAAATGCCAGTAGAAGTTTTATTATGAAGTGATTTGTGGGGGGGAAAAAAAAATAAATCTATAATTTCCTAATGGAAAAAGACTTATTTTATTACCTAGGAGATAATTATTATATTTACTCATATATGAAAAAGAAAATACATTAACACACAAACTATGTGAAAAATGAATAATGCCTTTCTTATGGAAATGTAAAACTATCACACTTCACTAGTGGTGGAACCAAAAGAAGCTTCCTAGCTGTATTTTCACAGTATTAGGGCCATCTCACACAGTTGTTTAATTGGTATTTAATATAGATTCCATTAAATTGGTATTTAATATAGAGCCCATGAGACCAGCCTCATCAACTCTCTACTAACTTGAGAAAGATGCCACTTTCTTAGTTATTTAAGGTTAATCATCATACTGAGATAAGTTATTAATTACGGACTTTTCACTGCTTATAAAGAACATAAGAGAGCAAAAATTACAAGTATATATGTAGTTAAGTTATGGTGTTATCTTCTGCTGTATCTCAAATGTGGTTTATATGTATAAAAGCATACAAAAAGTTATGGCAGTAACTGTGGACATACATGCTGCTTCTTCCTGAATAAAACATTTTGAGCTTGTAAGATAATAACTAATTTGCAAATTCTAAAAATTATTTAATGTTACTGGAAAAAAAAATAGCTATAATGAGGCCTATTCACTTGAAACTTGCTGAAGTACAGAATCAGACTAGGCAAGGACTTCGTATTTTCATGGGAAGAATGTGATAGAGAGGAACATCACTAACAAGGCTTTCTACGAAAATGATCTGAATTAGGAGACCTGAGACTTCCATCAACTGCAGAAGACATCAGACAATTCCCTAATGTTTTGTAATGTTTTTGTGGCTGTTTTTGACAAAGGAGGCAACTAGAAATGAGACTTTTTAGGACACATTTAACTAGAGGGCTGCTTATCTAGTGACCTTAGGACAATGTAATGGAAGTCATTATGAAATAAGAGATAGAAGAGATCAAATTGAAGTCACAATGAACTGGTTATATTCCAAGTATTCCAAATCTTGAACTAACTGGTCTCCTTTCTCTTTTTCTATCTTTCTTTTCAGTCATTAGGGAAACAGAACTGCTGGTCAAACAAGCACAATTTATCTGAACGAGGAAGAATAGTAAGAAAAAGCCATTATGGATAAATCATAACTCCTCAACAATCCTGAACTCAGAAGTAATTAAGTAGAAATAAATACTGTGTCAAAAGAGTAAGCATAATAGACTCGCAATTTAGGGACAAAATCAGAAAGAACTGGGCACAAACTGAAACAAAACTACTAAGGCACAAAGAACAACACAAACTATGCCGTAAGAATGCTCAGTAGTTATAGGAAGACCCCAGAAAGGACTGCTTGACCATTCAATAGCTAAGGAAATCTGCCAACGTATCACACTGAAAGACCAGAATTAAATGCCCTTTCTACTTCTGACTTCACTAAAGGAATCACCTATGATCAGAGGGCTAACCCAATTACAACAACAACAAAGCCTGTGACTGACCTGGACAATGGACTAAAATGTGTGCTCTTTAAATGAAAAGGCAGTTTGGATGATTGAATTATAATTCAGAATGACAACAAGCAATTACAGAAATGATTAAAATATATGATTAAATTCAAAGAAGACAAGAGAAAAGTTCTCTGTTTAGCAACAGTCAAATCTACGTAGCTCCCATAATCACTCTTACATCCACAACAGAATACTCAACAGAGCAAATACAAAGTGGGGAGTAACTTAACGAAAAACAACCCGTAAACTATACTTTGTAATAAACTGAAGATGACTGAACACTAGGATGTTGTAAAATAGGCAATCAGCACGTAAGGTTGCATAACCTGACCAACTAAAGCTTTTAAGACTTGTGAACGAATTCTTTCTCTTTATTCAGTGCTGTTCATAAAATACTATTTTAGTACTGTTTCATACCACAATTAACAATGACAGGTAGGCAAGGTTTTCATGCAGTGTTAACAAACCAACAAAATGCCTGCCTGCAGTTAAGGCAGAGAAACAACTGTCTAAGTGTCACTTAGCTCAGCTAAGTGACTCCCATGTTCATTCCGCCTTGCCACTTTAGCACAGACCTCAACAAAGGAAAACTGCCTAAGCATCAGCCTGCGCTCCCCAATTCTTCCAGCCCCTTGTCTGAATTTGCCTTTACAGTAAGTCCCTAAATCAGGTCAGAGCCCAACAGCCTGTCTCACCCAATGGTTGCTACTCCCAAGCCTCTTTCATCCTGCCTTTCATTCCCTGATAACTACCCTATCCAGTGCAAAATATCCTGTACTTATATTAAATTCAGGCTTATTTTTGCCTGGTCGTACACCGCAGCTGCAGATCCCAAGCTCCTACTGCCCACCAGCCTCAACTGCTGTCTTCTGACTGACTACTGAAGATATTGCAGTTTGTCCTTGGGCTTGCCTCTCAGATTTGTACATAAATCCAAGCTAAAAATAGCTGCAGGGAGACAACACTGATGATTAAGAACACAACACAGGAAGGTACTTCAGTGGTGCTGTGGAGAGTGCATTAGAATATGCTGCACTTGTCCAAATACAGGAGTACAACAGTAGTGGGCTGGAGGGACCAGCACAGTGCTGTGACACAAAAGTATCTGAAGTAGCTGAAAAGTTGTAGTAGTGAGCCATTTCGTTACACAAAATCTTGTAAGACCACCCTATGAAGTCAACGGATCAACAAAGCTTTGAAAAAGGATATGCAGATTTTCCAGAGAATTTTAAAATGAATGCAAGAGAATTTATCTGGTGATTAAGAGGTCAGAACAAGCTTCCAAAATTGTATACACTCTGTTTTAGAAGCAGCACCATAGACTAGACTTGATTAGTCAGGCCTTGTCCAGTTACCTTGTGAATAATCTCTTAAAAAGATCATGTTATAATGTGGGAGCATAGCAGGGACCTGAACTGTAATAAAACCACTTCTGAACAAAATTCTTCAGAGAACTTTATGGAGGGAGGACTTAGGAAGTAGTAAGCTAGAATGGTATAAATAAACCTTCAGATCAAGGGCTTCTACAATGTGATGATTATATACAGGGAAGTTTATAAAATGAAATAATGCCTTCATTAATAGGCTTCTGTCACAGTTTAGTACAAGAATTAATTATTGAATAGGAATACTAGTAAGTTACAAACCCACTGCTTTTTAACAAGTAATTTTCTATTAAAAACCCAAAACATCTTTCAAAACCAATGTTAAACTGTTCTAAGCATAAAGTCTATTTTACAAATGCTTGAGCTATGGCTGACAGTCCACTTGAGAACACCATGTAAAAGCGTATGGCTTCTAACACCAAAGTGCCCAAGAATGGAATTCTTTCAAATGAGTTACTGAATACTAGCTGCATTAATAGCATTTTTCTTCCAACTCTAAATTTTTATTTTTCTTGTATTAAATGAAGTTTAAAAACAACACAGCATGTCTTGGTATTGCTTCATTTGGTAAAGAAATATCTTTAGAAGATTAACATACAGAAGAACCAAATAGATTACCACTCTAAAAATGTAATTTACAAATTGAAAATGCTATATACAATATAAGCAAGGGTACAAACTTCTGCTCAAATCAGCTTTATCATTAGTTTATTGGTGTCCTACTCATTCTGCATGATGAAAGTTTAAAAGACTGAATCTTAAGACAGCAGTTCTTTCTGGAAAAAGACACAGAATTAGATTTAAATCAGTAAAAAGTTACTAAGTTAGACCTGGTCTTCATTGCTGCCTTTAAATATAGAAAAACTACTTTAATTTTTCAAAGAAAAGCTGTATTTGTATTATATGTTAAACAATACGAAATTGTGTTCGAATAATATGAAGAATTGTACTTTTTATGACCTATGTTTTTAAAAATTAATTAGTATTTTTGGCTGCCCTGTAAACACAATAGAAAAAAGATCTAAAAATTACTTTTTCAATAGGAGGTATTCAATACTGTTTGAAATTGGGAACATCTCAGCAAATTCCCTGAAGAACTGCTGTTCAAAGTTCAGAGTAGTGATTTTTCTTTGATGAATTACTAACAATTAAAAGATGACAGAAAGTATGATTGAACTTATGTCATTGCTGACATTAAGGACTAAACCAACACACAAGCTCCAGTCCTTGGCTGCAATTTTAATTAGAGTCAAATGAAACATTAAAACAACCTGCTTTCTCTGGAATGCATTTTAGCTAATTCTTAAAGAGTTTTTTTTAATTTAGGGTTTTCCTTTTGATGGAGGGGTGGGTAAGGGAAGGGCACAGAATAAGATAAAATTCACAGCTTCCTCTCTCTTTCCTCTGTATTTTTTCAGTCTTACACTGGAAGAGACCAAGACAACCCAGAAAGTAATTAAACATTGGAGTAAGTTTTGCAAAAGTGGTGGAATCTCCCTCAGTTGAAATACTCAAGACTTGGCTTGACAGGGCCCTTGATAACCTAAATAAAACTCTGCTTTCAGAAGCAGGTAGGACCAGGTGAACCCCACAGACCCCTGCTGCATAGACTTTTCTGGGATTCCATATTAAATTCAGAACAGTGACCTTAATGTTGCAAAGCTCAGTTTAACTGGCTGCGCTGGTTATCAAATGTATTATATTAAACAACCTTGCAGAACATGTTAAAATATCTAAAAGAAGGAAGTGCTACAGGTGTTGCTTCTGTATTTTAAAGTCTAAAATATGGAACCAAATAATTGGGTTTTTTTTCTGTTGCTTGGGATTTTCAGTTAGATACTACTTCCAAGTCATGGAACACACTTGCCATGTTAGGGTAAATGTCACTGAATAAGCAAGTGAAAACCAAAGAGCATCAGCTCTTATACACATCTATACTATAATGTAATGGAACCATACAAGCTGAGTTTTGAATTTGTCAGAGGAACATCATGAAGGGATTTGTAAAAAAAATAAGCCACCAATTATCCAAGGAAAGACTGCTGATCTTATATAAAGAATTGCTTATCAGCTGAGGAATTACTTGAGTGATTTCAGCAGTTATGGTTCAAATCTCTCACAAGTTCTGCTAGGTAATTGACAGATGAGCTGCTGTTTGAACTTCAGATGGTCATACCTCAACTTGCTAGTGGGGAAATGAAACAGTCATGAAGATAACTGATTTCTGCATAGTACCGAACTAACAAACTATCCAGTTTCCTAAAGGTTTTCTCAGACTGTTATTTCTCTGTTGGGATTGCACATATTTATTTTTGTTCTGTAGGGTTGATGCGGGAATACCTTATAGGTAGTTATTTGTATTCCAGATTGATAAAAACTCATTGCGTAGAGTACGAGTTTTGAGAAAACTTACTGAAAATACAGAGCTACTACCATAAACATTTAGTGACAAAATTTACTATCTAATTCAATGACTAGAATGACATAATTGATTCATCCTGCTACTTGTGTAAGTGCAGAGCTTTTACTGGTTATCACATAAAGTTTTGACAATTATCAAGTGTGTGGTACATTGTATGTTATATGATAATGGGTGGGACCTGGTTTATCACACAGCTACAGCAATTTACACTAGTTATGCAGAAATGACTTAAAGAAAACTTGAGAAAGATTAATTAACTGTGTTCAAGAAACAGTGTCGTTCCTATGGTGTTATTCACTTCATCCTCATGCCCCAAGAGTAAACAATCCAATTAAAATCTGAAGTCAAGATACTAATCTTAAGCTCAAGATTCTACAGTACTTCTTTTATACATGTCACAGAATACATATGCCTTATTGTAAGCAAGCACTTTATGTCTGCCTCACCACTGACGATGAAGCAAGGAAATGTACTGATTCTGAAAATATATACCAAATTCTATCT
Source organism: Falco biarmicus (assembly GCF_023638135.1). Lineage (NCBI taxonomy): Eukaryota > Metazoa > Chordata > Aves > Falconiformes > Falconidae > Falco > Falco biarmicus. The sequence goes on along the minus strand of NC_079311.1, from coordinate 25,821,935 downwards.
GAAAAAAACCTGAAGGGATGAACTAATTATCCTGCTAGTCAAGACCCAAGTCAATTTAATTAGAAAGATCACTAACAGCACACAAAGGATGCTTCAAAATTATTTTAGATACACTTAACTGTTTGTGGTATGTACATGTCAAGCTAACATGAAGAGAGTTTCAAACCAATGGCACGTTATTCAATAAAGTGTTAAATACAACAGACAATCCATGACCTTGTTATTAAACAGTTTTATTTAACAAGAGATATTACTCGGTTTGAAGGAAGAAATGACACACCCTGAAGAAAGTGAAAAGAGGATCCTGCAGCTTCTCAGTACAGATTCACTTTGCATCTAAAAACAGGTTCAATTTCTATCACATGGGCAAATTCTACCACAAAACTAAAAGTTACATAAAATGAGTATGTAAGCAATTTTATGAATCTTGAAATATGTACCTTAAGGTGTTTGGTCAAAAAATGCATTTTGAATATTGGTCCTGAAAGAATGGAAGTACCATGAGGGATATTCACAAAGGTTAACTTCAGCAAGGCTGAGCTTTCTGGGCTCTCCTTATAATCAGTAAGAGGTAAGGGAGAGGGAGACTGACTATTCAAGGCAGTTTTAAGCTTTGAGTTTCTCTCTGGAAGACTTTCTCAGTAGTGGCTAACTACATTTGAGGTAGTGAGATATCATCCTCTCTAGCACAGACTGATGAACAGGATAGACTTATGAATACCATTTAATGACATCTTTGTGGTCTCCCGTAACACTACCAGAACAACACAGGGCATTTCAAATTTCCCATAGAGACGTGCCTGTTAAAATGTAAAGGCAGCACTCATGTTCAAAAATACTAGATTATCAGAGAATTTAAAAAGTTGACCTCTTTCAGATTGGTTATGATACATAGTATTGTTTTCAACAGGATTGCAGCCACAGACTTGCCCTGGTAAGGAGGGCTACTGCTGTCTCTACCAGCACGCCTTTTTGTCCCCTAACAACATCTCTTAAAGTATATTCTCCTAGGAATACTGAATGGTGGTTAGCATTGTTCAATAACAATGCAAGCTGGGTATGACGGGATGTTTACACTTTCACTATGCTGCCAATTTCAAAGTAGGCAAAAACTTAGTTTGTCTACCCATTGTGATGCTTCTGTGCATTCAGTCAAAGAGTGCAAATGAATCTGTATCTGAAAGCAAAAATGACAATATCTGTAATAAGTTGAAGAAGTGCTGTGTCAAAATTACGTCTCATAGGAACTCCTCAGTTTACATATTCAGTGCTGATGTTTAATTAAAAATATCAAGTAAAAAAAAGAAAAGCAAAGATTCCCTAGAAAAATCTATTTTAAGAGTAAATGTCAAAGCACAATTGCTATTTAAGGCTAAGATATATGATAGGGATGCTTTGATTTCTTAAAAAATGTATGTGCAATGAAAATAAGTTATTATACTTTATTACAATCAAAGTAAGTTCTATCAAGCTGAAGTGTAGAAATGTACACTTGGGACAATGAAAACAAAAAAAAAATAATATGTATTTTTCCACCATATTCTGATAATCACAAAAAAAAAAAATTCTCCTGCAATCAGTTAAGTGTAATCTGAGACCTAAGTGTAATCTAAGACGTAGAAGTTTGTCCTAGAAATTAGTTAACAGTTTGAGAAAAAACAGTTATAAAGGGAGGGTTTAGTTGCTGTTTCTATGCAGCCGATTATAATCACTGAGTGTGGCTGCTACGTTAACTAAGGCCATCACCTTGAAGAGTGCTCCATATGAAAGGACTACTACGGTTTCTTAAGAATCACAGTACACAAGAAGTTCACTAGGCACTATCTGAGAATTAGGGTCTTTTATTAACTATCTGAGGACACCCACAGAGTAGCTACTAACTCATTTACCTAAAATATGTTCCTCCATTTTGTCTTCATTTGCTCATTTGTTGCTAGAATAAATACTTACTCAATATTTCTCTAGCTGTGAGACACTTAATATATTAATTTAGATTTTACTTTAGAAATTCCTGGCTCCTTAATAGATTACAGCCTATCCATTTTAAATAACTTTTACTGGAAGCTTTCTTTTAAAATTCTGGGTTGAAGATACCTGAGTATTCATTCTATGTCACAGAAAAGATTATTTGCTGCACATACTGGAGGAAAAGGAAATAGCCAGGTTTTCTAAACACAATTGGTACTAATAGGAATATTCTACCTTTTTTGCTACACATTTTTCCATTAAGTGGAAAAAAGAAAAAAATTAATCTGTAAGTGAGCTGCTGAAGTTCTGACCTTTAAATTCAGTCTATATGCTAATCCCTCCTAGTTAGGAATTGGTTCCCCAAATCAATATGGAACACTAAGCATAAGCCTGCTCTGAGATTCAAAGAAGGAACTTTGTAAACATGCAAGTTTTCCCACTAGTTTTTGTTAAAAATCATCTGAAAACTCATTGTTTTAATTTAAGAGTTTCAGCTTGCTATAGAATTTATCTTTCATATTGCTATAAAGTTGCTTTCTTCTGTGTTACCAATAAAAACTAACACTGACCTTCCTCCTAGAAGGTTAAGCCTCTAGCTTCTGTTTGAAACACCAGAGTGACCTTCCTCAGAAGGTGGCTACATATACGTGCCACCAGCAATGAGAATGAATACACCATTGCTCCGACCCTTCATTAGTCAGAGGATCATGGCAACAGCAATACTGCTTCTACAACATCTCTGCATGAAAAACTGTTTTCAAAGGTAACCTTGCCAAGGGCCATGTTCTGTCTTGGCAAAAGGAAGCAAACTTTACTTTTCTGCCAATTGGTTCACTCTGCATGAGAAACAGGTGTTATGATAGGAAATAGGACTTGGAACAGGAACAAAATAAAATCCTCTAAAAGTAAGTTTGGTTTGAAAAAAATTGGAGATAATAAGCCTGCAGGGCTTGCATGTTTTTGCAAAATGCAAATCATGGAAACTGGTTAAGGGATTAAGTGCTTTTTTTCAAAAATGACCATGGAGATTATAATCATTAATTAAAATAATGTAAATAATATTCTGAAAGAACTCTTCTTTTTTATCTCATAGGTTTTAAACGGCCTAATGGTAAAAGGTTTAGTCTCAAAAGAGTTGCTCTAATTAAAACTAAAAACTTAGTATAATTAAGTGTGACTAAGCTTGCAAACTCATCCACTTGCAATGACAATTTTTTAACAAAGAAATAAAATTGTATTTTTAAGAATCATTATACCAGGTTACAATGGATTATATTCTTACATGTCCCCTTATATATTTTCAATCAATTCAATAAACACTGTTATTAAAACCCGTTTGACTTGTTGTCACTCATTAACGCTGCTCCTAAAATCTCTGCATGTGACAGCATTTCTTCTGCCGCTATTATAATACCTTCTGTTGTTATATCACATACATCCACAGTGTTGTATAATGAAACAAATGAAACAGATTTAGTAATAAAAATTAAAAAATATATTAAAAAATGTATCCGTACAGCACATGTATTGTCTCTATGTTGTATAATTTCTCCACTGGAATACAGTAATGGAATATTGGTCTTTCTACTCACTTTTTTACAAAACTTTGAATTATTCTGGCAAAGAAGAGTGAGCTATCTCTTCTGTATCACAATTTGAGGCTCAGTTAAGATACATTATCTTCTTCATGGAAATAAGAGGGGAATTCACAATTCATTTGCTCTACGTTAAACTTGAAGTATGCTTTTAGGAGTCCTTAACTGTATTTACTGAACCCATATAGATGGATGATTTAATTTTTTTTCAGGAGATACAGTAAACCGGAGGGTAAAACCACATTTAATAATGTAACACAAATCGCATAGATAATTTGTGTTGTGAATTTGAGGAAAAAATATTTTCTAAAAAGAAAGCCTGAAAAGTTTGAATTGTGTTAAAAAACTATTTTCCAGTTTTGAAGTATATTGACAAACTAAGCCTTTTAAAATCTGTTAAGTGTGGTGTTGTCCCCTCACACAAATTTCAGCAGAGTAATTGTTATCTTGAGGCATTTCACTGGAATAAGAAAGGTAACACATGGTCACAACAATGCCATGTAATGCTACAGGCTGGGGCAAAGCGGCTGGAAAGATGCCCAGCAGAAAAGGGCCTGGGGGTGCTGGTCAACAGCCCGATGAACATGAGCCAGCAGTGTGCCCAGGTGGCCAAGAAGGCCAGCGGCACCCTGACCTGTATCAGACACAGTGTGGCCAGCAGGACCAGGGCAGTGACCGTCCCCCTGCCCTGGGCACTGCTGAGGCCGCCCCTCGAACCCTGCGTTCAGGTCTGGGCCCCTCACTGCAAGGGGGACATTGAGGGGCTGGAGCGTGTCCAGAGACGGGCAGCGGGGCTGGGGAAGGGGCTGGGGCACAGGGCTGATGAGGAGCGGCTGAGGGGACTGGGGGTGTTTAGTCTGGAGAAAGGCAGACTTGGGGGGAACCTTACTGCTCTCTACAGCTACCTGACAGGAGGCTGTAGGCAGGTGGGTGTCAGTTTCTTCTCCCAAGTAACAAGCAATAGAACAAGAGGAAAAGGCCTCAAGTTCCACCAGGGGAGGTTTAGATTGGATATTAGGAAAAATACTGACAGTATTGTCAAGCGTTGGAACAGGCTGCCCAGGGAGGTGGTTGAGTCACCACCCCTGGAGGTGTTTAAAAGACGAGTAGATGTGGCACTGAGGGTCACGGTTTAGTGGTGGACTTGGCAGTGTTAGATTAACAGTTGGACTTCAGGTGTTTTCCAATCTAAATTAATCTATGAAGCTGTAGTTCTATTATTGATGGACTGGAATATATTTTAAAATGTAATTTAGAATAAATGCAGCCAGCAACAACCTTTGCCTTCAACCAAAACCATGGACAGCTGAAAAAACTAAAAAATTTCAACCTATTTTTTCATTCATCCTGGTACTATATAGTAATTAGTTACTATTATGCTTTAAACAAATAAAATTCAAACATTGCAAGTGAGAAGTTTGTGTTGTTTCTTAGAATTGTCCTATTCTATAACACAGTAAAAAAGCATCCCAGTTCTTTTCTTTTTTTTTTTTTCTTTTTTCTTTTAAGTATCTGACATAGATAGAAAAAATAGGAAAGATGCAAACAGAACACGAGCATGGTAAAAAATATTTGCTTTGAATTTTAATATGAAACTCATCTTGCAACTTACCTAAAAGCCACAAACTCAATTTGTACTGCTATATCCTCTTAAATTATACAATTCTCCTGCTACATTGAGTGTTACTCTCTCTTTATGTACCCTCCCCCCCAGTAATTAAGAATAAATCTAACTACTTCTAACTTCTTGCAGGATTATTTTCATAAGTGCTATACTGACAACTTAAGACATCTTCCAAAATAGCACTCTTGCTGCATTTTGATAAGTAAGAGACTATACAGAGAGAACTATAACCCAAAAGGACACATGTATTATCTGTAATAAAGTTCAACAAGCTCTCAAATCCTGAATTCTGAAGATGTATCTATTTAAATACCTCAGGGCATACAGAATTCATGTTGTAGAACTGCAGGTAGCATGGAAAAAGCAAATGCACCCTCTTAAAGTTTGCTTTAACTTCAGATGTAATTTAAATGCTCTATAAGCTAACTCAGTTGAATTGTTTGCTGTAATCTAAATAAACATGAAATCAGAATCACTAGGCAACATATGAGAAGACATACAGTGCTCCTAAAATGAGCATTTAAATTTCTATTTGTGCCCAATAACAAAGCACAGATTATTAGATAAAGTGGAATTTTCCTGGTTCCAGCTGGGGTGCAGTTAAGTTCCTTCTCGGCAGCGGGTGCAGCTGTGCTGTGGCTGTGCTGTGCGAGCAATGCTGACAGCACACGGGTGGGTTTGGCTGCGCCCGGGTGGTGTCTATCCTCAGTCAGGGACTTCTCAGTGTCTCAGGCCCGGCCAGCGAGAGGGCTGGGGGGGCACGGGGAGCTGGGAGGGGACACAGCCGGGACAGCTGGCCCGGGCTGCCCAAAGGGATATTCCACACCATGGGGCGTCATGCTGAGTCTATATAAGCTGGGGGAAGAAGGAGGAAGGGGGGGACATGTGGCACTATGGCATTTGTCTTCCCAAGTAACCGTTACGCGTGATGGAGCCCGGCTGTCCTGGGGATGGCTGAGCACCTGCCTGCCCGTGGGAAGCAGTGAATGAATTCCTTGTTGTCCTTTGCTTGTGTGCGTGGCTTTTGCTTTACCTCTTAAACTGTCTTTATCTCAACCTATGTGTTTACTTACTTTTATTCTTCCGATCCTCACCATACTAGTATCACCTATTAACCCCTAAGTTCCATGTTACAATTGTATAGGCAGCCTATTTTACTAGAAATGGTTAGGAGAAATATATCAAGGTTTTGTAAGGAATGTATGGTATTGTGCTGCCAATCTGGAACTATTCAATAACAGACATCTATAAAAATTCTCTTGACTCACATCATTAAAGCACAGGTCTGATTAACTAACCTCTAATACTCAAACATGCTGTTCCCTTACCCATTATTCTATACAAACTGAGTGCCATGAGACTACTGAGTTAAAGAAAAGACAAACCAGGAGGGAAACACAGTCCTGCACAAACAAGTGGAATGTACCTCCAGATTTTTTTAAGAACAAAATGAATTATATACTCATTGGTGATTGCCTCAAACTTCTATAATGTCTGAGTAATTATGTACTTGGTAAATAGTTAGGGAAAGTATGAGTAAAACACATTAATATCTGTACTACCTATAAAATGGTTTTCTAAGAAGAAAATTGTTCACAGAAAAGACTGTTTTTCATTCCTAGTTGAACATGTCAGGGACACATTTTTCCATCATACATGTGGAAGGATTGCTAACACTGAGTCTAATTTCTTTTTGTTACGGTGCAACCAGCTATTGTTTTTGAACTCCACAATATTTTAAACTATTGGGTTAATCCTTACAAATACCATTTATAAATTTATGATTACAAAACTGAAAAATAATAATGATCTTCCTTTCACTTTTAAAAAAAACAAACATTGCTTTGAAAAATGGAAAGAAATTAGCTACAGAATGTCACTCTAGTAACTTTTTTGTTCACAAATAAGAAACATAATGTTCAAAATCTATAAAGAACGTCACTTTGTGTGACCAAGAAGAATGCTGTCAATTAAAATTCCCCCATAATATGCATTGCATTGATCCGTTATTGCTAATTTTGCTTGACTGCAATTAAATATATTTGTCAAAATAACTTTTGGTAGGAGTACACTTTAAAATAATCACAGTACTCGCCTAGTAAGTACTTCATCTATTATAAAACACAGGCATCATGACTGTCATGATCTTCTCATGCAAGCACTATAGTGCAAAGGAAGATCACAGAGCTATCTTTCTGTGGTATGTAGCTTGTGAAAATGACTTTAAAACAGCACAGTTTAACTCCCAAAAAAACCCCAGAGCAGGTTAAACCACACAGATTCTCAGTGCTACCCTATCCTGAACTACTCTTAATACAAAATTTGGCCATAATAAACTCACATTGCTTTGGAGAACGATACTTTAAATGATATAAAGACGTACTGGCTGAATGTTGAAAACAGGTCAAAGCCAGAAGTCAGCTATAACACGTTTTAGAATGATCAAGGGAAGAAGAAAGCAGTTCAGTGTCAACAGAATTTCAACTGCAATACGGCATTTAGTCATTTAATGTGATACTGACACACTACAGCGTCTGTAAGTTCTTCTTCTTCACATGTGTCCTTAGATATTACAAGCTTAGTCAGTGAAATTAAAAGAAATTATGGTAAAAATACAAAACATTTGAAATCTGCAAGGTGCACTTTAGAAAGCAGTTGTGAGATGTTTAATTTATGGAAGATCAATAAATTTGACTAATATTTTTCCAATATGTAAAAAAACCCAAAAGGTGTAAACACAAATTATTTACTTGTCTGGATCATTGTTCAATTTCAAGAATTTACACAGCAAGTATTGCAAGGCAAATATACTTTTGCTCAAAGCAAAAAAAGTCCAGCAATATTTCCTATGCAACTGAAAAATACTCTTGAGGCATGTAACAATATATTTGTATGACTTCCATGCCTCAGCCACTTCCTCAGTAAGGTTCTGGAGAATACAGAATTTGCACATTTTGTAGAAGTTACTTATCTCTTGAAGAAGTATTACTATTTCTTGTAAGAACAGTTGCTAAACATTTGGAACTCTCCCCACCAAGAAGTCTGCTCAGAATTCAAAATCTATGCACAGTAATGATTTACATGTCCTTAAATGATTTTAATATCTCTTATAAAATCTAGGGAGTTTTGCATGACCTAGCGAAGACTGACACCTTCCACAAACAATTACATGACTGCAGAACCACTAAAACACAACAGTGAGCCATATTTGAAATGCACAGTAAAAGGCCTGTATTCATTAACCTGACTTTTTCTCAATTATCTGATACTGCTAAGTTACTAAATTCAGGGAACAAAAGGAACAGTGCTGAAATGTTCAAGGAGAATTTCAGAAACAATAGACAGATCAGTTTTCATGACCTTAAACAATAATTTCTCTTTCATATTGTTCTGCACTCATACAGAAGCTTTCTGTTAGAAGACAGGTTCTTTAAATTTATTCTGAGGTGGGCTTGGAAATGAAACTGCAAATTCAGGGCTATTCTGGATACAAATGTGCTGTACCTTACATTTTTAATTGTAAATTTCATTTTTACTACAGAATTTATAAGCACTGTAACACCAACAGCCATACATTTCTGTGTTAAGTTTGTAGTAGCAAATGTAGGTTGTATTCTAAGTTTGTTCTTAAAGCTTTTGATGTGAACTGAATTGAACTGAAGAATGCTACCAAATAAAGGGAGACAACCACGCCATCCTCACATCAACAACTTGTTTCAGGGCATAGATGAAGGACAACGCATTCAAGAATCTCTTTTGAACTTTGCTTTATATATTTAATTATGAATGAAATACCACAGTCTAAAGACAAGTAAATTCAGTATGCGTACACAGACCTAACATTCATTGGCCAAGACTTAATTTCTAATATGCAAGTTCAGCTCATCATACTGAGACACGGGTTGTGCCAACACACTCAAACCTTTCCATGTTCCACTATTCATTACAACACATAGCATCATTCCCTGGTCCCTGCCAAGCTTCAGCCAGAGCTCACTCAGTGTAAGCTGAACGCTAGCTCCAAAGGAACTCTAGAAGAACATGAGCCAGTGTTTTGTGTGCTCAGCTGCTGGTATAATTTATTAATGTGATACTGTTCCCAGTTAATTCTTCTGATTTACAAAGTGGCTTTTGAACTATATCAAGTAACTTTTCTCTTGAACTTCAGTATCACCCAGCATAAGTAGGGAAGTCATTGCTGAATTAAAAAATAAAAGTTTTATCCTAAAGAAATTAACTTCCCTTCCTTTGCAATACAGAACGAGCTGTGGAAAATGGAAACCCATATACTATCAGGACAAATTTCAAAGAAATATAAGTTACATATACTAAGCACTATAGCATAGAAAGCATAGTATATATTTCTGTGTGATATAGGAGACTGGCAGTTTCCTTTTTCTTTCAAAAACATATTCCTGGTATTGGAAAGGGATATATGCAACACACACACTGGTAAATTCTCAGCCTGGCCCCAAAGTTTGCACCAGCTCATTTCTCTATTACCACCTGGAGAAATCGGATAATACAAATCCCACGCTGTACCCTGCCCAGCAATCTGACTAATATTTAAGTTCTGGAACTACACTTATTGGACAGAAACCAGCAATGGAGCTAAAAAGTGCCAGTGATAAACTAGAAATGAGTTGTGTCTGCTCAGCTCCAAATTACAGTTTGTCCTAACCAATTATTTGGAATGTCCAAACATTCAGTTCTCCAAAGAAATTCTCCATTTTAAGTCTAAACCTAAAAATTACTTTTACAACATCAAACTGATATAATTCAAGTGAAGAATTTGTTGTCCTTTGCAAATTCAGTTCATCAGATAAGTAGAATATTCAGTGTTTATTGTGTTACGCGCATCAGCAGGACTTTAAAAATGAGAACAAGACTAAGGCTATCTGGGGAAGCTGAGTACTTTTAAAAGTTTGGGATATCTAAATCTGTCAATTTTAGCTTAATTCAAAGCCACAGGTCTTTAACATCACATCTCTGGAAAAGCCTCAGATTTGTACAGATCTAAAATGGAACTAAAGGTAATTATCTTACAGAATGGGTTTGGGAAGTTCTCTAAGTCAGAAATGGTTAGGAAAGAGGACTTCATGCTTAAATTTAGAGATTGGAGTATTTTATGCAGATGTGCAGATGACAGCATCTCAACTGAATTCTTCATCTCCTTCATTCCCTTCAAAAAAACCATGACAATAAAATAAACTACAATTAATCCGATGTTATGACTGAAATAACAAAGACTTTCCATTTCAGATTTCAGAAGGGAAAAGTTTCATTAAGTTTGTGTCACTTACATTTTAATTTACATATTTAAATTTGCATTATATGCAGCTCTGGATGCTACACTACGAAAGACAAAATATATGCTTTACTCATGCACTGTTCAAAAAAAGCAGGCATGACTAAGATGCACAGAACTTGGACAATACTCATTTAATAAACAAAATTAATTCATTAGAGGATAAGCACAAGCAAATCTATTAAGGCAGAAATTTATATATGATATTAAGGACTTCCTGACTTTTAAGTATTTGGTTTCCAGATTCTTAATAATGCTTCCATTTCTATATTTAACAAATATATTTGATTATTTATGGAACAAGAAATCAGTAATTACAGTGAAAAAAGACATCAAAAGTCTCTTGCTCTTCATTAGGATTTTACTCAACTTTGGTAGGCCTTCAGGATACTCCTCGGGAAAAAGGCAGCCAGATTATTCTTCTGAATCATATCTGAGGATCATAAAAAAGTCTCCACATCTATTATTTACAAGTAAGCAACATACTAGTTTTCATTACTCAGAAATTCTAAGTGAATAAGCATAGCCCAAATGAACCATCAAATTGGTATAATTTAATCTCTTTACATCTAACTGAAAATAGTAATGAGAACAGAGCACTGTACACTTTATTTTTTATTTATAAATGTAATAATTTATAAATTTATGAATGTATATAGTTATATATAATTTATACAAATTACAATATAATTTTAAAAATTAATTAAAACTAACTTTATTATTTAGTATTTCAATGTGTGGCTACTCATATAGCTACTAATACATTTCCTGGATGCATCTCTACCTTCTATAAGGAATAAGCAGCATCTGATTAATTATATGGCAAAATAAATGTTTATACAAGAGGCATGATTTGTACCTTATTGTTAGTTTTGCAGCAAATCACCTTTTTCACTAAGATTAGCCTCTAATTTTGAAAATAAAGCTAAAAATAATTTTATTTCTCAAATTCTTTCTCACAACACAGCCCCTGATGTGCTTCCAGTATTCTCTGTTAGGCAGTGACAGGCTACAGGCTTTTGCTTACAGGACAGCTTACTGATGGATAAATAGCATATCACATAGCCTTTTTGGTCTCTAGCTTCATGAGAAATGGTAAGTTGAGGTGCTCATGCTGAGTACAACATGACTGAAATGAAAAGAGACCCACTCATGTAGCCTATCCTCTCCTCCCACTCTCAAATTCATATGCACAAACACCACAGGCAGAAAAGTTACACAGAAGCTTATACTATAAAATAAAAAGCACAAACTTAATTGTCATGCATTTCAAAATAAGACAGAGTAACTTCTAACATTAAGGAAGGAAGAATCAGGACTTAAGATGCTTAATTCTGCAGATGACATGGGCTCAATATTTCAAAAGGTGCTGCAGACTAGAAGGTCAAAATTAGAATAAAACACAGAAACTGGAAGTGTCAAAGACTGACATACATATTTCTTTGATAATTAAAATGAAAACCTCAAAACTCTGGGTGACATTTTAGCCCTAAAAATATTCTAGTCAAATATTTTGGTTACAACAGTGTATTTTCTCATAATGCATATATGCAGTCAAGTGACAATTCATACCAGCATTAGGTTTCTAGCAGACAACAAAGCAACCTTAAACAAGTACTAATCTAAAGCTCTTTTCAACAGAGCCATTTGAGCAGCAAAAACTGCTTGAAATTCAGTGATGTTTCTCACTGTTCCAGAATGACCTGTTTTGCACTAGAATGAGCCAGGGACTTTATACATACAAACAACTATCTGCAGACAGAGATTTTCAGAACACAGACAGAAACAAGTGAAAAAGAGTTAAGGAACTGAAACCTAATTAAAGCATAGCTTAGTTTTCAACTGTCTGAAGTGAAAACTAGAAGTCATGATGTCCTTCATTATTGATTTTATCTTATATGATTTTTATAATAATTTCAATTACTTGTCTTAGGAAATTAACACACATAAATGAAAATATAAAATAAGAATTTGAGCGAATGTAATAGTACTAAAATGCCTTCCACAACAAATTATAGTACTACATTAGAACCAAATAATCTTACTGTTCGGTATGTGTTTCACAGAATGCTGTAATTATCTGAAGTATTAAAATACATGTAAAAGCATGTCTTCACAAACTAGGAAGTTTGGGTTTGCCATGATTTTGACTGGATTAACTGAGTATGAAAATGTACTACTGATTGGTTGCTGAACGCTGCTCATACAGGCACAGCTACTCAAAAGAAACACAGAGGCAGTGGGAAGAGTACAAGGAGCTGTAATAGTTGTGCATGGAACATAAAAATTCCTTTTCCTAATGCCTGCCATCAGGAGTGCAGCAGCATGGGATACTTCTTTACTTACTTTACCACATAATCTAATGTGGTTTCCCAGAGAATTACACTTTAAAGAGCAGTAGTATCATACTCTCAACTCTATTCAGGTACTCCCTCCATCCTTTGTAAATTCCCAGTGGCACACAGGTCTCACGATGTGTTACTGAACTCAGTTTGAAGACAATATCCCACAATTAACAACGCTGAAGATCTGTGATACTCATATGATACTCAGTTCATAAGTGGCAGAGAATGATAGTATTGTTTATTCATACATTTGGTTTTCTTCCCTTTTGTTCCTCTTTTTCCCTTTAGGTTGGGGATAATGTAAAGAGACTACACAAAGGTAGGTAACAGTAGAGCAGAAAAATCCATTTAATGAAATTTTCTCATAATTCAGAGAAGGATAACACTCTGCTACAAATAATGGCATAATGGCTTTCAACCTTTTTTTTAGGAGATTTCACAAGTTTGGTCACTTCCAAATAATTAAGAATTACTGCAAGACTACTAATGTATCCTCTAATATGAAAATCATGTTGTAATCATTCCATTTTATGCTATAGCATGAAAGATAAAAGAATCTAAGCCTAAAATTAGCTCTGTAACACTTACACAAACTCCTTGATGACAAGAGATTATTCCCACTCTGATACGAGGTGGGAAAATTTACAAACTTATGAAAACTCAAGATGTGGATTTTTTGCAAGTTTAGCATTTGGAAGATATTCACAAAAAAGAAAACTGTTCTCGACGGATTTGTCTTATATGACTGTCTGCAATCAGCTGAGGGAGCCTTAAACTAAAAAACAGAAGGAGGAAATTGGGAAAGACACCTTCATTTACTGTATGTGAAGACAAGGGACAAAGCAGGCCAAACACTGAAGAAAGTAGAACCAGAAGTACTTGACATTGTGAAGTTATGAAAACATCATCATACATTGTTCTACTGGTTCATTCGGGGAAGAAATCAGGAAAGCACAATGATTAAGTTCATTCTTGCTCAGTAAAGCACTGAATTAAGTACTTTCCTTTAGGTTACTGCAGTTACATTGAAGCTTGCTTGTTTTGCTGAACAACTATTCAAACTGGTTTAAACTTCTTTAATATGACATATAGGAAACCAGAGAACCTCCTCACTGGAACTTTGGGAATTGGTCATAAATACACAAATAAGGCTGTCTTCTTCTACAACTCGGTTCCAGTACGGGGACAAAAACAGACCTAGGAACCTATGTGTAGTGCAGAAAAACAGAGGTAACTGTAACTCCTATAAATTAAAAATCCATACTCTTCTTCACCAGTAAGCTTAGTAGAAAAGGCAGAAGAGAACAGACTGCGACACTTACTTTTCAATAGTAAGGAGAAAAACAGCGAAAATTCAGTGCTGGAAATCACACTGCAATGCTGCAACCTATAAACCAAGTGGTTTCTGCTGCAAAATGATTACACTGGTTTTATTCCACCTAACTGCTGGAATACTTAAAGCTGTCATTGAGAACCTAAAACATACCTATTAGTCCATTATGCTTCTTTATCTCTGAAAAAAAATATCGCTATAAAGCATTAAATATATAATACCTTAATTCAGTGCATTCTCTATCATTCCATCTTATAATTCCTCCCTTTAGTTCATTTATTTTGGTTTTGAACCACCTGACTCCTTAGCTGGTATATGGTGTATTGCTCTGGCTAAAATTTTAAAATAAATATGTATGAAATCTAGAACTCACTTTAAGTAATCTCAAGCATAACATTCTCTGCTACTCCACTGTGTGAGAACGTTCAAAGGAGGAGAGGCAAAAGCCATGATGAATTATTGAGTGATGTGTCACAGTGTGGTCTGCAACGACAAAAGATGCTTACTTACACATTCCCCCTCCACAAAGCAAGCCTCTGTTTCTGTTTTTATGTATGACATACCAAATTTATTATTTTGCTTCTTCTTAATTAATATCAAAGTACCTTATCTATATAATCTCAACTCAATGTGAGAAAAATATTTAAAGGAACTGGGCAAGTGTACAGATGCAAGTCTTCCTGTTTGTGTGACAGTACTTAAGTTTGCATTTAATATCGTGGGTTCTTCATCTACCCACAAAGTCCCTTCTACCTCATATTAACTTCTATCAGTCCTCCTAGACTGTACAAATACACTTTCAGTATACTTACATTCTGTTCTACATAGTTTAATCTGCCAGGGTGTCATACAGATTCTCTTTGCAATGGGATATACAGGTATCAACAGGTAAGTAAAAGAAGAGCACACTGACCCAAATATCAAAGACTCCATTCTCCACACTTCACAGCAGAGGACTCAGCTAAACTTGCCTTTGAATTCGTGATTCATGGCCCTTGAAGGGAGCATTTTGAAAACAGTTTATCACTCTGATGTAAGGAAAAGGCACTGAAATTGTTTTCATGGAAATTCCTACACATAGGCAGAATTCCTACACATTAACAGAATGGGCAAAGCATTCTGTTAATTAGCAACTGTTCTTTTTCCTCTTTTTACACCCTGGCAAACCTTTACATGCTTCCTCACAGTGGAGTAAGGGCATTTTTTTTGTTATGAAGCTGTAACGCCTTATGAAAAGGAGGCATCATTTGCTGCCTGTACACACACTATGTATCTACTCCCTTAAGCCGATCATCGACTGGAAGCAACTGTGTGGCAATATAAGGGTTTATGGTTAGCAGAACTATGAGGTCTTTACATGGTAAACAACAATGCCTTCAGTGGGCAAGGACTGATGGCATAGTGTCTCTTGTCCAAAAACACCTTCTATAATTTTATGATCAGAACAGGATACACAAATCTGGTTTGTGTCAAAATGTATTAACAAAACAAGTCTAAGGGTCTTTTCTGTCCTAAAATACTATTCTATAACATCTTGGCTACATAACCAGCTCTATATGAAAATATACTGCAAAAAAGGTTTAGGAGGTGTAAACATTCAGGCAATAAGCTGTATTACTCTCATAGGAAAATATCCTTCCCAGCCTCATTATTCTCTTCCACGTAAGTGTGGCAAACTAAAGAATATAAAATTCTATTTTTTTTCTGCATGTATCAATTATACTGTACATAAGCCCCTCAGCAGTATTTAAAAGATCAAGAACCGAAAACAATATTCCACTTGCTGACAACACAAAACCTAGCCAATGCAGCTTTAGAAAACTCACCATTTTTAAAAACTGTAAATACTCTTTTCCCACAGATGGAGCTCACTTAGGAAACTGTCCCAGCTACAGTGGTCTATTATATTGGTTGATATGTTGGGGGGGGGTGTAAAAAATACACCCACCCACCCCATGCATAATATTGCTACATTGCTACATAGTATTCATTTATAAGTCATTACGCTCACCAATATTTTATTTTTACAGCCTGATAAAGATGTTCTCAGTGCTATCCATATGAACAGAACTGTTTGCATGGAATGGAGGAACACACAACAATAAAAGAGTAACTGGCCACAATTTTCCAAACTAAATGCCCACGTGTAGTGCTAGAGAAAATGAAGCCCTGAAAGACGTTCAAAGAAAACTTGAAAAGAATTTCCACTACATGTATGAGTCAAGCTCTCAGAAATGGGATGCTATAACCCTCATGCTTGCTTTCTCTAAAATAGTTAACTTACTCCTGAAAGCTGACTGTCCTTAGAGCCAGAAGATTTTGTCCAGCTGCTTGAAGAAATAGAAAAGTCTTCATAGGAAGAAATACAGAGTTTTCCGATACCATTTCTGGTACCACATTTCAAGTAAGCTCCCACACAGCTTCCTACGATCAATACAAATAAGCCGAGATGCTCAAGAATATAAAGCAGAAACCCAGACACTAAACAAAGAGGTCTCATACAGAGACATTTATATAGAAGTCTGATAAATCTGCCTCAGGAAATTCAACACCTCATGTAGCAAAGGTGTTGGCTCCCAATGTTGCTCCCACAGCAAGTGGAATATTCTTTCCTCTTCGAAAGAAATGGAATAAAGAAATGGAATAAACTTGAGCAAGTTCAGGGCTGATATTTGACGGTTCACCAAGAACCCAATTTGCAGAATATTCAGAAGAACCTGCCACAGATTGGTAAGAAAAAATTCCATTCTTTGTCTGAGGCTTGCCACCAACACAATAACAGCTCTTGGTGTTCTTGAGTCTCCAAAAAGTAGTATTATACAGTGATAGCAGTCCTCAGATACCATGAACTAAGAATATAGCTATCATGTATTACAGACCCAGAAAGTCCAGTGTTCTTGTACATGGACTACAAGCAAGTAAGAAAAACAGCCAAAATTGGTGGCCACTAGACAAGAATACTGTTTAGAACAGTAAAAGCAGCTCAATCTCAAATCAAAGGTAGTTAAAAGTATATCTAGAAAACCTTTTTGTCATGTCTTCAAGCACAAACATATTTCTTTTTTTAGTGAGAGAAAAGTCTGATGAACTCAAAACTGAAATGTCATTATGTGAAAGGTCTGACTTTTTTTTTTTTTTTTTTTTTTTAAGTTTTCTTCTTGTGCCATAAAATAACTGTGGAGAAGCTATGCATAAGTTAGTGAAAGTGGGTTTTTTTTTTTATTTTGGTGGGGGTTTTTTGTTGTTGTTGTTTCGTTTGGTTTTGTTTTCTTTTTTTAAAGTCTTATTATCAGATACCATGTAAAAAAAAAAAATCCTGACATCCTAAAGTAAGACGACCGACACGATCCTGTTAAAGAAGCAAAAAAATTCCTTTAGATTTTTCCCAAATGCATACCTGTCAGCCACAGATTTAGTTAGGATTACAAGAGCTCTGATGTACAAACAAGACAGCATAGTTTCACCTGGTTAGTATTGGATACAGCTCCTATCTCACAACTGCAGATGTAAACAGTTGGACACTTGCAGCCAATCAGCTTGGTCACTGCTTTATCATCAAATCAAAAGCATTGTAAAATAAATGGAGAATTGAAAGGATTAACATCACACTGACATTAGTTTTTCACCCTACCATAACTTGCCCTGAAGCAATTAGTATTCCAATATTTATAAAACAAACAAACAAAAAAACAACCAAAAAATCCCAAACAGAAATCTTCCAGTGGTGGTGGTGATCTCACTCACAGAGTTTCCAATGCAGTAAAAGTCCACAAAGCACAGCTGAAATTCATGAGAAGTTCCACAGCACCATTTTATTTCAACGCATTTTTTAAAGGTAGTAAGATGTTGATCTCTTATATCACTTGTTAAAAAGAAGCAACAGGGAAACACTTCAGTACACAGATGATGATAATTCCAACAATGAGCTTCAGAATATGAAGTCATACATTCAGAAGAACATTTTTTTTTAAACTGTTATTGTTTAAGGGACAAAACATACCAAGATTAATTTTACAAAATGCATAATCGAATAATGTCAGAGCAATACTATCCCAATGATAATTGCTGCACCCCTGTTTAATATAATTCAAAAGATAAATTTTCCTATTTGATATTTAACAAATGATTAGTTCATCTGGAGAGTTTTTCTGGATGAATTACATCTTTATTATAAAACTAAAAGCTATTTTGAAAAAAATCAATTTACTGATACAATGCAATACGGATGTAGAACTTCCTTTTCCATTACATGACAATTTGTCACACACGATGTTTGCTGTGTGACAAATATCTGAACTGGGAACTAGATCTGCAATCAGTTAGGATTCACTTAGGGACTGTTCCCTTAGAATCATGCAAAGCTCCTCAGATTTCACTGGAGTCCCGCAGAGATGTTGCCATCTGGTGCTGGAAAAACAAGGAGCTGGAAGAACTTTTAAGAGTTGGTAGTAAAACCTACCATGTATTATAAGACTACCTGCCAACCACAGACATGCAAGCCTTCTGCTTACCAGTATATGCAACCTAAGGCACAACTAAGCAACTATTTACAATCAAGAGCAGCAGATTCTGAATAAAAATAGATTGGGACATCATCACAGAGGCTGATATATTTTGGAGTTACCTTGGCATTTTCACAGTGTAGAAAGAAAAATGAATCAGTTATCTAATTTCCTTAGCTAGTACAATCAGTATTTTCAGTTACCTGTGCCAAAAGAAACACTGCATTCATTGAGATGCTACTCTCTATTTCATTTAATGATTCTCCCCAGTTTTGACCAAGGCTTCTTTTTAGTAGTCCCTTTTTTACTACTAGGGAAGACAGTACCTTCTCTTAGATAGCAGATACTCAAAAGGATGAGAACAGAAACTTTTGTAACAATTTAGTCAGCCCCAAGGTGCATAGCTTTCCAATGACTCTAGATTTTCAAACACTACCATTTTTCTCTCTCTCTCTCTCTCTCTTTTTTTTTTTTTTTTTTTTTTTAAGACTGCAAAAGCCTGGAGATTGATTTTGGTTGAAAAAGTAAGAATTCTGTATATTTACAAAACTGACAGCAGGAGGCTGAAATTCAGACCTGAAAAATAACAACTTAAATGGGTTTCCAACTAAAATGCAACCTTCACTCACTCCGGAAGCAAGACACCAAAGAATGGGTCTAAACTCTGGTACTGGCAACGTAAACAGGCATGACAAAAAGCTTATGTCATGACTGTTACGACAAGACGTTACACAATGTTAAGTAAAATTTGGTATTTTAACTCTTTAAGTAATCTTTTAAGGAGAACAAAGATGACAAAACTGGTTCTTCCTTGCATGGCTTTTCCAGAAAATAAAAGTTACCAGGTAGCCTTAATCAAATTTATTGAGAGATTTTAAGATAGCAAGTGCAAGATCTACGAAATGATCCAGGGTTCTCAAAAGCAGTGAAATGGCTGTTACTTGTTTTTAAATAGTTTGATTTGTGCAAGAGAGTGGAAGAAATCGGGCACTGATGCACGAGTGATTAATATTTCATACAACTCAGTCACAGTCACAAACAAATGGACCAACACAGAAAAATAAATGTATCTAAAATACTGACTGCAACTACATAATTTAAAATTATTATGATTCTATATATAAAATATTATTAGATTGATTAATATGAATTTCAGTTGTATTAGCCACTAAACATCACTGTTTCTAACTAAATTTCACAAATCCTTTTTCCAAATATCTCAGCCCAGGTTTGCTGGAAGTTTGGTCAAATCCCAAAGGACACTAATGCAATCTAAAGAGACAACCTGACCCTGTCACATCATCACTATGCAACTGACCAAGTTAGTATCACTGAGATAAGGTACCAATGGTTGATCCACAATGTCAAGACACTCTGATGAGTTTATTTTCAAAACAGTGAAGAACACAAAATCTACGTGCATACAGGTGATGGAGGGGAACAATACAGACAAATTCAGTAGAGAGGAGAGAGCATCATTATTTTTTATTTCCAAAAGTTAGAGAAGACGGTTTGAAGAACAGTGCTATTGGGAAGGATAAAGAGAACATCAGACAAGGGAAGAATTCTGAGTGTGAAAAATTGCATTTGTGAAAGTGAACAGGAAGAAGTTGGAAAAATGTGAAAATGCAAACCTGATGACAGTATGTGAATGTTACTCAATCTAGGGAAGTTTACTTAAAGTACTACTCCAGAAAAATCTCTTCAGCTCAGAAACAGTAACTGGTCACTAAATTACACAAAGACCAGAAAGTTCTGGAGGTTGACACAACAGCACAGAACTTTATAGCTATATTCACGTACAAAATTTAGAGAAAGGAAAGCAAGAAGAAAACACTACAGCATTATGAGGCAGAGAGAAAAAAAGGTATGAGCAGCAGGACAAGCATACGAAAAACAATCATGACATCAGATACCCAAGATAACAAAAAGTGCAGAAAGGACAGAAAGCTCATAGCTTGCAGCTAATCCAATGACAATAGGGGTCAAAGTCACAGCTTTCGGAAGGTACAGGCACCATGCAATTTCCCAAGCGAGTGTAAAAGTATTTGGTGCAACTGCACCATGTACTGATATTGAAATCTCTCTGCTCTTGTTTTCAAAGAAACAGTGAATATGAAGAAGCACCTCAGTGTAAAAAATTAGGTTTTGGTGGTGGTGGTTGCACACGTACACAGAAAGAAGTTAGTCAGGACAAGCAGTACACACAAATGATGAAGCATAAGATAAACCATTAAGAACTGTGGTTAAGCCATTTATAAGTTGCACTAATGGGTCTGATTTTGACCTCCACCAGTCTATCTCTACTGTGGGAGTAATATATGACCAGTAGAGGAAGAAGAATTTATCAACACAGCTGAATTCCTGGTATAAAACATGTGAAGATGAAACAAACTACATACTCTACTTATTCCAGGATACGTGGCTTGTTCCTTGGCAGAGCCTTTCAGCTAGGGTATATGATAAAGATGTTTACTTCCAATCACCTCTCTGCTTTTTTGGGGGGTGCACTGTATTACTGCTCTTTGCAGCATGCCTGATGTTTATTTACACAATTCACAGCTCAACAGATGTTATGTATTAAAAACAAAACAACAAAACCCATCAAAACCCAAAAAGTCAACACATAGAAGTCCCAAGACTACAAATAGAAAAAAAATTGCATCAACAGTAAAGAAATTTGGGAGAGGCACTGATGCAAAACAATTATTAGAGCCTTATAATGCCTTCTGAAGACAGCAGGTTAATATGGTGATTCTGGTAACATCAGTGAATAACCTGTTTTGTTCCTATGTTTTATCTCCTTATCACTCTGCCTCAAAGGATTTACAATCTAATTAAGCAGTTGGGCTTATAGTCGTCCCCCCCCGTCTCTCATCACCTCCTTTCTTATCTTCTGTTGTTAACGTACTGATGACAGGCAAGAGGGGAGAAAATTCAGCTTAAGAGTTGATTGACAGGAAACTTTATTTTCAAACACAGAACTTTGAAACCAGGTATATATCAAACCCTAACAAATCATAAAGCAAGAAAAGTTAAGCTGCTTCAACCATAACTTTTTCCATGGGAATAACAAAAACAGCAGCAGAGAGATGAACACAAAATAGAAGGACCCAATATTAGAAGCGGCAGTGCTGCTAGCACCACTCAAACTAGAACACCAGGATACTACCACTGCAAACAGTCATTTTGTCTGGCTTTCCTGAGAAACTCCAAAACAGATTAATTCAGTTCTTACTGAAATCATGTATGATTTCTAGTTTCTCATATGGATCCCAAGTCAGGCTGTCACCGCAGCCCAGCTTACCTCACTCCTTCAAAAGAGGTCAAACAGATTTCATTAATCTGAGCTCCCCCTGCTGCTGCCTGCCTGCGCATAGCCTCTCTGCAGGGCAGACTGCATCCTGCATCCTGGCATCACTCAGGTCAGCACAGCTGGTCTGCAGCTGGCAGATCCAGAAAGCAGATCAGATCAGGTAACACGCACTTGGCAGCACTGCCCTATCATCACATTTTAAAACACTGAATAAAAAGCACAGATTTCTGTGGGCGCAAGCAAAGGAAATTCTTACAGTTTGTCTACGTCTTTACAGGCTTTGGAGATAGCTGTGAAAGACTAAAATGTTGAAATAACTTATGTGTACAGGTTTCAGGCCATATGTATCTAGTTATGCATCTAGTAGGCATCCATTTCTTGTGTACAGATTTTTCACCTGGAAATACTTTCTGACAGGTAAAAAGTTGGGGTGGGGGAGGGAGCATCCTTTGCAGCCTTAACTTTGCATCCTTACTGTGAAAGTTCATCTGAGCCAAAAAAAGACAGCAATCCAGCACTGTCAGCACAGATGGAAGTCTAGAATGCCTCTAGACAGACTTTTCCCCTTCTGCACCTTCCCCTTCCCCTGTCTTAATATAAAATAAATGTCATTTTAACTACAAGTTCCTTGGAATGGTAAAGGGGTCTTATACTAAAATAGGAAAGGTAAAACAACACTGCATAAGAAGCAATGTGCTGCAAATCCTACAAATACCTAAATCTATGAAATGTCCCAGAAGGCTTTGGAAACCTTCTAATGCATAAATTCTCTATTGTCAGACACTTTTCCCCAGTATTTTCCAGCTTGTACTCAAGAACAGTTTTAGCATTAGTTCTGTTTAGTTGTACTTAGCAAAGTTGTTATTTTTATGTCATTAGGTGTCATCTTAGGAAGATTTTCATTTAAGAAACACTGATCTAGCTTAGAATCAGAATGTGCTGTGCCTGTATGATCCTTATACAGCGGATTTAACATCATCATCTCCTGATAACATAGCGGAAAGAATATCTAGTATTTTAATAACAAATATTTCTGTTTATTTATCTGTATACTTCTTCAGAGTTTTACTTTACCGCAAGCTGTAACACAACTTCATGGGAAAAGTTAGCAGCTACATTGTGACAGTGATTATTTTTGCCGTCAACGTTTTCCTTCTCTTTCTTTTACGGGAAATCCCCCCACCCCCCACCCCCATTTTATTCCAGCAGCAGGTGAGTTTTAGAAGGTGTTTAATAAGCTAAATTTGATTCATTTCCAGAATTATAAGCTATCTGTGTTATAAACGTCCAAATGCTCCGTATC
This sequence comes from Falco biarmicus, assembly GCF_023638135.1. Classification (NCBI taxonomy): domain Eukaryota; kingdom Metazoa; phylum Chordata; class Aves; order Falconiformes; family Falconidae; genus Falco; species Falco biarmicus. The sequence goes on along the minus strand of NC_079311.1, from coordinate 25,798,641 downwards.
TTTTTTTGCAAGTCTACTCAAAGAAACTCAGGAGACAATCTCAGTCCATAGAATACTTTGCAGTTATTTTTTTATGTCAGTTTCTTACAATATGTTGACTCCTTTTGCCTCGACATTTGATATCTATTTGCAATTTAATTGCAATTATTGCTTTCCTGAAATACACTTTAAGTTTTAAATTTGCAAGAATAAAGAAAAGCTTTACATCAGTAGTTCCTTGTTAGTTTGTTGTGGTTTAAGGAATTAAAAATGCAGTAGTATGATTGTGAAATGAAAGGTAAGTAGGTTACATTAGTACACAGTATTGTATAGATAAAATGTAATACAAAAAAAGATTTGGTATTTTTGTTGAATGAAACAGGAACATTACGATCAAGGTAGAATATAATTTTTTTCTCTTTGGAAGGCTCTCTGAAATTATTTTGTGTCATGTACTTCTGGGCCACTTGTTTTATCACAGCAACTTAGAAACCTTTTGGGACCACTTCATTAAGAAGGAACAGTAAAATTGTCAGTACATGTTTCCAAGTAAGTTGCTAAATTTCATGATTTTTTTTTTCATTAGGAAATATGCTTAGCCAGATATACATACTGCATTATTAGGAAGCCTAGAGGCTACCAGGGCTGCTGCTTGCCAAAGGCCGAGCCAGCTGCTCTCCGGGGTCCTGCAATGCCCCACAGCCTGGTCGTCACAGCTCAGAGAAGCAGATGGTGAAGAAAAGAAATAAAGCAAACATACCGACAAACCCCAGCATCGTTTAACTACATCCATAAAAGCTAAGGGTCTATGTTCCACTGAGCTATGATTTTATTGTGAATACACACACTTTAAGATGACAATTGGCATACTGCACTAGCTTCAGCTGTTTTTCAACCACTATTATGAAGAAAAAACAACTACTATTTGCCCTCTAGGTATCTGGAACCTATATAATTAAAATATAACTCTAAGACAAGATTTTCAGGTTTTGGGTAAAACAAAATTAATAAATCTTGTATCACCATTTCTTTTTCAAAAAGGCTTTGGGAAATAATATCAAGAAAACTACTTCTGAAGAAAATACTTCTTTCTCACTGCCATTTGGCATAGAGGTTTAGAGGGGAAACCTAGTGCAGATCCACTGCAGACAAATCAGAATTTGTGATGTTTATAGGGTAGATAAAGTTGGACGTGAGTGAACTGGACCAACGGAATTAATATAATGCAGATCTATGAGAATGAAGACAAATTGCGGTTGTAAGACTTAGGCCCTGAAGAAACATGTATGTCTGGATCTTGTAGAATCAACAAACATCTGACTTCCTTTGTCTCCACAGATAAAAATTCAAGATGCTTAAGTGGGTTTTAATAGGCTCACAAGCAATATAAATTTAACTACCATAACTGCTAGCACAGATATTTCACAAACATTTGCTTGTTGTCACTGTCAAGCAGTTCTATCCTTGAATAAAGCTTTGTGAAGTGCTTGAACTAACATCTGCAATTCTTTTAATTAGATCAGCTCACCAATGAAGAAAAAGTTGATTTTTACATATTCCTCACAATAACAGTTTCATTCAAACCCAGTTTTTGAAATATGAAGTACTGTAGAAGAAGGAGATTACAACTCCTTCTTCCACTCTACCAATTTAAGAGTCAATTCAGCAATGTATTTCAGCATATGCTCTAGTTAACCACTTGAATATACTCAAATGAGATTAGCAAGATTTTAGCAATCAAAAGCAGCACAGGATTATTACATTCTTATTTTCAAGTAATTTGTGACTTGGAGTCATACAAAAACAAGCAGAAAAACCAGCAGATTATTAGTTACTTCAGATGAGGGAGCTGTAACTTCTGTCAGGCACAGAAGTATTATTTTGTTAGAACCTCCTAACAGAATATACATACCTGTTGTGATAGTCTTCCAGCACCCACAAAGCTCTTTGCTCTTGACTTTTTCATGAAAGAAGTGACCCCCACTGCTCTTTCTTTACTGGAATCTTACATTCCATTTAAGGATTATCCAAGGTGTTACCCAGTAAGAGTACAAAAGTTCCATATGCAGAGTCTTCAGACAGTAATAACAATCAGCAATACAGGAATATTTTACTCAAGCTAATTTGGAAAGTGAATCTATAGTAATAGAGACCAATTTATTCTCCTCGCATTGGTTAAAAGCCCTAGACACAAACATAATGTTGGCATTCTTTTTTTTCTGTGGTAGACCATACGTTCCTCTTAGCAGTACATGGCAACACTACTTTGAGTAGCCCCACAGCAGGAGTCAGCCTTCTGCCTTGCTTTCCGAACAACTATCAGGCAAGTATTCTCTTTCTGCTCAGATGTCAATCACCTTCACTTTCAGGGATCAGAATGAATCTCTCTCCCCAGCTTTTGTGTGCAAAATACTGTTTTTCATTTAGAATTTGCACAGGACCTGAATGGATGACTGCTGCTAGCATATTAATACTAAGCTACCATCCTTGTCTAGTCAAGGAGCATACAATCATGTTGCCAGCTCTCAGCCACCCAAAATGAAACAAGTTTGCCTAATCTTCTGCTGAACTCTGCAACAGTGAACCTTTTGTTCTTTGTCCTGCAAGGGACTATCAGTATGTACATGGCCAGCTTGCAGATTTCAATGATTAAAGCACCAAGTGATTGCTATGGAATGATACACAACTATGGGGCAGCAACTTTTTAGATATTTAGTTCCTTCCTAGATTTTAACAATCCCTTTCTAATAATCTGTTACTACCTTTGGGCATTGCAATATATACATCTGCATCAGAGGATGTAACATATTCACAGAAAAGTAATGGTATAAATGTTGTACACAATTCTCCATTTATCTGTTTTTTGTTTTGTTTTGGGGACTGGTTCTTAAAGGTTTGGGTTCGCTTTTTTTTTTTTTTTTTTTTTTTTTTTTAGTTATTATGCCACTGCAATTACATCTAAAGATTAAATCCAATTTACTGGAAAACCAAACCCAAACTCAGGCAACTGCAGCCCTAAACAATTTCTATGTATAGTGATTTCCAAATATAAAGACGACAAAAATTAAATATAATAAAAAGGTGGGGGAAGAAGATGAAAACACACATGTAATATGAATACCAAATGCTATTTTAAACTTCTAAAGACACCCAAAGACACCGATAATATGGGTGAAGCATACATAAATGACCCTGACAGCTTTTTCAAGGAAACATTTTATCACGTAAGTGATAGTAAGAGGAAGAAGTGCAAAGTATTTATCTGTATTAATCATATCATTCTCCATTAAAAGAGTAAAGACCACTAAAGTTTTTAACAAAATCTGTGTCATCTGTGAACACACCTTTATCAAAATTTTGCACAATCCGTTATTTTGAAAAATGGTGTGTTCTACTAAAGTTAAGTATGTAAGTTCCAGTTTTTCACAAAATATAAAGTTTACTGGTGTATTATTATCAGCCTCTTCCTGTAAAAAGAAAAAAAATCTGGTACTACACCCATCTTATCTAAATAAGCACACCAAATACCTTTAGTTGCAAACTGAAAATAAGTGTTTCTTATTTTTTCAAGTAGTATGTTTAATATCATTTAGTTTCTTATCAGACTTAGTGTTTTGCAAATGCCTTCCAAATATTCCAATAAGCAGAATGTACTTTAAAAAAAAAAAAAAATTAGGAAAAGATACATACCCATAAACCCTACTAGAAGCATTTAAACCTTGTCAGTTTGACATTGAGTATTCTCCTCCTCAAATATACTTAGTTAAGTTGCATGACTTCTTTTCTGAATTTCTTTCTTTTCCCGTAAGAAAAACTTAAATCTGAATAAGTTAAACACAAGGCTCAAATGAAAAGATTACATAAGACATGACTTGCATAAAACATGAAATAGAATCATGATTATACCCAGCAAAACAGAGAAATCTCACATTTAAGTTGTTACAGCCACAGGACAGTACAAACCATTCAAGAAGGCTCTTTAATAAAACATGAAGGGCTTACGCCATTTTGCCTGGCTGGACTTGTAATCTCTTAAAAGGTCTTTAGGCTAATTATATCTAAATACCAATTTTTCTCTGAGACACTACAGAAGCATTACACAATATGTAAAGAAAAAAAACCCAAACAACCCAGCATGGCCTTTTTAATGTCCTGCTAATGTCCTAACGCTTTAACAGTAATTACAGAGATGTACGGTGAACCAGAATTTATGAAGCTAATCACTGCATAAAGCATACATTACATGAGACCTACTTTAAAGGTTACTGTAGGTTATATAATACCAACTATAGCCATGCTTTCAGTTACATGAAAACGGGGGGGGGGGGGGGAAAAGACAGTATGCGAGGAGAATTAAAATAATTTACATGTATTCTTGCCCAATTTTGGCAGGCATATGAGAGTCCTAGAGAAGTTGCAGACATCTGTTCTAGGGCACCATGCTACATTTAAAAAAGCCTGAATATGGGTAGAAACTAACTTGAATTTACTGATAAAACCAGAGAAGAGTTTTGTACAGTACTTTTATTTATAAAATACTTCCAAAAATGCTAAGAATGTGCATTGTGGTAGCTATGGAAAAACTATTTTTTCAGGGATAGTAGTAAAATGAAATTTTCTGTTCCATACATCTAAACAATTCTGCATTCACCCACTCTTTGAGCTCTGTCACACGGTAGCAACAGTTAATCCATTGGCATTCCTTTCCTCCTTGTAATATTCCTTCTTGTAATAGAAGACACTATTACAACTTTCTGAACTGGTTGCTACTATTTGTAGCAAAGTTCAACACGCTCATCTTAGGATAGAGAGGTCAGCAATGATACATTGTGCAGCTACCAAACCCCTGATACAAATGGCCACCAATCCTAAAGCATTTATGTCACAAAGATCCTACAGAACAATTCCTGTTTCTCAAGGTTTTTAAACATCAGCAGAGTGTATAGCGACGAAATAACTACAGTAGATCAATTTGAAATTTATTAACTATCTTCATCTGCACTTGTCTGTGAGAAGAAGGACCCCTTGCAATGGTACGGACTGTAGACTGACAGGGTGGGAAGCAGTTCTGCATAAAAGGACTTGGGGTCTTGGCAGAAAGCAGAATGAACATGCGCCAGCGGTGCACCCTGGCCGCAAAGGCTGACTGTACCCCCCCACTATGGTCTGCGGTTGGAGCACAGGCCCTGCAAGGACAGGCTGAGAGAGGGGGGCATTTTCAGCCTGGAGGAAAGATGGTTTGGGGGGGGACATAAAGCAGCTTTCCTGTACCTACAAGGTCACCAACAGGACAGAGCAAGGCTCTTAATAGGAATGTATGCTGGGAGAATGAGAAAAACCTGTGTAAACTGAAACCATGGCTCCGAACTGGGTGTCTACTTCAGACTTTTTCCCCATGGAGACAGTCAGGCAGTCACAGAGGTTGACCAGAGAGGCTGTGCAGACCCTGTCCTTAAAGACTTTGATACCTGTCTCTCCTGGTCTAATCTCACAGCCGGTCCTGCTGTGAGCAGGTTGGAAGACAGGCCTCCTGAGGTCCAGGCTGAATGATCGTAGTCTAATTATATCTTATACTAGTAAGCCAGTGGTTTAGGAAAATTTAAGACAGTTACAGTCTGAAAATGAAAAAAAAAACCAACCCCACCACCAAACAACCAACACAGTAATCACTTTCTAATTCGTTCTAAGATATAATTAATATTTAAAATCTGCTTCATTTCAGATTTAAATGTCTATTTCCAAATACAAGTTCTTTCAATACCTACTTACAGATTTCAAAATTTCACTGTTATCTCAAAACCCTTCTACACCTGTTTTTAAGTGAATTGCCTTTGAATCTTTCTGAAATGTTAGAAGACCGTATCTTTTTATTTAAAAAAATAATAATATGGGAACTGTTTGTCATATTGTCACATTATCCTTTTTAAGGGTACATGCAAAGATGAAACAAGCTCCTTCATGCTAGCCCCTTTCAACAAATGCTGTTTTGTCACATTAGATAGTAGCTTGAGTTCACTTTACTCTTTATAATCCCTAAATCTGTTTCAGAACCACTGCTCTCAAAGATGTAACTCTTTCCTCATTGTGTAAGTATATTCTGCATTCTGTGTTTCCCAACATAAAATTTTGTATATGGCTATATTGAAATGCATTCCCAACATGCACTCAGTTGACTAAAATAATCTAGATGGCTTGGCATCAACAGTTTGTGTTCATTTTTATTTACTACTTCCCTCCTTCTGCATCATCCACAGATCTTACCAGCTCTAATTTAATATACACCTACAAGATACACATCCAAATAATGAATGACTGTTGATCTCTTACCAATCTCTTTCAATATATGATGCCAGCCTCGGTTCCAATTAAGAAAGCAAAATGCATGGAAAAAATAAGAGTAACATTCTAAAGTAAAAGAACGATGATATTATCTTCATTCTGAAGGATATAAAAATTGGATTTATAAGTATGAGCTAGACTAGTCTTCAAATTTATGAATAAATAGGTATTTCATAGTCCCTATTCTGTTGCTTGAGAAAGAAACAAATGTGACAAGGCTGCCCAGGAAGAAGAGGCTTCCCAAGCAATCATGTGTTACGTCCCTTGCAAGGGAATACCACAGTTACAAATCTCAGCTTTTGATAAGCATTAGAGAACTCCCAGTACTACAGCAGCAAGTGACACATTCTGATCTCTTTCTGCACGCATTTAACAGATACTTAGTTCTTCTTTTGGGAAGCACAGCACAAGTGAAAAATGAATACAGTAAATCTCTGATCTATAAAACGCTGTCTTTATAAATAAATGATACTACACTTTACTTAATTTAGTCTTTTTTCAACATATGAAAAGAATCCTGCAGAGCTACAAATACTACAGATCTGATGTATCATATTAAATCTTAAGACAGTCAAATTATTAGATATTGATATATAGCCATTTCTGCTTTTCTTAAACTCAATTCCCAATTTTTACAATGAATGATCTCTATCCACTTTAGCTGTGCTTTGTAAATGAACAATAAATATTTGTGATCTTTTAATTAGTAGTCCTTAAAAAGATCATTTCCCCATCTTATTTTATAAAGGAAGAAATTGAGTCATCGAGTGTTTAAATGAGTTAAGCTAAAAAAAGACGGTACAGTAAAGCCTGTAATAGCACTGAACTGATACCATATTCACAGGACTGTACTAGTTTCCCAAAATGTCTCAGCATTTCTTTTTTTTTTTTAATCCATCTCCTATGCAAATACATAATGCTCTCTTCCTTAAGTATAAAGTTTATCCTGCTTACAATATAGAACAATGTTAAAAATAAAACCTCTCCTCCTGAGATATCTGCCATTTAAAGTCAAACTAGTTCGAAACTTTTAAGTTTCAACTACTCTTTAAAAACTTTTAAGCACACATTAATCAATGAATACAATTCAGCAGAAAGTGTGGGTCAAAAGTGAACTACTATCATACACAACACTGCTTCATCTTGTTAACTTCAGTGTCTCAATCCACTGACCCCTCCCAGAAGTTTAGTACCTTGTTCAGTGTACCAAGAGCTGAAGGAAATGCAAGTGTCCAGGCTCTACTTCTTTGTAGATCCTTGGAAATACACTAGTAAGTAATAGAAGATCATTTTACAAGGTCTATCAAAAGTCCCCAAACAACAAATACCTACATATTATGACCTTTCAAAGATTATGAAATAATAGTTAAAGAGTTTCCACCTTGGCCTTTGTTTTCCATACAACAGAGAAGTGGAAAGGTCACAGCACCTCCAAACCCTGGCACAATTCTTCTCTCTAAAACCTGTTGTTCTATCCTTTTCTGCTGAAAGTACTCAGATATATCTGCCAGAATGTTGACTAACTAGATGATAACAGACATAGGATGAAAAACCTAAATTAAAACAAATACATCTAGACATAATGTCTAGCCCCACATACTATCAGTTTATTCTTTCTTTTGGGAAATAAGCAGAAGACTCTAGTCTCATGAGTCTCCCACTCAACTCTCACTCAACTCCTACTTCACACCCACAATACCAGCAATCCTGAGGCACAGCACCTGTAACACCAGTTCTATTAGATCTCACCATTTCAACCAATTAAAAAAAAAATAATCAAAAAAGCCATAAACACAACCAAAAAAGGATGCTATGCAGGGGTACATAGAGCACGGAAGCACGGAAGATTATAGTCCATCTAAGGCTGATTTAACCTTTCAAGAAGACTTCCCCATGAACTCTGAAAATAAAGTGATGAAAAATGCACTGTGTGGTAAAAGTATTGGTTCAAAACACAACAAATCGGATGCTGAAATAACCCTAAAGCCTGCTCTAACCAAACATACCAAGGTAAGGTTGCCCAAGAACCTATGGAGGGCCTTGTAGGACTTGCAGGCAGTCAGGTGACATATGGCCAAATACTTCACAAGAAACAGCAGCTGCACAGCCATTCTGTCACAGGTGTTCTTTTGAATTATGCCAGTCTACACACCTGGATAAAAAAATTCAGCTAGCTCACAGTTCCTGTTCTTCTGGGACCAGCTGTAAGCAGCTGTCTATGTCTCTGCTTTTTGTTACTGTTCTAGACCCCCTTTATAAACATGGCGCATTGGTAATTCATGTTTTGCCTTCTAGGTATTTTGGATACCTGCACTGCTATGAATGCCTCCATGAATATCTCCATCACATTGCTAGAGAATGCAGCCCAAAAGCAAACCATCTTTCAGCAGTATACTTCCTATGTTCATATTTCCCATGTACTTATCATATGTAAACAAAACAACTTTATCTTAAAACCATAATTGAGAGATTAAGTCAATTTATGGATTGCTTGTTTTGTTAATTTTAATTCAATGTTCCAGTTTGACACATACAGCTCTATTAGGTGTTGTTACAGAAACAACCTGTGATCTGACACAGTGACAATCACTTTGGAGGTATGATGGAAGATTCAGCTTTTCTCTTAGGTTATTTCCAGGCATGTGGATTAATAATTGGCTTATTTGGAGAAAAACTCATTTTTTTGGCTATGTTCCAACAGTGCAGACATCTGGGTTTTTTTCATTTTTTCATACCTTGAGTGATTTCCATTGAAGGCAAGAAATGAGAACTTCAAAAGTACAAATACTTAACCACAGATTGCTGTATCACTTCACGTTCCTCTGCTGAACCCTTCACAAAGAAAACCAATACCAACTTCAGTACCAACCTTAACCTCGATTGTAACTTTCAATCTTTAAAAGACATTTTTTCTGTTTCCACTGACTTGGTTCTCATTTCTGTCAGCCTGCCCCTCAACAACCTATTCAGTTTGGTGCAACTCCTTTGAAATATCTCCAATTTTATGAAACTTTTAGTGCTCTTCCATTTCTGAAGATTTCCCTTAAAATTAATTTATTCCTTGCTGATTATTTAAATAAGAACACAATTTACAGATAAGATGATACCATACACTGAGAGTCCTTGAAACTTTTTTTGGATAAAAAATGGCCTCAACAATTTCTTAGTACAAAACATATTTTCAAGACAACATGTAGAAACATAACGCACAATTAATATGGCTGTCAGGAGTGTACTTAAATTATACTGATAACTGACATCTGTTTTGTGTATGTATCTTGGAGAGGATCAAGAATGAAAGAGCAGGGAAAGAAATGAAAGCAGAAAACACAGTGTCTTCGTTAACATACTGCTGTCTTTTTTGATATGTACTACATCAAAATTAGCTGAAGTATTTCAATATTTAACATTACTATGCATTAAAAATACATTTTGTTACCAGTTCAAGTACTTGAATAAATGATAATCTAGTCATTTGCTGTAACTCTGTAACCATTTCAGATTATGCAAGTTCAATACAAAGGTTAAGGAGGTCTCAAAGTCTTTGTAAGCAGGAAAAAAATAGGTCTTCTAACAAACGTAAGCTTGTATTTGCATCACATGAGTCTCTGCTTTATTTAACAAGGTGAAATTGATACAGAACTTACTCTGCATTACTGAATGCTGTTCCTGCATTCAGACAGATTTCACAAAGCAGTCAATAACTTTCACTGTTTATTTTTGAATTAAATTTACTATTTACATATTTAATATTTTATTCTTAATCAAGAGCTGGTTGGTTGTTTTTCTCTCCCACACTCTCATTTAGAGAGTACTGTATTACTGGTTGTTTGTGCTCCTGAGTAACCTGCAAAATATTCCCTTAATGGTGTATAAAAGACTATCTTTACACAAAGTCACACACACACACAGAGAAAACACCTGCCACAGAGGGGAGAAACAGACTAGTTAATTTACCACTTAATCCTTTAAATTTCAAAATACTGCATACATCTGATCTCCTCATGCAATAACATAAGCCTTTGAAAGGTTTCTAATTTAATTTTTGTCTGACAGCAGGTAAGGAAGACAGTGTCTTCAGTTCTAAGAAGCTGTAAGACTTTATAAGGTTTATTATTTAATAATTTTTATCTACAAAATGTGATAGCAGGTGAGGAAGACAGCATGCAGTTATAAGAAGCTAAAATAATGACTTAAAGACAATAAGAGTGTTTCTATAAAACTGCTCATTCCCTTTAACAGGGCAAAAAAATTTTATTAGATTATTGTGCATATTTTAGTATGTAAGTAAGAAATAGTTCCATGTTACTGTTCCTACTCTACTACATCCTCAATGAGTAGACTCAGAAAAAAGTTATTTGGCAGCTATGAGCAAGAAACCATGTTTTTCACCTCCACCTGAATAAAAAATATTCCTAAAAGCTGCATAAGAGATAGACAATACTGGAAAATACTGTACTGCTGGAAACCAGAACTTTTTCTTACCAGGCTCCCCTATTTTAATGACAAATTTTGCTCTAATGGAACTGGAACTCACAAAGACTATCTCCCATTATTCCAATGGTTGTGCCAAGCTCTTCCATACCCAAAAGTGTCAGTCTGCACCACTATGATCAGAAGACTGATTATGAGGGCTGATCTAAACTTGATCTGGCAGAGCAACAACAGATTAAAACAAAAACAAACAAAAAAAAAAGAGGAAAAAAAAAAAAAAAAGACTAATTGCTCCCTAAACCTGCAGAATACTGCAAACTCATTTTATGTTGTCCAGGCATATACAGCTAAACTTGACTAAGTGAGTCAGAGGTGGCTGCGGTAGCCAACCAGACCAATATGATGGACATGTGGACATGGTATTGCTGCTGCAGATAATAGTCCAAAATGCAGCCACAGGATTGCTTGCAGTGCAAAGCAGCAGACAACAACAAGGGCGTTTGTTCATTATTCCTGAATATGCTCCTAGGCGATATAACTTCCCATGAGCAAACCAGCAAAGTGAAAAAGAGAGGTAACACATCATAAAAGAGTCACTTTGTTAATCATACTAGAGTGTAAGACAAAAAGACAAAATAACTACTGGCCAACCACAAGGGCTGAAGTTTCACTTAATATTGTATCAGCATTGTTGATTTACTTTCTCGTACTTGCTCATTATCTCGTCTCCTATCACTATAGAGTAAACATAGTATACAAAGCCCTTACAAAAGAAGTACTCCCTATAATAGTACCCACAGGAGATATTAAACTTTCCCAAAGGGCAGGAAGGATATGTAAAACAGAATATGTGCAATTTTAGCAAGTTTCCCCAATTCATTTGTTAAACTTGATGCCAACACAACTATAGCAGCTACAAGCCAGAGATTTTGTCCTGTCGCACATCGTGTCTTAACTATGTGAAAACAGAAGGGTCAAATTGTAATCTGGCACATCCATCGCTATTCATTAAGGCAGCCAGGTTTTCCTGGGCACAAACCACACATGGCAATGAAAGTATGTGCAAATAACAGACAATACTTAAGATTATCTCTACTCGGCAGCACAAAGTGCTTGTAATAGAGCAAGTCTGCCGCAATACGAAGAAAGATAAGATTTATATATCCTAGCAAATGTGTTATACACTGATGAACAGCATAAAATTGGCATAATGGTTATTCAGGGCTATAAATGTGTTTTCTTTCATAGTTTAATTGGCAATGACTAGATTGACCTTTTCTCTGTAACTGCAACTACAGTAGAGCAATTAGACAAATCATCACCTCTATTGTTTCCCACACATACTAAATAAAAAGCGAAAGTATGGGATTCTCAATCACCTTCTCGTGCTGATGTTACAGCAGAATAGCATTTTAGACTTGCATTCATGAGTGAAAACTGGGATGAAAAAAATTCTTAAATCCTATACTATAATGAAAAGTGAAAACTATGTTAAGAAATACTCTACATCATCCGATCTCCAAATACTGTGTCCTAAATAGAACATTTGTGTCCTTTACTAATACCATAATAAAAGTTTTTTCCTGACAATTCACCCTTTCACTTATCCTTTGGCTCACTTAGAGGCCATGTTTTTCAAGTAATAAAATGAGCACCTAGTTTTACATAGACACAGTCTAAACCACCTGCGGATGTCAAGAAGGTTTAGCTATTCCTAACAGCTGGATTTTACATCTCTTCTGCACATACTTACTGTGTGATGTCAAAGGTGAGATGACAAAAGAATAGTATGTGCTGATCTTTCTGCTACATCATTAATCAAAATACTCTTCATTGTTAACAGGAAATTATAGAGCATCCTATTTTAGGAAGGGATTATTTCACAAGACAGACATGGACAGCTACTAGCAACGTACATGTGGAAAACCAGCAAAATTAATATCTTGTAGAACGTGTGTTAAGATTTTAATCTTGTTTTTAAATGTGATGTTACAATGAGCTTGGGGAAATCATATGAACATGAGAATAAGTTCATAAAACAGATTTAATGATGTAATATTATTAGCTTTAATCTAATATTTCTAGAATACTATTAGATCTTGACGTATGACTTTAAAAGTCTCGATACTGTACATTTATCAGTAAAACTTCTCCTATGTTCAAATATATATTCTTTACGGAAAATTCTGTACAGAAATTCACTTTGAAGTTTCTGAACAAATTCTGCATAATATGCAGGCATGTACATGTATTTATGTATATGGATGTTAGAGTATTTCATATCTTAATGCAAAAAAGTACCATTAAACATTTCAGGAAACATTAACATATTACATTAGATAATGAAGCCTTTATGATAAAAATTGTAAAACATAATTTGTACTTACACAATGTGAGTAAAAATAATGGTTTAAATCACATGCAAGTCTCACATCCTTAAAGTATTTTGTAAGAGTAATTAGCCTTGTATTTGTTGAAATATTTACTGTTTCCAGAAGTGGAGGGATTTTTGTGCAGCTCTTGCCTTTAGACATTTTCAAGTTTTTTTACTATTTTTTTTACTATTCAAATGGTGTTTTCTTTTAACTTGAACATATCTGGGTTACTCATCTAAACTATACCACCAGTGGATTTTAAGGTATTGTAAACGGAGAGCTGCTGCCCATTCAAAATACCTAAAAAAATGAACTATTTGCTTTTCCTGTAGGCCTTTTAAGATGCAATTGAACAATATATATGAATCTTTACAGAACTGTATGACTTCCTATAACAAAAGTTACTTTGATGCAAGTGTCTATTTAATACCATTATTTTCAAGGCATTTGCCAAAAAAAGACTAATAGTGACAGGCAGTGTACCAAGAAGGGGGTGTGCTTATAAGTCCTGCTCTCCTGACAAAATGACGAGCATAATTTGCAGTCTCAGAAAGAGACGCTTTACTTTGTTCTACAATACTGTATTTTACCCTTTGAATACTCAAACGATCCATGTAAAATGAAGGTTGAAAGAGAAGTGTGAGTAAATAATTAAACTGAAGATTCAGTGACATATTTTAGCTGCTCATTTTTGAGTGCTTGTCTCAGGTTAGGACCTAGGGACTGCAGTTTGCTTGAAAATCATCACCTAAACTGCCAGTGAAGTACAGTACAACACCGATTTTGCTCATCTAGTGCCCACCAGTAGCATGCAGGGTCTGGAATCAGCTTCTGACTGCAAGGCCAGATTTAGTAAGACCCAGAGGCACAGCAGCCTGCTTTCTCATCCCTTACAAGCTAGGACATACGGCTGGAGTGTTGTCTTGACACCATGAAGACTGGGCTGAAGACTCTAATCCTGCACAAACAGGAGATACAGGCTTTACTCAAAATACTAACAATAAAGAAAACAATGAAGACAAACAAAGGGTTATATCCAGATAAACTGGAAATGGTGAATACTGGTAAGTGAAGTATTTTTAAAGGACAATTAAGCAAAATTGCTGGGAGCACCTGGACAGTGCATGAAGATAGCCTGAAAAAGCCAAGTACCAGAGAGCAAAAAATTGCCCAGAGATGAAACTAATAGAGTAGTATCAGATAATGCCACTGTAATCTATAACATTCAGAGGGTTTGGGGGCAGCCAAGTCACCTAAAGCTCATCCCAGTTCTTTCCCACAGATCATGGCTCCTGCCAAGGTGCAACTCTAGCCTTCAAACTGTTCCCAGCTGTGGGAGCACTGTCACTGTCTTCTGGTCCAGCCAAGTAGCCATAGCTACTCTGTGATCTCTAGATCAGAGTTTCATGTTCTTAAAAATAAAAATGCTTTCTATCTCCAATACAACATGGTTTAATTCCTGATATAATTACTGTTTCAAGCACGGTTGCTTGGTTGAAAAGTCCTAATGTACTAGGAAGAAGTCCATTGTTCAGCTACATTTTGAATAATGCTTTATAAACATACTAATCATCTCTTCCATGAGACATCTATGCACCAAAAAAACAACAAAAAGGCTATACAGTATGTTATTTATACAAATGGAAAAAATTCACAGAAATTCAGGACAAACGCAGAGATCTTGAAGGCTAAATTCTGTAACAGTAAGATGTGTAAACAACCAAATCTGAATTGAAGCCATTAAAAATTAAATAAACAATAATTAATGTTTGAATAAGCATGTAAATGAAAGGATCAGAGACTAAGGCAAAATCTAAAGAAAAAAAAATGGCACCTGTTATTATTTCTAACACGGTAGTTTCCATTTTTGCAGCCAATACAAAAAAATGGCTATAACAGTGAAAATTCAAACTAACTTTTGTACTGCTTTTTAAAAATAATTACAGTTTTCACGTTGCTTCACCTTATTTGTTTCATAAAGCTCACAGCTATTCAGATTCATAGATATATTAATATATTACCATCTAGATCAGGGCTAATCTGGACACATTTTTGCAAACACACATTGGTTAGAACACGTTTAAGAAAACTGTTCAGCATTACAGGAAAGAAGGGGGAGTACAGAAAAGGTTATTCTGATGAGTTGTCTAAAGAATACTTCTCCATTAGTCTTTAAATGCAATTCATGTAGACTGCAGTTCAGTGAGCTGCGAAAAATATCATAAAATATGGTTTGTCAAAATGATTAATTGATAATTGCAAATGCGATGATTTGAAGTTTGAGATGCATCTAAGGCAAGAGCCTTAGTTTTTAAGTAATGTTTGACAGAGTGAGATATTACTAGAAAATCTAGTTTTCAGTTGTATTTCAATTCTCTTTCGAATTCGGAATGCTAGATTTTAAAAAAATATTTATTTTTCCCTGGAAAGTCTAGAGTACTGAAATAAAACAAATTTTTGTGGTTCAACAATGAAATGAAGGTTGAAGGTAACTTGGAATTTCTGAGCTAGATTTGCAATTATGTAAAATTAGAAACGTCCATTACATTCAGCTCCAAGCTACAACAACTCTTGGCAATTCTGCTGCTACAGTCATCAACAAAGAGACCAGAAACAGGCAGGAAAAGAGCCCAAATGGAGACCACTGAGCACAACTATGCTGCATAGAATGTATTTTCCTTCTTGTTTGTTTGCCCCAGGGGAGTCTAATATAATTGTAAATTCCTGCCACAGTCTCTCAGGCCAGAAGACAACTAATGGATGAAAGCTTGTGCACAGACTTTTTATTTTTCCCCTGCTGAAATGCTAAAGGGTGGCACAAACTTTCTCAGCCAAATTCAGCTGGCCAATATTTAATTGATATGTCTGAAAGTAGAAATGGGGCAACAATTTGCAATACAGATTAGAAAAATGCTTTCTTTAAAGTCTAAATGATCAATTACATTACTGTTCTATTAGCTAAAAGTTTGAAACATTGTTAGAACACAGAAATTGAATTTACATGTGTTTATACAAGAAGAGTTTAAATGACTACAGATTCACATTATCTATATAAATTATTTTCAATGAATTAGAGCATATTATCAGTAAACACAAGTATAGTCAAAATACACTATTAATCATCTGAATTTTTACCAAATATTTCATATTTTTATTTTTTCTACAGTTTTTAATATGCAAGTATAACAAAATATCTAGCCTATATCAAATAGTGAGGAAAAGTACTGTCTCAATATAGCCAACATATGTCAGAATTTAAAGGATCACTTCAGAACCACTGCATATACATTTGTAGAAAAAGAAACCACTGAAACCATTGGCCAAAAGAAATACAGAGATTGTGAACAGCAGAGCTATAAAATTCTGAACGTAAGACATTGTGCTTTAAGTACTTTATTCACAGTGGGAAATACTTTCAATATCTGAAAAGACTGCATGAATATTTGAATGCCGTCTGACATGCGTTGCTTAGTGCCATTTTATACATTGTTCAGTCTAAGAAGCTTATTGTTATGCCTTGTTGATACATAGCTGCCAAGATCAGCATGGAAAAGCAACTTCTACAATTGAATGATATCTGGACTTTGCGAGTAAAATTTACCTGAAGATATTCTAGCAAGGAAATAAATACTTCAAGAGTGCTTTTTACTCTGAATTATCTAAACAGATATCTTCTCAGACACTGCAATCAAACCCATAAAAAATTAAGTTTATTACATCCCAGGTCAATCAACATATGATTAATAATCATGCTGGAAATATGTCTGAATGAATGCATTTTATATTATATACCCAGTGTTCAATAAACTGAGAGCGATAAAAGGCCTTTTGTCTCATGTTATTGTGAAAATCAAATTTGTCTCAGTATTCTTCCAATACAGAATTTTTTTTTTCCCTTTTAAAATCAACTTATGCTTGATTTTCTGGATAGAAGTAAACTGCAACTTCAGTAGTGTTGAAAGGGCCTTTCAAGGAGCTTAGCATTATCCATTGGCAGTACTGTGTAACTGTTAATAAAGTTTAGCCAGGAAAGAATCAAAGAGCAGAACAATTAACAGATAACCCACTGTACACATGCTTGAGTTCAAAATTCGGTTTTGTAAACAAATTCACATTGTTTAGAAATTGTTTAACAGTAGGTGGACAACCAAAATTAGCTTTTCGCTTCTGTTCTATTCTGCACTGGGCAAGGTTTGCAAACCTGTTTCTTTCTTGCAACCCGGGTTTTTAGTTCCTGCATCCAACCCCAGGTTTTGGCACAAAGGGTTTACACCTAACTCTTGGTAAAGTCTGAAACTGGAACATGGTGTGGCTTCAACTAAAAAAATACTGCTGTCTGGTATGTTATTACTGAAGTGAACAAATTAGAGTAACTCAGATTTACAAACTTACCTAGATGTAACTCTTATCCAGATGTAGACTTTTCTAAATAGGCAGCATTCATTCATTCAACACTAGCATGCTGACACAAATGCAAAAATCTCTTTTCATCCACCCAGAAAACATAGCACATTACATTCAAAGCTTTTTGTTACATACACACTGTATCTATATGTGCACATCTGCATACAATAAAAATATGAAATACAACAAGGAAACAAAAGCATAAACTTTAAAATGTATGCATTTTGAAAGAAAATAACTGATGATAAATAAAATTAAAAAAAATACCACAAAATATATCAGAAAATACCAAAATATATCAGAAAATGTTCCAAAAGTTGAATTTCACTAACCTCAGATAACAAGTGTAAGGTGTATTTTAACACACTTTTTATATGTCAGACATATCATGTATGGCTCTTGTTTCACTGACTTCAATAGAATGTTCATTTAAAAGTACACTAGCTCATTTTCTAGGAATGGAGTTACAGTATTAATTATTAATGAGTTGTCATTTCTACTTGTGAAGACTCTGGTTCTAAAGTCAAACAAAAGAGAAATCTATCTTACCAGCCATACAATTTAAACAGTTTTACAAGTAGGTTAATATTTTATTGTATTGCTTTCTCTCTGACTGTGGAAAACTTAAGAAAGAAGCTATGAAAACATTATTGGCAGTGCTGTTACCCCAAAGATACTTTCTATTTATTAGGAGAACTTTTCCTTGATTAAGGATACATATGTTTCATCAAAGATTTAGAAAAAAAGCCTTCAAAAATGACAAGCCGGCAGATCTTCATCAATCCAGCCAGCTGCAGCATCTGAAGAGGTAACACCACCTCTTTTCACAATGGAAACAGAAGTACTGCTGTAAAGAACTAAACAGACCCAGCAAAGCAAAGGTGGCTCTTCCCTTGTGTAAAACCAAACAGTGAAATGCAAATGGGCTTTCCATCAGAACTACTAACTGATCATATGAATGGCAATAACCACCTTCAAAATTATTCTAAACTTACTGAGAAAAATACAAAAATCTGAGCTAAAAAGTACTAAGGACTTGTAAACTAGTTTTATTTTAACTCTAGACCTTTAGAAACAAGAGAGAATTTGTAAAGAAACTGCTTTCCCAGTAATCTTTTAGCTTATATAAAGATTGCATTAGCTGTCCTCTTTGGTAAAAGCCAAAAGTACTTAAGATTAGACAGTGATGATGGCACTAAGACCCTAGTCCTTCTTTTTCTTCTTTTTCTTTAAGAAGTTGGAAAGTGTTGCCAGAGCAGGGGAGGAGGAATGACATTACATCCAGGAAACAGTATCTGTCTTTGGAAACGAACATTCTGATGGTGCTGCAACACTAGGATACTACAGACTGCAACCTGGCAAACTTGTTCCTGTGCACAACTTTTGTCATTGCTCCTAACTCTCCGCTACCACAGGTCCACAACCACCTGTTAAATGCCATTGGCTACATAGATTAGATGCTTATTAGATGAAATCTGAGGGGGAGGAAAAGGAAAGAAGTAAGAGGAGGTAATTGGTACTGGGGGAGAACATGGAAAGAATAAGAGCAGAAACCAAATTTTTCTCACTCTTCACTGTAAACACTAACATCAATGATGGTGATGTTAATAATATGTCTTATATTCCCTGGGGACCTCCTTTAGGTCCTGCTTGGCCAATTCATTTCCCAGAATTAGGAGATAACTGTCTGTCCAAACACATCACAACAAGCCTTGAAAAAGTTGGGAGCCAGCAAGGAAGATGACTGCTATGGTGAGGCTCACTTATTCTACCACCAGTTTTCTTAACAGAATAATTCAACACAAACTGTCTAACATGTGTTAGTACGAGAATCACAGAACAGATGAAGTTGGCAGGGACCTCTGGAGGCCGTCTGGCCTAACCTCCTGCTCAACCAAGGTCACTCAGAGCCCTTGTCTCCAAGGAGGGACACTCCATAGCTTCTTCACACAACCTGTGCCAGTGCTCAGTGCCCTTCAGAGTGCACAAGTGTTTCCTGAAGTTCAGAGGGGACCTCCAGTGTTTCCCTGGGTGCCCATTGCCTCTGGCCCTGGCACTGGGCACCACTGAAAAGAGCCTGGCTGTGTCTTTGCACCCTCCCTGCAGGTATTTATATACACTGGTGAGGTCCCCCTGAGCCTTCTCTTCTCCAGGCTGAAGTCCCAGCTCTCTCAGCCTTTTCTCATAGGAGAGATGCTCCAGGCCCTTCACCACCTTTGTGGGACTCCTTGCAATATGTCCATGTCTTTCTTGTACTGGTGAGCCCAGAAACGGACGCTGTCCTCCACACGTGGCATAATGCCACAGAGCGCTCTACAGGTTACAAAAAAGGTTGCCAGTGAAATTCAGGCTGTATTTAGTGAGCAGGCAGGTTGTTTCCTGCCTTCTCTGTGTGTATTGGAACTGTGAGGCCTGGAAAACACTCTGACCCTCTGATGGTCAGTTGTACAAGCTGGCTGAGTCCCAGCTCCCTTGTGGCACACAGAGGTGGTATATACCAGTTTCTTTCTCACTCCATGAGATTAAAAACGAGATGCAC
Source organism: Falco biarmicus (assembly GCF_023638135.1). Taxonomy (NCBI): domain Eukaryota; kingdom Metazoa; phylum Chordata; class Aves; order Falconiformes; family Falconidae; genus Falco; species Falco biarmicus. The sequence goes on along the minus strand of NC_079311.1, from coordinate 25,778,571 downwards.
AGATTGAAGGAAGTCTCAGATCATTTCACCACAGTTCTGAAAACCAGTAGATCACAATCACAGGGCATACACAGAAGTCAGGGAGACTCCAATCCAAACATGTCACTGTTAAGGGTTTGCTGTTTTTTCTTCTCTGCATCACTCATTTGTTCATGAACTTTACCCTATAGGCATCACCATGATCATCACTTTAAATTTAAGTTACTCTTATTTTCTTCATTACATTACTACTGCTAATTCCAGAACTACCTAGTCATACATTCTGTCAGCTCAACTTTGATTTCATCACCACCTTCCTCTTCAAGCTTGCTACGACTTCTCAAAGGTACATAAATTTTTCATCTCCTTTACAATTCAGTACTTAGTGGTTAATCTTGAATCTAAACACACAAAATAACTACATTTAACTTCATATAAAATTCAGCATATACCAGCCTTCTTTGGTTTCAACAGGAGAAAAAGGTGGGATCACTGAGTTATCTGATCAGGATTGAAGGCCATTAGTGTATAGCAGCTGACACATTTCCTGCTAATATGATGGCAAGATGCCACCAATAACACAGGTCTTATGCTCACCTACACACAAAAAATCCCACCAAAAACCTGCAAAATTATTTTAATTTTGAGCTTAACCCCATGCAGCAAGGAACAGTCTAAAGCAAATTTAGAACACGGTTATACTCCCTTCAAATACTATTTCTAAAGGATTCTCTGACAGTCTCTAAACAATATAGTCAGTGCAGTAAATCATTACGACACCAGTAAATCATTACGACACCAGTAAATCATTACGACACCAGTAAATCATTACGACACCAGTAAATCATTACGACAGCTATCTCTTCTCTCTTTTTTTTCAAGTACCGTGTCTAGTGTCTATTCTGACTACACAGTGAATTATAGGTTGCAACCTCAGAATGCAATGGTAATTGCAATAAGGACTACATCTTTTCTGAGCATTAGTAGGTTGGATTTTTTATTTTTTATACTACTTCAAAATATAACACGGCATAGATTTTATCTGTACAGAAATTATATATACGCAAAACCTTTCCGTTTTCATGATGCACTAAGGACTCCGATTTATAACACACTGTCATTTCCATGCCTTCAGGAAACATTGCACTTTCTTAATTTCTGTAAGGAACGTCATACAGAAAATAGTCAAGCCACATTTGTGTCATGTCTGCCATTTTTAATTATTAGCAATCAAGCCTAAGAAATTTCTCCTTTGGTTTAACAAGTGCATACCTATCTTCCAATTTTTTTTTTTAATGCCACAACTCATAAAAGTGTTTAGGCTGATGCTAAGTCCCTCGCACTACATTAATAACTAATCACAGTAGACATTAATCATCTCGAGTATTTTACATGAGAATTGTCAGACTTAATCACCCTCCTCATATTTTCACTATTTACAAAGCTTCATTTATCATACATTTCAGCAGTGTGACAACAGTGGACTATTTTCCCTCTTTTTCAAGTATGTTAAGAAAGATAAAAAGGGTGGAAAATCATGATAATAGCTTTAAAGTTTTACTGTTTGATAACATCCATTTCCACCGGAAAATGACTCCTAAAAACTTACTTATTTTAATACCAGTCATAGAGAGAAGTAGAATTAGCAGGCTAAAACCTCAATGAAAGGACTGTTACACTTAATTATTAGAACGCGTTTTCTATTTTTATTATTGTTAAAACTTTGCAGACAGTATGAGAGTGATCTGTTCCAATCTAATGTTTCCTGCCAGGAGCCTGCTCCAGCACGAGCTCTCCATGAGGTCACAGTTTCCTTCAGGGCACATCTACCTGCTCTACCATGGGGTCCCCCACGGGCAGATATCTGCTCCATCATAGACCTCCATGGGCTGCAGAAGGACAGCCTGGCTCACTATGGTCTTCACTACAGGCTGCAGAAGGATCTCTGCTCCAGTGCCTGGAGCACCTCCTCCTTTTTCACTGATATTGGTGTCCATTTCCCTCACCCCTCTGTTGTGCAGCGTCTTCTACCCTTTGTAAATATGTTACCACATCGCTGCCTGCCTCAGCTTTGGCCAGCAGTGGGTCTGTTTTGCAGCCAGCTGGAACTGGGTATCTGACATAGGAGCACTTTCTGGCTTTTTCTCACAGAAGCCACCCCCTGCAGCCTCCCTGCTCCTAAAATGCTGCAAGATGACGTACTGGAGCAGAGGAATAGTGTGAGGATAGAGTGGCAGAGATGAAGTCTTACGGACTGACTGCAGTCCCTGTTCCCTACCGCCCTGCATGGCTTCAGGGGGAGGTGGTCAACAAGCTGGGAATGAAGTACTGAAGTTGAGCCTGGGAAGAAGGGGAGGGTGAGGGAAGATGGTTTATTTTTTCCCTTTTTTCCTCACTATCCTACTGTATTTTTAATTGGCAATAAATTAATCTGCTCCAAGTTAAGTCTTTTTCGACCATACAGTAATTGATGAGTGATCTCCCTGTCTTTATCTTGACCCACGAGCTTTTCCATCTTACTTTCTCCTCCTGTCCTATTGGTGGGGGGACAAACACAGAAGGGACGAGAGAAGTGACTGAGCAGCTGGTGGGCATCTGGCAGCCCACCAACATTAACCCACCACTCTGGATTATTTCATAAACATTTAAAAAAAAGAAATGACGACCCAGAATTTAAAGTTGATAATTCACCAAAGCATGCCAATTATCTTCCTTTGTCCAACTTCTATGCTGTATTTTGAAATTAAAAAAAATCTGACAGTCAGCCTCAAATCATTTTACAAAACACATCTGCAGGGTGAAGCCAATTTTCTTACAAATTTCATTAAAAAGACATTCAAAAGAATAAGTAATTTTAAAAGTAAAATTAATTTGTGTGACATTATGTAACTTTTTACTGAGTTCAAGTTTTTAATGTAGCTGACTAAACACCTGATAAATATGCAGAGAACTCAAAGGAGATCATCTTTCAGATAACACTGAAAAGATGAAATTAAATTAAAATTAAGAAATGTTGGTATTCACCTAGAATGGTTCATGACTAATAACATATAAAAATACAGTTACTTTTCTGGAAGGCTCTACTTTACCCCCAAAATCAGATTATACAAAACGACAGGAATAAGTATCAGTGCTCCTGAAGTACATTTCCACCTCAGTCAGATTAAAAGTGATGAATACTAAGATACTCTATTAGCATTTGTAGGCACCACAGATAAAATGAACATCTTTGCCTGGGCAAAAATATATGCAAGCTGAAAGCTTTATACATTTTTATTTTAGAAGTCATTTTATTAAAATAATTTCCACATCAAGTATGAAGAGGCTTACACTTTCAGGAAGATAAGATTCATTTTATTACATTTCTTGAAAATAATTCTAGCATTCACTAATCCTGCATTTTATTAATAATATATTCTAAGAATTGAGCTACTATTTTGATGCTTACATCTGCTCATGAAATGTTGGGCCATTCACATACACCAGCAGTTCTGGGGCTAAACACAGTAAACTCATCACGTGCTGAGACTATCTTCAGCATTGTATCATCTACCCACAACACATCCAGATCATAGCAGATGCTCCCAAGGCAGATTACATGGCTTCACATGAAGTCATGGTAGGCAGTCAACACAGATTTTTTTAAACACTTATAAAGCGTATGGAAGACCACATTAACAATTTACTGTGCTAAGTAACAACATAGAAACCCCCATATGCTCTATGCCAACAAGTATGATACCCAGTCCTGAGAAAACAATGCTGCATTAGTGGCCCAGTAGAACAAAGCAGATGAAGCCTCTTTCAAAGGAGAAAATGCTCCTTTCTCCTGTGCTGCTGTAAACATTTTGGTTTTCAGGCTTATGGTCTGGCTTCCAACCATAGTTCCTCTGAATGTCTTCCATATCTTGACTTCCTGACTACTACCCTTGTCAAAAAGTCTGTATTTCCAAATCCTGGACTCCAACCAGAATCCTCACCAAGTCTTAATCATTACAGTATGGGGAGACTGTCCCGTTACACCATGTACTCTTTTATCCAAAGCAGTATTTCATGAAAGCACTACAGAAGGACAGCAGTTTTCTCAGAACTTGTATAATTAGACCAAATCCAGGCTTCCCACCTGTGCCGAAAGCTCAAGGAGGAACACGTAAGGCTTACCTTGTCCCACATCACTAATCAGAAGTCTGATGGCAGTGATACTACTAGAAGGTCATCAACCTACATTCCTTGCTGATTCACTGTGCCATGCAGATACTGCTTATCTGCCTCCAAGTCACAAAACACATCTTACTCTCAACAACCTCCAGGTGCTCTGCAAATCTCAGCACCTGCTAACAAAGTCACCTACAATCAGTGTGCGATAATTTACGTGAAAAATACAGCTCTCTTGACAATTACTACAAGAACACATGGCACTACCTACAGAAGGACCAATGTTCTCAAATGGCTGGGAAATTATTGTCCTGTGGCTTCAAAACCAACCATTAATTTTGTTATGCAGGTGGAACCTTACCGCAGATGACTGGCAGTGCTATAGCACCAAAAAAATATCACTGTAGCACTAGGTAAAGTCCCTTACCTTATCTGCAGTAGTACATATGCCATGATGTTTATTAGAAGAACCACAGATACAATAGGGGCTAGCAAACATCCTCAATCCTATACAAATATTTCTAAGGGAGTGTTTTAGTATGAAGGATGACTTATGGAAGCAGAAATACTCTAAAGACTTGACTGTCACTGCACAGCTCTTAAATGTCTACCTATAGGTAAATTATGTAATACAGAAATCAAAGTGAATTGCAACTCAAGGCCCACAGAGATAAGATCCACAAAAAAAATAATGTTAGATTACTTGCTGCTTGCTCCTTGGTCATTTATGGATATACTACATGGCAGACATCCCTCGAACTATTAGAAAAATCACACATCCCTGAAAACTGCCAGTATGTCATACTACATTTTCCTCAATCCTCCGTGAGATTTATTTCTACATGTCAGTATTTTTATTGTATCAATTAAAAGTCAAAAGAGCAAATGCAGTGACCATTAAGACAACTTCAAGGTCATAAGGTTATTCAAATCAAGCCTTAGGATATATTATTCACACCACCATGTACAGAGAACTCACTTTTACTCCTTTCCAATTGCAAAGACCTGAGATAATCTACTCATGATGCATCCTAAAAGAATTTGCAAGTTTGGTTTTGTTCCCATTTTACAGAACTAGTAGGACTGTTTCTATAACATATTTAACCAACATGACAAATAGTATATGAAGCTTTTGAGGGAGCTGTAATTCTTTGAGAAGAAATCATTATGCTAGATTACTTTAATAGGTCTTTTTTTGATCTTGCTTAACTCGCAACTTTTAAAGCCTTTTTTTACAAGTCATTATAAGAGACCGAGTTTTCTTTCGTTTTAAAAATAATGTCAAGAGTATCTCAACTGAACACACTGAACATATCTTTTGCCTTAGGTAAAATTAAATTATTTTTTACTGCCCTACATAAGCCTTTGAGTTGCATACTTTCAAAAACAAAAATAGCTTTAATCAAAATAGAGAAATAATAGTTCTTGTTAATTACTGCACGTGAAAAAGAATCACAGCACCAAAAAATCTTAGTAAGTGCCTGCCATGCACGAATCTTGTTCTCTGTAATTCAGATACTTTCAGTTACTTAGCAAGAACTGTAACCATCACAGCATTAGATCCAATACTGTGTCACAAGCAAGAGAATGTTATAAATATTCTGGGGCCACAGATTTCCTTATGGAAGAATTGTTATGGATTCCTGGAAGCAATAAAGAAATCTAAAACAAAGTTTTAAAACCAGTGGTTTACTTCTGCTCTAAAACATACCAATAATCAACTACCGCTAAGAGACAAATCACAGATACCTTTTTAAGCTATACCATTTTTTTGAGAACTTTTTTTTCTTTCTCCCTTGACTTTGCAAAAAGGAATGGAGGGAAACAGTTTTCCAAGGCTTTAAAAAACAACAACAACAAAAACAAAAAAAATCCCCACCAACCCTTAGCCATTCTAAACAGAACAAAAAAGTGTCCTGTAAAGTTTGAAAAAATTCTGGAATAGAATCCCTGTGTAGTTGGATCTCAGAAGTAAGCAGGCTCAATAATGGGGGGTGGGAGGTGTGGTGGTGAGGTGGTAGAACTGATCTCTCTGTTTTGAAACGAAGAATAAGGTAAAACATTAGACTGCTACTATCTCTTATGTGTTAGCAACAACAATAAGCAAAAGGTTTACTTAAGGGTATGAAGATGCAAAATCTCCTCTGACATCCCCTCTTGATTAGGAGCCATCAAATAAAAACAACAAAAAAGATAAAGTTCGCCTTGCCTTAAATGATTAACAAACCAATTTACTTTAAATCAACTTGGTTTTTTACCCAAGGTAAGCACTTGAAACAGTCCTGTGAACATCTGAAGGCTCACTCATACCCTCAAAGTGAGTATGCTCATAATACTCTGCTGAACCAGTGTCTACATTGATTAAACCCCAAGTGGTTGTATCACGTTCCTTTTACATAGTTTTCAGCAATTCTTAATTCAGCATTTAGGAGGAGTAGGCAAAATTAAGACTAGTATTTGGAGCTTCATCTCACTTGTAAAACAGAAAAACATACTTGAATTGCCAAATGTCTGCCTATGAATAAGATTCAACAAAGGCCCTATTTTCTAAATTCTCTCTTTGCTTTTTTAGCTAGAAGCTAATTGAAATAACCAAACTTAAATTTGTAGTCAAGTTTTAGTTATCAGTTGTATGTTGAAAAAGTACTGACAGGTATAATTAGAAATAGAGACAAAATGCAGAGAACTACAGAGACAAAAGTCAATGATCTAAAAGTTTACATACAATAGCAGGCTATCTGTCATTGCTGGAAAGGGTTTCCTTTTCTTTTTAAGCTTCATAATTTAACTATATTCAATATGATGTTTGAGAGTTATATGCATTTACTTAAAAGATGTATTTCTTATTCTAGTAATTCTAGTAATTTCAAGAATACTTTGGCGTCATTTTGGATCATACTTAGCAGACTGTCCTGCTCAAAACTTTCATGCAGAAAAGGTATACTATTTCTAAGCACTTTAATTAAAACCTGTAAAGTGCCTGTCTTAAATTTACATTTTTCTTATTATTATTTTTTCTGACTTACTTTAAAATTTTCCATTACAGTAGCCTTATTCTGCATATGAAAATAAGACCCTACAGACAGAAAGATCTGAGGCAACTAAGTTCTTCCAAAACCTGTGAAGTTGCATTAAGGGTCTGACCTAAACCTACAAAAATCAAGAAACAGTCTTAAAGGCTAAAAGGAGTTACAATAAAAGTTCAATCATACTTCCTGTTTTCACAGCTGAACTGTAGTATTTTTAGAACATTATACTTCTGCCGAAGTCTAGATCTCATTTACACTTTAGCGAATTCTTAAAAGACTTCAGAAAACATTGAAAGAGAGTATGTTAGAAAAAAATCTGCAACCAAGGGGAAGAAGTGTAATTGCTAAAACATCATTCTGGTTTATATGAAACTGTTTTAGAACCCCTCTCTGTTAAAAGTGTTTCTTTCATTTTGTTTAAAACACCAGTTATAATAAACCAATCTGTCCTAAGTAATTCAAAATGTTCTCTTCTGCACACCTTGAGGTGTGGCTTTCTCGTATTTTCTCATTTTAAGAGGAAACTTCAGCTTTTAAAATTCTCAATAGTTTTTTCATTTTTCATCTAATTTGCAACAGACTGATATATCATCTGTGTGTATTTATTTAATGTTAAAATAAATTAATCAAAAGGACAGAATGCATCAGGATAGGAGGTATTCAGGTCAAAAGGAAAAGCCTGAAGTAATACCCCAGTTATTCTTTCAAGTCTCATCCTGGCAAGTCTCTCCCCCAAACAATGAAGGACTTTTGGTTTTCTACAGAAACATGAATTCCACTAGTTAACCCACAAGCAGTTTATTTTTCCTTATGTAGTCAAAAATATGCTTCATTTTTTGTATGCATATAAATCTGTTTAAATCCTAGCTACCTACAGAAGGAGTCAATTCCAATTGTACAATTCAATGACACATGGTAAAGAGCGCATTCTCATTAAATCTACAGTAAACAGATTAGTGCTGCCATCTAGTCATAAATAAACTTTTCCTTGCTACAGAAATGTACAGTCTGTAAAATACATCTAGATGATTTAAACAAAACAAGCAAGAACAAGCACTCAGAAAACACTGCTTGCATTTATTGATCCCCTGCAACCCCCGAGCCATGAGGAATTATTCTCAACTAATACAACCAGTTAAATGTACCTTATACTGGTTTTAGATGCTAAAATGAAGTTACCTGTCATTAATGATCCAGTTCAGACACAGATTGAGGGAATTAAGGTTTTTGCATCTCTTTACTATTTCCATCACTGTTTCATTGTCCAGTTCTGTGATATGACGTAGGTCCAAACTGGAAAGATTTCTTAGCTGTTGAGACAAATATAATAGAAAGAATTGATCTAAAATCTGTTCTTATATATAACTGCTATAAAAACTGTTACACTTCTTGGAATCACGTATAATGTGTGTGAGCTAGTCAAGACAGATGAAATTACTGTATTTTTATCAGAAAGGAAACATATCAAAGATATTAATAAAATCCAACTTTAGTAAATCTGGAATTCAGGCACTCGGTGACTCCATGAAATCAGGACACTCTCATTCATGCTCCAATACATCGACAATAGGGGCCTACACCTTCCTCCTTTGGTATCTTACACTCCATATAGTTAAAAGTAGCATACCAACTCATTTAGTTACAAGAAAAGCATAGCATGGAAGGAAGACAGCACATTTGTGCTTACATTCAAATGCACATGATTAAAGACGCCAGAGCCTAAGGCTTTCAAACTAAGTAAATACTAGAGACTCCCTGAAAATAAAAAATTTTTACTGTAGTCTCACTTGTGCAGCCATCAACAACAACTTGGATATTCTGAACAACAGCAGTTGGAGTCACAGAACAGTATGATTAAGATTTATGCACTGATTAATCTGATTTATTACTATTGTTAATCATTACAACGTCCTTCAAAAGTAAACAAAACCCTCTTACTACTTTTATTAGCTATGGATTCAAAGAAGATTTTTACAGATTTCTGCAATATCCTTGAAAAACAGATCAGTTTAGTCATAATAACCTCCAAGTGCTGTTTGCTTCTTAAGCTGTCTGAAATAATCTCTGTTATACTCTGGAAAAATAATTGCATTAGGTAATACTGACACTTTAATTAAACCTACCTTCCCCGCAAGAGAGAAAAAAATAATCCTGTTCAGTGATTTAAGTCACTAAGGATTTGCTTAAGCAAAGGCATACAACTGAGATCATATAATTGGTCCACTTCAGTAGTTAATTATTAAGTCAGTGCTGGGGAAGGGGGGGAGGGAGTGATAAAAAGAGATGAAAAGGAAAAAAATGAGGACTTCACATGTAGGTAGTCTTCTACAGGAACAGGTGTTTTAGTGTTTTGTTCCAGAAGTTCTTAACATTCTCCAAACTAAAGCTGAAGATAAACCACATACTGCTTCCAAAAATTCTGCAGAACAAGCATAAGAATTAAGGAACATGACACAACTTAAGGAGAAACAACTCCAGGGTACATCTACAGGAAGTAGGACAGTAATATTCCTATTATTAGGACACTACCACAGGTGTACGGTGGAGCTGCTTGTTGCAATCCCATATAAACTTCTGATAATCTTACTTGCCTATTAGGCATAAAAACACACAATGATTAATACTGTGTTGGTAAAATGGACAGATTTTATCAGCTCTGTCTCTCTCCATTCCATATGTATTGCTCTAGCAGGAGTTTAAAAGACTTGCCTTCTATGCACCCAAAAAATGCTCACAATCAATCCCTCATTTTTTCTGTACAAGTTACAAGAAGGTGCTGAAACTTAACAGCAACTTGAGGATCCCTCACCTCCATACAGCTATTCCTGTTAGATACTTTAGCCTTTATACTATGTTGGCAGTAACAAGAATGATTCGACAATTCAACAATGGATATGTTCTATGACAGTAAACCAATATTCACCAGAAGACCTCAAAGATGCAGAGAAAATCTTCCCATTAAAAAAAAACCAAACAAACCACAACAGAAGTCTTAACGAAAACACATGTTCTTTCAAGACAACAATCTTCTTATATCCAGGTGACAATACTGATGATATTTTTGTCATTACTCTAGAGAGTAAAAAACATGAACTTACATTGAAGACAAATTAATGCATGGAGGTCAGCGCTTCTTTAAATTTCAGGCCATGTTAGACATTTAAGTAAGAGGTAATGGTAGAGTATCTACTTTATTGAGGCAATGATGAATGCAGCAGAAAGAATTTGTGATTTCCCAGGGAAAACGGAGACTTTTGCATTTGATGGGTAGACTCAAAACCAAAATTGAATTCCTAGTATTCCTATTGACCAAATTAATAAGGTTTGCAAGGTAGATTTTACCCTTTACTGTCACAGAATGATCATTCCCTCATTGTTTCCTTCCTTCATACGAGTAATGATCTACCATTATATTCACTATACAGTAACTCAACCATCACTTGCCTTTTTTACAGTCACATTCATTCGTTTGAAACAGCCTACCTGACACCTGACCTACTCGGTAGGTTAATTCTTCTTTTTATCAAGCATAACAGTCAATCCAGAAAACCTTACTGCCTTTTGAAGTTTGAAGAGACTGCCTCAGACTGATACAAACTCCTCAAGTGTAATTTGCTCTATACAACCTCACTATTGCCATTTCAGACGAGTGAATGACTTCGAAGAGCTGCAGAACTGGATACACACTCCCTTAAGTACTGGACCGTCTGACATGATTTTGTATCGATCTGAACATAGCAGGTGAAAAGAATACCCCTTTGCCTATTTAAATCAACGTCTTAGTACCGGTCAGAAAATTGTTATAAATGGACAGGTAACCATTTTTCATTAAAAAAAAAAAAACAAAACCAAAACACCCAGGATACATACTTCAATGACAAATGTCCCATTTTATATTTTACCTGAAAAAATAATCTTAAGGAATTAATGCTACAATGCTGAATTCTTTATTAATCACTAGTATTATAAGAAAATGGCAAGAAAAATTATGCAAGTTTTATATTCTACCTCTAACCCTCACATTTAAGGTGGTATGATATTTTAAAAGATTAAACTTCTCTGAAGTGGACAACTGGACAGTTGAGATGTTCCTATCTTCAGTGCACGCATGAATCTTGAGATTAAAATAGCATAATTTTAATTAGCATTTTTCCATAGGAAAAGGATATTCTGTGACTTAAATACTCAATCTTGGCACACCAGGATGAATAAATTTTTTCTTTTTCTTCCCTCTCCCCCCCATTTACTTCATGCAGCTACACCATTTTATTGAGCAATTTCAGGGCCGTTCTTCTACAGATATTCACACTTTCTTGCAACTCTTAATTTTATAGCTCTACAAAGAATGCTCAGCATGAGCAGAATTTAAACTCTGAACTCAGCTCCAGCAGCCAAAATGCTTTAACTGAACGAGGAATATTTAATGTGGCAATAAAACAGACAATGGAAAGAGTAGACAGAGGGCTTAAAAATATGAAATAGAAAATAAAATACAAGAATTAAGAGAAAGCAAGAACAGTTAAACTAATTGTGTGTGCCACATATATAAACAACCTTACTGAAATTACTGAATATTGACTCAGTGTTAAAATCGTTATGAGATAGTATAATAATAGCATTTAAATTTCAGAGGGAGCCTCGTTAGCTGAATGAGATTAGAAGGGAGCAGGATGTTGGTCCCTTCCTCCCAGTCCTACAGACTGAATTGACAGCCCAGTATGTGAAGGTTTTCTGAGGAGATTGCCTGTTACAATGTACTGAAAGGGAATTGTTCCACTGTGAATGACAGATGCAAAAGAACCACTGAGATCACAAAATGGACAAATGAAGTTTGAAAAACAGACCTTCATGTCTTTTAAAAACATGTTAAGATTAAAAAATTAAATACTATTATTTATAAGAAAATACCTACTACTTTTGGATCTCAAATATTTCAAATCATTTTTGTTCAACACTCTCGTTAGTTGGTTTAAATTACATTTTATGGCAGTTGATATATTCAAAGATTCAGAGATTATCATACTATTTGTGTGCCTGAATGTTATGGATTTCCTAAGACCTCTATCTTGATTACTAGAACTTGTAATATTAAAATATATGCAATGCTAATCAAGAAGCTAGAGCATTTGAAAACTACCGTAACAAAAAAAAAAAGAAAAAAAGGAGAGAGAAAAGAGGCTGTTCAAGTTTAGGATAAATTTCCTATACTTCAGATGATAAAAAATTATTATCACAGGTAGTTTTTCAGTGTGGATGTATCAACTCCTGTGCATATTTAGCTGTTACTGTAGAGGTCTATCAATATGAGCATGCAATATTTTTTACTGTTTTTTGTTCCCCACATTCTTCCACAATTCCCGTAGAGATCTGCTTCCTTAAAAATCATAGAATAGAATTATATGCCTTTAAGAACGAGTCCAAGCATAAACTTAACACTGCCAAGTTCACCACTAAACAATTCACATAAGATCAACGCTCTTCAGAACTAAAGCCAAATTATTTCTGAAGGAAAGTGTTTATAAGGACTTAATGAGCTTTAAACTCGCATCTTCTGCTAATTAAGCTTAATTTTCTTGATGCTCTCTGTGTATATTTGCCTTCAGGGAACAAACTGCTCTCTAATTTAAGCCCCTCAAAACAAATGTATCATCACAGGATATAAAAAATAGCAAACTGAGAAAACTACCAATCACATTCTTTTTATTATTATGTCAATAGAATCTATAAACTATTTTTTAAAAAGTCACATACATTAATTTTTACTTAAGAGATTCAGTAACTGAACTATGTTATTGAGATACACCGTGTTCCTGAAACAGTAATCATACATGGTTTAAAGAATTGGAAAATGATTTAATGGTTACTGAGGAGACTGTTTTCCCATAGACTGATTTAATGTTCCGCATATGCACAACTTTTAATTTAATTTCTTAAATATTACAGAACATTGAGCTCCCATTGCTTAAATAAAAAATACACATTAAAAACTAGTGTCATAAGCACATTTAATTTGCATCACTCACAATAAAGCAACACAGAAAAAGTCTGTTTTGAAGAGTATAGGTATTTGTAAAGAACCTTGCCTGAGAATAAAAGAAAGTATGTGTTGATTAAGGAAATAAATTTGCCTTTGTTTTGTAATGTACCACAGCAAAACACAATACTAAAGTGGATGACATTTGTATTCAAGCTGCTACTCCTTCCAAGATGATTGATAATAATAATTTGGGTTTTGATGTACTGCATGTATACTTTACAAGTCATGCTACAAAAATAAATATATTGCCCTCCTTTCAAACATAAAGACCCATTGCAGAGGAGCTACTTGTACACATATATAAACTGCATATGTAGTACCTGTGTTACAAGACTCACCTCCACTTTATGAACTTTAAAAGCTGCTGTTGAATTACACTATTGCTGAGTCATAGTTTACCCTCCCTTTGTGTTATTTACTCTCAAGTACCACTAAAGAACCTTGGCTTTTTTTTTCCTGGAAAGCTTCACACCCCCACAGAGCACTGAAACCCTTTCAACCATGCAATCATTCTTCTCTACAATACCTTTTTTACTTCATTGCAACTTGAAAGAAACTGCAGTTGGGTACAACTACTAGATCCTTAAAAATTATTAGAAGAATTTCTTGTTCATTCAACAGAATTGTTAGCTTTAGTTTGACAAGATGTAAAAAGGTTCCCTTACAGAGTCTATAGCACCATGCCATTTAAAGTATCAAGCCAATCCTCACAAAGAATTTCCCAACACCACTACATTCAGAAATTACTTACTTTTTCCTATGACTGGAAGACTAGCATTTAAAAAGGCATCTTATTAAATGCACACAGATTCAAATAAATCATATGCCATCATATGAAATATAGTTCATTACATAAATTGCTTAAAAAAAATTGTTTTCTCTAGACCTAGCCAAAGAACAATCATGTTCTCATATAGGAAGCATGACTTTGTAAGAGTAGAAGGTATGCTGAAATGTTACCATACAAAGAGCAAAAAGCTAAGCACTTCATGTCAAACCAAATCAGTTACTAAAGGACCATACAGTACCTCAGTTTAGAAAAGGCTCCTGCAAAAATCAGTTTTCTCATGTGTAGAGTATCATTACATATATCTCTCAAGCAAATAATGTCTGCACTGAGCCCTAAATATTTGCTCTATAAATCTGAATTTTGATTGACTTCATACTGGCCACCAACTAAGACGCAGGTACAAGTCAGTTAGATTGGACATGACTATCAGATAACAATTATGAGACAAAGAAAGAAGTGAGATCACATTGTTCCAAAAAAAGTTCTTAGATAAACTGACTCCATGTATTGGTGATTAGAAGAGTAAGTTAGAACATTTTTCTATCAAGATGTTGTCCAAGGATTCACACATATTTAGATGAAAACGTCTGTAATAAAATTTACCTGACACAGACTGTCAGAAATACATGGTAAGAAGCACAGATGAGTTATACTGCTAGAAAGCAACTACTCTTGTGTATGTATCAGAACTCAAAGGAAGAAGCCAAGGAAGAGGCTTGGAAATAAAACTATGCCTGGATGCTGAGATTTGCTGGTGCCAGCTGTTGAATTTCTGTTAGAAGTGCAACAATTGAATTGCTGAGAGGCAATTATCACAGGAGGGGAAAAAAGACCACCACTTTTGGGGCCCAAGTTACAAAATTAAAAAACCACTACTTCACTAGTTAGCATATAGAGTTTCTTTTTCATATTTAGTTAATGAATAAAAATGACCCAGTGTGGTTATTCTGTCTTCAATGCAATTACCTAACATGCATAGGTACTTTGCACATTTCCATAGGCCTTCATGCTTACAGGAGAATCGAAGAAAGTGAGAAGTGAAAAATAACCAGCAATAAACTCTTGAAAGAAAAAAGGATGTGAGGAGAGGAAAGGAGAAAACAATAAAAAAAAAAAATCCACAAAAACAAATGATGCAGGGAAAGGTAAGTAAATAATAGAATGAGAAAAAAAATAAAGCAAGCAAACAATAGTTGGGGATGTACTGATAACAGAAGATGAATCAACACTATATCCAGTATATGTTCTTCCCTCCTCCATAGGAACAAAGCTGACACATGTAGGACTAATTTTTCTAATAAAACAGATCATGCAGATCTTTCGTGACACTTGTACAGGTTACAGCTACAAAGAAAAATAAAACATTCTACATCACCAGAACAAACCACTGGTTTCAATTGGGAGTATAAATGTGAATTGCGTATACACACACTCACACTCCCCCTCATTCCCCTTCTCTCTCCCTGTGTCATGCAGTGCCTCTCATCTTGGCCAATAATCACTATTTACTTTAGGTGCATTTTTTTTTTTTAGTTTACAATAACTTCAAGGAAAAAAGGCAGCAGTGTGATAACATGGTTTTGTTCAAGAAGTAAGTTTTGTTGCATGTCATTATGTTCAACATAAAAATAATGAAAATAAACCCTGAATGTTTCTTCTTTTTCTAAAATATGTATTTTCTCTACCATACTCCAAAATTAGCTATTAAAATTGCTCTGTGATTCAGCAGCACTGTAATTCAGAATTTTCAAGTGCCACTATTTTTAAAGACAGCTAACATTACCAGGGGGGAAATACAGTAATAATAACCCACTCACTTTTTATACATCCATCAGCCTCAAAGCAATTTTCCAACAGAGGCCAGGGCTGTTATCTCCAGTTTGCACACAGGAAGCAGGACAGAAGGGAACTAGCTCTACACAGCCTTGCAGGACACACTCACAGGCCACGTAAAGCAAAAATCAGATTCCACATTCTCTAAGAACATGGGACTGGAATTACTACTATGCACATACAAAGTTCCAGTTAAGAACTCAACAAGAAAATGACCATAAGAAATACTTGATGGTTAGAACAAAAATAATGATGTCATCAACAGATCAGTAATGAAAAAGACAGACCCAGGAGTTGAATATCATGTTGCTCCTCCACAGGTATTCGCTTTAATTCCCAGCTGGAGTTTATGTCCTCCAAAGAACTGTAGAAATGGAACATGTCTGTGCCGGATACTTCAGTGCAATTCAGTTTCTGTTAAAACTGCCTGCTGTACTATGAGGAAGTAATACCTGACAGAGGAGCCACATGGAAGCACTGCTGAAGTCACTGCAGCGAGATTAACCAGGTATCCCTTGTTGGTAGCTTAGAGTAAAGCACACTGAATTCCAATACCATTGCCCAGCCACTGTATGACTGGGAACATCTCACTTCTTTTTCCCCCTCAATATATGGCAGCACCCCACTTGCCTGTATTGAAGTAGCCATCAATGTAAAAAATACCTCATTATCATGCACAGAAGTCATCTGTATGTGAAAAAATACTTTGCAAACCTTACAGAAGATGTCGTATCACTGATTCATAGAATACTTTGGGTTGGAGGGGACCTTTAGAGGTCATCTAGTCCAACCCCCTGCAATGGTCGGGGACATCTTCAACTAGATGAGGTTGCTCAGAGCCCCATCCAGCCTGACCTTGAATGTTTCCCGGGATGGGGCATCCTCTCCCAGCGACCTGTTCTAGTGTGTCACCACCCTTACTATAAAAAATTCCTTCCTTATCTAGTCTGAATTTACACTCTCTCAGTTTAAAACTATTACGCCTTGTCCTATCACGACAGGCCCTACTAAAAAGTCTGTCCTCATCTTTCTTATGAGCCCCCTTCAAGTACTGAAAGGCTTCAATGTCTCCCCAGAGCCTTCCCTTCGCCAGGCTGAACACCACCTAAGTGTTCAGGATTATCACATCACTGCCTTTGCAGCGTCAATAGCCTACAGAAAGCTTCTACTGGCACAGCTTCAGGGAAGGAAATTAGAATCCCCAAGTCTCAAATCCCAACAAAAAGCACGTGCACCACTTACTTACGCCATATGACTTTTTCCAAGTTTATGCAAAGCACTCTTTTAGTTGTTATTTTTTGAAGGGCTATGTGCAACAATGTCACTCCTACGTAAATGATTTCGAATAGTTTATTATTATTAAACCACATGAAAATCAGAACTAAATGTTAATAAGAAAAATCAAGATCTTGACTTTTCTTCAATCAAATAAATGGTATTATAAAGTCACTTCGTTGAAGGATAAGACATCTATTAAATACTCAATAAATCTAGGCCGGAATAATGCAGCAACCAAAGCATGCACCTGAAAAGCAATCTGTGTGGGAATTTCCCACAAAGCCTTGGACTACATAACCCATCTGTCTGATTTCCAAATTATATACCCAACATAAAAGTAGGAGGTATGTAAATATAACCTATAGTCATACATGCATAGTTTTCATAGGACATGAAAATTATTGTATTATTCCTCTCTCTCCCACAGATAAATACCACTTTTACACATCATCTCAGTATACACACGGTCCTTCCCAAATTGCATCCTTCGAGGTGCTGTAATTTCGCCATGCAAATTAAATTCTCTGGCTTTTTTCTTTTTGCATGTGTTCCAAAATGTTTTCAATTCTTCTGTATTTTCAGCTACTGAGCTGTCCTAGGCCAATGAAAATATTTCGCAGATATGCTGAATGGTTCTGTATAACAACACAAAAACAGCACAGCTGCATCAAAAAGACCTGTATTTTCTTCAGGCATGTTCTGTTTTCACTAAATATGCTCTCCGCTTACTACCTCAAGGTCTCTTTAACCATCTTTATGTTTACCAGAACTTTTCATATTCAATATCCATTTCTACAGTCATCTTTACAAGTTTTAAGTTCCATTTTCGTACTTGAACATTTATTCATTCTTAGCTATAAATAATAATTTATCTATTCCAGATGCATTTTAGTTCTGTTCTCCCTCATGTGTGCTTAATCCCTGAATCTACTTTCAGTTACAAATTTTAATATGCTGTATGTCCACCTCATCCAGGTCATTCATTTTAGTGAACACTTCCATTATTTTCTGCAGATTCACTCAAGCTGGTTCTCCCACACATCACTCCTCTTACATAAAAGAAAATCTGTCATACTATCGATGTTAAAATACAAAGATGGACATAAACAAAATGTATGTGCATAGGGGATATACTGTTGCACTAAGGGTCCTGTCTAAATCTCTGGCAATAAGAATTCCGCACTTCCAGTCATGGAACTGTCTTGTTTGCAATGGAATCTGGTATAACTAGGCATTTTAAAGACTTTTGGCCTGAATGGTTTACATAGGGAATTCTGAATGCGTCTGCTCAAATAATGCAATGTTCATTTACCTTGTCAGATTTCTATCCATGACTGTTACTCATCGTATGTATACAAACTTACCCTGGCTGATACCTGTGGTTTGGCAATAGTCAAACATACTAATGACGAGATAAAAGTAGCTACAATACTTACATTAGTGAGGTGAATGACTCCTTTTGATGTAACAGAGCAGCCCATAAACCCAACATACTGTAGCTCAGGACAATGTTCAGCAAAAGCTTTCACAGACTGATCCGTCACCTACAGAAAAGATACACAGGTAGCAGTTGAATAGGTGATATAAGCACATACTCAATACAGTCTAACCAGTTTCTCCGTAACATTGGCAAGCTGCTCATTAATACTTCCATTATTATTATCATTACTATTAATTATTTCAAGAGTTTAAGAGAAAACATTGAATATGCACACACATCTATATAGGTACATGAAAAGGAAAAAGACAGTCTCTGACAGATATGGATCATCTTCTTGAAGTAAGAGAAGAAATGGAAGAAAACAGAGAATGATGGCCACAAATTCAAGTATTATTTTCATCCCGTTTATCTGCAAATACCCCAAGAGACCATTCTATTTACTATTCCCATAAACTATATAAAAACATGAAAATGTTAACAAATTTATGTTATTGCTATCCTGCAGACTCATGCTATAGCCATCATTGACTACACAGAATTTGAATTGTGTGGTATTTTAAGTTTATATTCCTTTTCTAAGCATTTTTGCTAAAACAAAGCAATAGATGATTTTAACTTGAAGATTATACTACATCTGTTTCCCACATCAGGCTTGTATATCATGGTAATATACTATTGCGACAGTTATCAGTTGAAAGCTACCTAGTTTATTACTTGGTTTATTTATTTCTACAACTATTTTTTCTTTATAGTTAAGTTTGCCTAATAAAATTTAATAACTACAAAACACAATCCATTACATAAATATAATGCTGTGCAGGTAGACTAAATATTCAAAAGGACAATTTAGTGAACTCTGTGAAGAATATAATATTGACATGGGTATATGTAAGATACCTGTGTATCTTCCTTTAAATACAGTGTTGATTTTTGGGGCGGTTTGGTTTTGGTGTCTTGTTTTGGTTTTTGGTTGTTTGGGGTTTTTTTCCTGAGAAGTATATATTTCCAGTGTAAATGACAGTAATGCAAAACTCTATTGATTCTGGGACAAAAACTGTATTTTCCAGTCAAACTGCTCAGGAATGTCTCACTAAGTGTGGAATTGAAAGTCCTGAACACTGAGGACATTCTGAGATTGTAAGGATGCCTCCTTGTTATTGCGGAACTCGGAAACAAAACAAGTTTTGAAGTATCTAGTCCACAACTGAGCCTCAGGTGACGACATACATAGGAACATCATTCCTGCTATGCTGTGGATCACCTTTACCTACAATTCCAACTTGCCTGACCAACATGTCACTTAACTGCACACTGGCAGTTATATTGACTTTGGTGAAGACTCTAGCAAAATGATTTCTGAGAAGATAACCCAGGGAGAAAGGAGGCCAACAAGACTATAGATACACCACTGCATGTAAGCTGTATTGGTATGGGGATACTGAATACGGTTATATTTCTAACACAGCTTTCTCAAACCAACAATTTCACAGTGAGGAAATATTTTTATTATTGCACATCTGTCAAATAAAAGTAAAAGGCAGGCCAAAAGGAAGGAAAAAAGGGCCAGCTGAACAGATTCAATCACAAATGGTGTAGCGATCATGTTGAATCTGCACAGACCCATTTCTCGGGTCTGGAACAAAACACCCAGTGTAGTAAGAAATTTCTTCTTTGATTTTGATCTGACACGACCTTACATTTTTATTTTTTCATACTCCTCTCAGCTGAGGACAGCCACACCAACTATTTGGGAATTTTAAGATACTGACTACTAAGAATCTTTGACAAATACTATCAGAAGTCAAAGACTTACAGATTTGCACTATTTAGCACTCTACCAGAGGGGAATGTTTTGGAGAAGATAAATGAAATCCTCTGTTTCAGCTAACAATCTAACAGGAGGACCCTTTGACAACCCTACCCTCCACTCTCTACAGAGGATGACAGTATGGTTCTCTGTGGCAGACAGATTTGCCCTAACTAGCAAGAAAATGCAGTAAAGAGAAATCAACATAATAAATGCCTAACCTCACAAATTCATTACTGAGCTTAAAACTTCCAAACACAATTTCTTACATATAGCTGACATTTGGGTACATGAAGACTTTAAAAATTCATGTCTTGAATACAAACAATAAAATTAGTGTGTCTTAAAAGATTTTCTGTTCATTATATGGATTTTTCTGCATCCTAAACAAAATTTGTGAAAATAGTTTTGGTAAAAGTTAGTAAATTATGACTATATATTAAATATTATACAGATTAGTAGTGAACATTTTTAGTGCTCATTAGATATGCAGCATCTATCTAGTCAGAAGAAGATTTTTCATTACCTGTGTATGCCTCGTGATTTTTCAGGTTTAGAAAAACTATTCACAATCTGTCAAAAGTAGTGTGAGATTACCTGAATATTCTTTACAACTACTGTGTAGAAATCACCACTTTTCATGAAGTGAAAAGACACTTCAAGACAGGCATTTTGCTACTGCAAACGGCAATTTCTGTTCTTAAATCTTGACTTAAGTAAAATAGCAGTGCATTGAACCTATTGCTGTCTTTTAAGTTCATTTCATTTAACAGATCCTATCTTTTGCTGTCAGCCTCAAAACTCCGCAACTCTTAACACCTAGAGAAGCTGACTTCAAGTTTTATTGGGAAACACTGTAAAAATTTTCTCAATCAGCACTGTAATCTCACAGTCAGCATTCTTTACTGCAACAATGTCTAGGAATACATTACTTCTTTTTGAGACCCTGTATCATTTATAGCAATTGATATTTTAATAATGTGATTGCCACTCAGACAGCCTGTAATGAATGCCACTTGGTACTCTGGTTAGCTACTCTCAACACATGACTACACTCTCCTGTGATTCTATTAGTTGGGAAGGAAAATATACATATATATTTCTATATATGCACACACATGCTTGCAATTTCACAAGAATGGCTTCATA
Source organism: Falco biarmicus (assembly GCF_023638135.1). NCBI lineage: Eukaryota > Metazoa > Chordata > Aves > Falconiformes > Falconidae > Falco > Falco biarmicus. Next base: position 25,757,073 of record NC_079311.1, on the reverse strand, counting down.
TAAAATGAATGTAAGATAGCATATAGAAATAACAGATCAAAACACTTTTAAACTAAGTATCCAATGAAAAGGTAAAAAAAATTAGGCTGTTTTGTTCTCCTTTTTTCAGGAGTGAGGGACAGTAAGAACATCGTAGTTTGGAATCTGTTTATAAACATATGTGTAGCATTATAGTCAATTACCTAGGTTTCAGTTAGAGTAATTGATATTTGAATCCTATCTGTCCTTATTTATACATGGCTCAAAAAACATATCATAATAAGGTTAGTATGCAGAAATATTATTTTTCATTTGACCTATTTTTATAAGGGAGGAATAAATGTAAGTTTCAGACAGATCTGAAATAGAAGCAACAAAGCTAAAATTAAATCTCAAGTAACTTTCTAAGACTGAAAACAACTATTCTTCTGTTATTTAGACTTTCTTCTATTTTATCCTCTGCAGTGTCTAGTACAGACAGCTAATATACATTTACATTTTAACTCAAACATGCAGGCCAGCTCGCTATTTCTACTGTAAGTAGGTGCCAGAAAAACCTCTCTTATTGTATGAATGTGCTTTATGCTCCCAAGAGAAGGCCTGTTCTGCAGAATGAAAAAAAGGTAAAGTCACTGATGAAAAAAGTGCATGGAAAGTTAGCAATGGCACGTATGCTATGATTATGGAATCTTAACACTGTTCCTTTGTAATGCAATATGGAATTGTATGTTACATTTTCCTCAAAGGCCTTTCCACAACTCAGGAGACAGAACAGATACTTGAAATGTGTTCTATAAATATGACTTCTGCAAACTAACAAATATTTTAAAGTATGAACAACTGAGGTACTATACAAACAGATTAGACTAGCATAATCTAAAAACAGATTACCATAGAAAAATATACTGCAGTTCTACACAAATGACCTTTGTCAACAAAGATACAGAAATTCACACCCAAATCTTTTATAGATCACAGTACTGTTCTTCCAAGAATCCTTAATAATTGGACTGTCTAGTCGACCTTCATTGACTTTCATTCATCCTGCCTTGCTTGATGTTAGTCTTGCTTTGAAAAAGTAATATAGGATGATGAGGACAGATTTATAAGTTATGCACTAAAGCATTGTGAATGGGAAATAGGCTGGTCTGGAACTAATGGCACAGATTTTGCTCCTATTAAAAAGATCTATGATAAGTAAGATATGGTTTAATCATTTTCTTTTTATGTATTGAAGCCTATTATATATATGAATTCCAGTTCTGCATTGTTTTAAAGAAATTAAGTATTTTTACTATTCAGAGTTAGATTCTCTAAGTATTAGTTTATTTTACAATCTATTCAATAACTTAACAGGCAGAAAGGAACAGTTCTGAAGCAAAGATTATAATTCTAAAAGAAAGTTTGAGGTACAACAATATAAGACACTGAAATTCCAACTACAAAGAGTCACAATTAATAAAAACAACCTCAAACAGAAATAACTGAAAAAGAGGTCGGAATGTAAATAGTAACTGGCACAGAATGAACACCACGTTCTCTTATTTAAACAGGTGCACTGCAATGTAAAATTCTAATGTGCGATTTTGTCTACATAAAACGCATAAATAAAAGTTTGCAAAATATGTAAAATATTCCTCAGGTGTTTTTCTTCTAGGAGGCTAAACCCTGACAGAGTAAAATATGTTTTCATGTAAGCAGACAGTCTGCCATGAATATAATAGGTAAGTATTCACTGCAGAAGTCAACTGTAACAGTAGAAGCAGCCCCTTTTCTCCCAATTCCTTTACTCCATAAGCCTTTACCTGTCTTGGTCAGACACCAGCTTAACCATACCCACTTTTGGGCAGCACAGGAGGAAGGGAAGGGTCAGAGAGGACTTGCTGAAATTCTCTCTTTTCAGACATTAAACTGAGTTTTCCAAAAAGCTCATCTGCTAATTCAGTCCTAAAACTTTCTTGCCTTATACACCACAGACTAAGGCTCATGAACAGCCCACTCCGAAACATGCTGTGCACAAAGCAACAAAGCACGTGGCCAGGTTCTCCAATACTGTGATTTTATACGACATACTTGAACAACGTACATTTTCCCTGAAATCCTTGCACGCCAAAACTGGCCATAATGTACAGTTAGGTATAACTTAGGTTAGGTATAACTTGGACATAACTTTTACTCCTTTTTACCAAAAATCCTGAAATGCATCCATTTCACAAGATACAGGCAAATCACACAGAGCGAAGGCATCTATCCTGGAGTAACTCAGCTCACCAGCTTACAGGTGAGCTCAATTACATAGACCAGGATGTAATACATACAAAATAAAGAAACACTAAGCACCAAGACTGCTCAGATACAGAAATATCTGTACCTACTGTAAACAAAGGCAGCCAGGCCACCATTGTTCTATCAGCATCAAAGAAAATAATTAAATAAAAAGCTTAAAAAATAATCACAGCAATGAAATAGTTTTGCGAGAAACTGCCTGCTATAGGTATACGTGTTTATATAGGTTCCTCCTGCTTAGCTTAAAATTTGCATTGCTACCTCTATACTAAAACATAACCACCCAACAATTTGCCAAGACGCAAGGTAGAAGTTGTTGAATATATTGCACTTTGTCAAAAGGTGAAGATGTAAATAAAGGCTTGTCATTGCAAGGAATTATGATCAGATTATCTCTCTTTGCCACACAGGGAAAGATAACATTGTCTCTCTTTCGACTAACATTTTTTAGAATTACTTTTTAACAAAGGGTCAAACAGAGATCACAGTATTACACCAGAAGTTAAATACTAGTACATTTTACATTATTAAACTAAAACATACAAACATTTTAGATTATGCATATTTTCCTTACTCAATGATCAAGAAATTACAAGCAAATTGTTTTAATTTAACCAGTTTTGAATTCAAATACAAATTCAATTTCAGTTTTAAATTCATTTCCACAGGAGGCTGCAATACCCAAAGTATTTGCTTATAGATTTAATCCTAACATTCCAACAAACATGCCAGGGCACTAATAGCATCAGTTCCTAACTTTAATAATACAATTTATTAGAAACAGATCATATTATTTGATTGACCATGAATATAAACCCAAGTAATTTTAAATTAAAAGGCAATATGGCACAAACATATTGCAGAAATGTATCTCACAAACACACACACAAATCCTGATAAAGAGCTGTCTTGTTCTCCCTCCACCAGAAAACAAAAGGCAGAAGAGGTGAAATACGAAGTTTATGTTTAAAGGATTTATTTCAGACTTAAACTGGAAAAGACTTCCCCTGTTCAATAGCAGTGATACATTGCCTGCTCTCCACAAGCATCAACTTAAATAATATTGGTCATAAAAACTGTGACAAAGTAATTATTATTGGCAAAGATGCATTTAATTCATGACCCCATACTGCAATTACAGAGCGTTGACAAAAATAAGGCACAGATAATTTGTCATCATGCTCATTTTCAGGACACCCAAATTTCATTAGTGAGCAGCAGCAAGGCAAGGCTCATCTTAACTAACTACCATTGGACAAACTGTGTATTTCTTCACGATCAGTAAGAAATACGGATAAATGTAACCATTTGCTTAATCACAAAAGAAATTCAATAACTGTCACCTTTAACTTGCAGTAGTAAAGAAAGATTTAAGAAGTGCTGCCAATTTCTATGAGGACCCAAAATAGAGAAATATAAATATTTCTATTCCTTCATCTTTGAAGGAAACAATCTAACTGAAAAGGAAATGATCCCCATTTTTCAATATATGTTTGTAAAGTTTAGGCTAGATCTTCAATCTCTTCACAATCTGGGTTTATAGGCTTTGATTTATTTTCACTATAAAAGAAGATTTTTATAAGAAACAAACGTGCAGTCTTTCTGCGTAACATAACATAAAACAGAACACTTGCTTACTAATGGCGGTTAAATCTTGTTTCATTGTTAACTGAAAGGGATAACAGTCCACCAATTTCAATGACTTTACAAAAAAAGGAAAAAAATATTCTACAATATTTTAAGGATAAATACAATTTTAAAATGTTAATTTATTTCATAAACATGCATCTTGAAATGGGTCTCACCATTTAAGCTGAAATGCAAACATGGAATGCAGAAGCAGAGCCTGTACTGTAAGGTGAACCTTCCAGTATGAGCTATTCCATCAGAATCAACAATTCACAGTAAAGACGACTAACACAATAATAAAAGCATGGCCTCAGAGGAGGCCTTAGCTGCCTGAAGCAGCATTCGAAGTACAGAACTTGGTCTGGCAGTGCTTGCTGCCCTGTCCCTGTGAAGCACTAACTCTCTGGCTATCTCATCTTGAGATAAGAATGTGACATGTCTGGAGTTTCTGCCCTGTGCACCCATGGCTACCTCATACCTCATCAGAATGCAGTCTTGATGAGGAGCTGTGCAACACTATGCCACCCCACCTTCACATCTGAGAGGAGGAAAAGAGAGGATTTCATTGCCATCCTTTTCCTCATCCTTATGCATTAGCTCAGGAGTTAGTGTTACTATCTGCCCACAAAACAAGAGGACAAGACAAGAGTACAAAGGCAAATATAAAGAGCTGAAAAAGTATTTTGTTTTACGTTGTATTTACCAGCTGGCCTCATCAACCACATTCTGGTAATATCAACTACTTGAAAATACTGTAAATGTAAAAAAAAGACAAACACAACAAAACACACACACCAAAAAACCCCCACAAAAACAAACAAAAAAAACCAAACAAAAAACCCCAACAATTTTGCCATATAGTCAGGCCAATATTCAACCTAAAGGAATCAATGTTATCAGGTATCCTTTTAGAATGCATTTGGATGTAGTGTTTCTTCCTTGTTTTTAAGAGGACTGAGCAACTGGCTATAAAGAAGTGTCCCCGTTTTATCTTCATAGTAGTGCAAGAGAGATTCTTGTTAATTCATCTAACGTAACTTTTAGATGTAGAACTCTAAGTAGCTCAGTTAAGTGCCGTAAATAGTACTCGTTCCATTTCTGTGGTACAGCGTGTCACTGTTTAGTCTTACTGTCTTCCTGTTACCAATGACAAAGACATCAAAACAGATGAATTGTTCTTCCTATATTGATCTATTTTATCCCCTGAATTAACACCAAACAACACAACACACAACTACAGCGTTTGCACTAGTAAGTAACTATAGACAACTGCTATCTTCAAAATGGTTTCACTGTCCGGCTTAAAAAACAAATCTCAGTTCTCAATATAAAGTATCTCTGGTTCCCGTTAACTCAAAATTCAATAGAGTACAGTTTGACTGTACTTATATTTAACAAGGGTATCAGCACACCCTGATTTGTTTGTTGCAACACCGTAAAAACAATTCTTTGGTTTATAAAATACTACCCTCCTACCAAAACACAAAATTTAGCACCAAAATGTGTTTACCCTGGATTGACAAAACACTGCTTCCAAAACAAAACTCTTCAGCATGTATACATAACCTGACAACCATTAAAATTTCAATTTGCAGACAGATAGTGCCACAGTATTACAAATTATGCAATGAGAACCACACATCAGAAATACCATATATTCACAAAAGGTTATGGGAAAACCAAGTGTTGCTCAGCATAGTTTTTAAATGGAAGAATGCATAATAATTTCTAACCAACCTTTATTATTCATAGTACTGAATCAAAGACTGATGTGTCTACATGCTAAGAAATACATATCCAGCATTTTCACTCAGTATCATTCTGAATGCAAAGGAACAACAATATTTCTATGTAACTGCAAAATAGGTCCATGGTTTACTGGTCCAGCCACTTAATCTTTCCTCCTTATGTAAGGAGTATACGAACTAAATATTCATCCTTTCTGTGACAGAAGATGACTTTGCATTATCTCCCCTTTTCCTGCTCTCAGAGCTATTATACAAGCACATTTCCTGTTCTGTATTATGAGTAGAAAAACAACACAAACCCCCAGTTTATTCAACAGGTTTATCGTTCAGCGTAAGAGAACAGAACTCATTCCCATTTCAAATATTTTTGTAAAGACATTAACTTCCATTTTCACTTCACCTATGGAATTCGATCTTACACATTCCCATTAAAATTACATACTCTGGCACGTTTATCTGTTTGCCAAGACTTCAAGGCTTCTAATGGGTCTAGAAGTTCATTTTACAGTAACAGATTCACACAACTGCTTTGTGCTCATACTCTCCCCTCTAAAATAGACCCAGAAGAGCATTGATAATGTTAAGATACACAGAAGAAACCTTCAGTTACTAAAGTCTTTATGCCTGCAATCTATTAAACACTGCTAGTCTACTTCCTTTTGCTTTATCCCAAGAACACTGTCATTTTCACATATCAAAGACATTGTTTTATTTTGTTCATTACCCTGGTTAACTTCTGAAGGCCTCCTAACTGTCCAGATAAAACCTCTCAGTTTTCTTGGTCAAGAATCTGACAAATCCATACTCTTTTCATGAAAAGCAACATCATGATCGTAGAATAAGCTTGCTCTACTATAAGATCACCGTCATGGGCAAAACTAAGCTATTATTCCCTCAATATTTTTGTTTCAGGTAAGAAATGTAAATACCAACTTAGGCAACACTCTCACTGCTATCACACAATACCAACTCAGAAATAGTAGTTTCTGACAGTTTTCACATATTAAACCTTTTGTACATTAACAAAGCAACAGAACAGTATGAACACACTTTAAATCTCTTCCTACCAAAATTTACTATATGCATCACTGTGGTATGCAATGGGGATAAATATTTGCCAGATTCTTCACTATGTCTACAGAAGTTTCCTCAGTCAAACAAAGTGATAAACAAACTGAAGCAAGCCAAAACACTAGCAGAAAGAGTGGCATATCTAATCAAAATCCCAAGTCCTTCCATCTGACCAACACGTAAGCATATTCCTAGTATGAAATGCAATCCATAATACAGGCCTGTAACAGCTACATAGCAATAAAAAAACACATACAACACTGGTAATGCAGCCATCGTAGCCTCTGAGGCCAATATGCACACAAAGACAGCAAATATCTGGTATTTACGCATGCCTATAAAATCATCCAGAAATCTTAAAGAGGAAAAACAGAATCTATCCATTGGTATCACATGTTTATTTAAAGAGTTAGTAAATATCACTAAAAAGGTAATCTTTTAAAATAAGTGAACATTTTCTCTTTAAAAAATTAGACACTTAGAACATTTAGTACAACTAGAAAATTACACAATTCCTGTTCAAATCTTTTCTTTGAGTTTCAGAGATATCATGAAATATTAATAAGCAGGGAAACTTGTAGGAGTTGAAAATGTAATGTAATGTACACATAGAGTACATTCTATACCATACAAATCACTCAAGAAATCATAGCATTTGCATCCTTTTTCATGCAGATAACCCTGGGGGGTTTAAGATAAATCTACTCATACTAGGCACACATGAAACTACACAACTGAAATACAGTATGACATCATGAAGCTGCTATCGTCAGCTGTAATATATAGGTAAGGCTGTCACCAGCAAATATCTAAAGATTGCTACTGCAGACACTGAAAGTGGGCACAAAACCAAAACCTTTTTTGCAACCCACTCTCAAGACATTTCCATCCTAAAGCATTCCATACACGCCATTCACAGATGCATTACCTCCTCCTCTTTTACAAGCGTAGAAAGACAAGATTTCCCCAAATTTTCCAGTATAGGTTATGGTGCAAAATTTTGACTGCCCAAGCAACCAAAATAAATTTCATCCAGGAAACTGTTCAATTCTGATTATGTGGATTCCATTTGAAGCATATGATCATCATATGTTACAGTTGATGGGATAAATACATGCATTAAGTGGAGGAAGAAAAAAAAGTCTTATGCTGCAGATTATGCCCTTCAATGTGAAGCATAGGCTTCTAACTTGGTGAAAAGCCTCCCACGTCACATAGGAAACAGGAGAAGAAATAACATGAAAATTTCCTACACACTGCAATAAATACAATTTAACATGAACACAGCAGAAGACCTGTGATTACAACCACGTAAGTCAAACAAAGTATTCCATAATTGTTTTCCTCTTCCACACTAATAACTTTACTGCACAAGAAGAAAAGGGAAAAGGTATTTCACTGAAAAACATTAAATGACTCTGTATGTAATATCTAAACCAAACATTCCATAGTGAAGCTCACAAAAAAAAAATCATCTAATGGACATTATCATTTATTGGGATACAAAAAAGCTTCTTAAATTAGTTAAAACTCGCTCACACTAGTTAACATATTAGCCTTCTTGGGTGACACACTTATTATACGTATGTAATTATGTTTAAAACAAACAAGAAAACAACACACAAAATAGCATTCAAATTTCAGATATAAACAAGGTTACTGGCTGAGTTTATTTTAATGCATCTCTGAGGTAGGACACAGAAACAGATTGTAACCAGCCTTGCAGATTTCCTTTTGATATTGTAAGGTGGTATAACAAAATTACATTCTCCCTATAAGAAGTCTTTCTAAACAGAAAATATAACGATTTATAAGTGCAGAAAAAAAGGATTTATTGTAATATAGGTTAATGGATACAGTATTTTATCTTTATTACTACCAGTAATAAATATTAGGTATTCAGTAGCAAAGCTTATTCATCCTGCTCAAACTCAGTACTAGAAGTCTTCAAGTTTCATTAATGAAAAATCTATAAATATTCCAGAATTGAAATCCCAACTGGAGCAGCCATTTTTTTCTAAGCACCTGTATTCAAAATTACAAGTTCAGATGAACTCAGGAAATGGTGCATGAACCTACCTCACCATCAGTAAAAGTGAGAAACATTGCATAGAAATTGAAATGGTTTTGATTTGATTTATGAATGCTCTTCAAACAAGAGAACTACCATTAAAAGGATACAACTTGATAATTAGAAATAATAGGAAGAGACTTCCTCTTTGTCATTTTTCCTTAGTGAACTACATGCATTTCAACTAATTTAATTTAAAATAAACCAGTTACAGTAGTCTGATCTAGTACATCAACTGACATATTCTATCAATCTGAAGCAGAGTTAGCTTTAAATCACAAAGTAGTTAAAATCTTGAAATGCATCAGACGATGAAAAGACTAATAGAAGATGTGGTTTAATATAGTTCTCTAGGTTCTGCACTTCTATGAAATACATTTGTTTTCATGCTTTCTGATCTACCCAGCACTACAATCAATGGACACATGGTCTGCTCAGCAAAGACACTAGCTTAACAGGCTGGACATCATGACTGTCTTAACAGCAGCTTGTCCCTACATTTACAAATTGGTACAGAGTTCTCCAAGAAATTTTATGGTAAGAAGTAAACACGCTACACCCTGTGAGATTTATTACATGAATGGTACTGGCCTACAATGAAAAGCTGCAGGAAAATTTGTCATTAAAATGGTAGTCTTCAGCATTCACTACTGTGATTGACTACTTCATTACAATCACAGTTTGATATCAGCAGTAACTGGTAGGAGCAAACTCCAAACATAGTAACAATAAAAAAAAATTATAACAGCAAAAATAGAGCTTTAATATGCATGTTACACAAGGGCTCAGACCCAAATAACACATTTTGGTTCAAAAAAGTTAAAATAAAAATGGGTATTGCACAGGATACATATACACATTCTTGCATACACCTCACTGGAAAACTAATGTATAGCTTTTAGCAAGCAATCACCTCTAGCCCAGAAAAGAAAACTCTTTTAAGTGGAAGTTCTGCACTTTTGGTGTTTTATTACTCAGATCTTTCTTTTGTGACAAGAAAATTAAAATATTAAAATAGAAACTGAACTGTATTTTTGTTAACAATTGCACTAAAAATCCCAAACAAAAACCCCAAACTAAACCCAAAACCCCTAAACCTTTGTTCTGTCCTAATTACAATAGCAAGGAAAAGCGATTACCTCCAAAAAAGCATTAATGAAAAGGTCTTCGTAGCTGGTAACAGAAAATCTACCAAAATTCTTCATAACAGACATGTTTCTTCGTGTTGATTTTTTTTAAAACAGACTTTTGCATCAAATAAGTTTGTCAAAAAACAAATATGGGGGAATTCTTTTGTTTGTTCTTATAATATTTAAAGAAGTCTTGATTTCTTCCTTTCTGAAAGCTGGGCAAACAAGGAACTCAGTGTTATTTGGTAAGAAAATCATATGTACATAGCCTACCTGGCTGGCATCATTCATATCACTAATTTTGATCTATCAGCTAAGTCTAAAGAGGCCATCTGGATGCAGATGGCAAAAGAAACAGAATATGTAACAATAAGCATAAATAAAATACAGTCAGGGAGGCACTTAAAGATATTAATGACAGACATTTGTCTTTTTGTTATCTGGGTTAAACAATTTTACATTTCCAAGGCCAAAGATTAAAATAGGAAGACGAATCATCTCGTAAGGGCCCTCACTGACACAGTAGAAAGTGAAGGAATGGGAAACTACAGCTCCAAGAGAAGCACACAGATACATAAAGTAGAAATTAAGGATGTTACCCATCATATCAAGGCGTAATTTAAAACAGGCCCAGAATACTACAGCTGATAAATTACAGAAGGTATTAGGAGTAGATGATACGATGTGAGTTTGACCATGAGTTAGATGTGACTTTTTTATCCTTGTATGTTGTCTAAAGGCATATGAAAAACCTGTTCAGATTATTTCAATCTAGCATTGCATACATGCATTTAAGAACAGCATCTTGCTAATGAGAAATGCAAGTGGGCCTGCTGTATTAGTCACGATTGGAAGCAGGCTACAATCCTGATTAAACCTAGTGCAGAACCAGATCTCCATGCAGAGGCTGAAATGGGAGAACCTGTCATCACATGGATCCACAACCTGACAGCTGACAGGCTGGTGTGAAACCCTGCATGCTGTGTGATAACAGCAGGACCAGCACAAGAGGGTGCTGAAGTTCAGCAACTCGGTTTTAAAAGGAGAGAAGAAAAAGAAACACCTGCTTACTCTTCCCAGAATTTAGCACATTCAGAGAACAGATCACAACTGCTGCCAGTCCCTAGGCCGTCATAAAGAAAAAGGAAAAAAAAACAAAAAACCAAAGCAAAATAAGAAAATAGCAAGCAGGAAAAAAAACCACGTTAAATCTTGAAAGTTCTCACCAAGTCAGTATGTCTTAGTTTAACACTGGTAAGCAGCTAAGCACCACACAGCCACCTGCTCTGTCCCTCACCCCGTGGGATGGGGGAGATAATCAGAACAGTAAAGGTGAGAAAACTCATAGGCTGAGTAAAAAGAGTTTAATAGTTAAAAAAAAACAACCAACAAACAAACAAACAAAAAAACCAACAATAAAAAGGGGGAAAAACCCAAACCAAGAAAAACAAATTATGCAAAATAAAAAAACCAAACAAAACAATTGCTCACAACCAACTGACCAATGCTCAGCCAGTCCCCAAGCAATGGCAGCCTGGTCAACCCCCTGCCTTCCTCCCCAGCTTTACCTGCTGAGCATGATGCCATATGGTATGGAATATTCCTCTGGTCAGCTGGGATCAGCTGTCCTGGATGCTCCCCCTCCCAACCCCTTATGCCCCCAGCCCTCTCGCTGGTGGGGTGGGGCGAGGGGCAGAAAAGGCCTTGGGGCTGTGTAAGCGCTGGCCAGCAATAATGAAAACATCCCTGTTACCAACGCAGCTTTCAGCGAAAAATCCAAAGCACAGCCCTATTCAAGCTCCTATGGAGAAGTTTAACCTTATTCCAGCCAAAACCAGTACACAGTATCATCACAAACCCTCGCTTTGGTTAAAGTAAGTCACAACAACAAAAACCAACCAACCAAAACCAATACGCTTTCAAACCAACCCAATTCTGACTAGACATGTAAAATAAGACATTTCAAGTATTTTTATTCTAGTCAAGCTAGCCAACAAGATTTTTTGAAAGAAGTAACACCTTTATTTTTTCCTGATCTTTCTAATCTTTGCCAATGTAACACACTTCACCTCTACCCCACCCCTCCCTATTGGTAAATATGACAATTACAAGCAGAAAAGTAATTTTTTATGCCAGAAGTGTGAAAAAAGCCGTGTAACTTGATAAGGGAAGATGAGCCATTACCTTACTGAAAAGCACACACAGTATTGCTAGCCTCCTAATTCTTTCAATGAATTCCTTCACAAATCAGCTGCAATTTCGTGAGAACAGCAAACTATGCAAGATCCAATGTTTTCCATAATCAATGCACCATCAACATCTCCAGCTTCTGGCAAAGCAATCAATTAGGTCAGCTCTCAAATAATCATCAGCAGTGCCAAAGTACACTGTTTAATGATTGCATCAGCAGTTTTCTTGGGTGGGGGCAGGGGGGGCAAGAGAGACAGAGACAGCAAGAATTAAGCTCCCCCTACTCATAATTATAAACAGAAGAGCAATTATGTCATATCTGTTCCCAATATAATATCTGGAAAGCTGTAAGAAACATATTTTTCTTTCTTGTCTCTCTTCATCCCCAACTCACTCTCACATCCTCACACATCTGCAGAACCAGAAGAATAAAAAAATGGGGGCTCAGGCCTCTTCAGGCCCACCTTGGTGACCTGCTTTTTCAGAAAAAACCAGAACCACCAGTTGGACAATCATAAAAATAATCTCCTGCCTTTTTCCTTTATCCTTGAACAGTTGGACCCTTAGCTGTCTTAGCTTCATTACCTTGAAATGAGACTTACAGAGACACTGGCTCCACAAACTCATTAACTCAATTCCTCTTCTTCTCACCTCCTTAGTATAAATTATTCAGACAACTACCAGAATAAATTTTAAGGTAAGAAAAAGGATGCAGAAATAAATGAAAAATCTAAAGCACATGTTTACCTAAAGTAGGCTACTATTAACTTAGCATCTGTATTTTTTACAACTGTTTGGGGGAGTTTTCTTTGATGAAGAAAAAGCAGCAACAACAATTTGTATGAGTAATGTCCTTCACAGAATATCACAGACTAAGTTATTAAACTGAGGAAGGTGGAAATCAATATAAGAATTAAAAGACAGGAAAGGAACTAAAATGGTGATAGCAATGAACTGGATTGAAAGAATAATTGAGCTGGGTGGGAGTGAACAGTTAAATGCAGAGTTTGCAACAAGTCTTGGAATAGGTATTAAATAGTTTTAAGAAGAATACGTAACCCCCAAGAGACAGAACGCAAGGAACTTTACTGGTAAAACTGGGAGTATAGTCAACACAGATGAGAATAACAGACCTGTTCACGAAGACCTGGATGAGTATGAAGACTGGAATAAAGCAAACAAGATGAAACCGAAGAACATTATGCTCAAAGTCACTAGAACTTCCTTACAAACTCAGATCTTATCAGCTAGAAACACATCAGAGGAGAAAACACTGTGTATCCAGTTATAGATTAGTACTACAAGCACAGATTAGATGCAGCCATGTAACGATGAACTACCCTAAAATGTATCAGGTACGGTTTTCCTGCAAGAGAGAAGGACACAATTCTGCAACCCACTCAGTAAAGGTGTGCAAAGGAAGTTCTTTGCAATTCTGTTCACTCATATTCAGACCAGACCAATGTAAAAAAAGAGGTACTAAGATCATGGACTGGAATAAAAGCAAACGAGACACTTCAAAAGAGCCCAGTTTATCAAAGATACCACCAGGATCTGATCTCTCACCTGATATGAACCAGGAGGTGAGAACATAATGAAAAATTATCTTAGCTAAGGACAACTATAACCACAAATCTTACATGGAAAGACTGGTGAAAAAGACTAGGAATTCAAATAAAGTTTGAGATTTCACAGCATTTTAACTTCTCAGTTTTTGGATCAAAACAGATATACCTCTAAACAGCACCAGACCATGTGATTAGCTATGGTAGCAAGCAACAGGACTCCCTGATGGAGTAAGTCTCTTTTCTATATGCTTCCATATATCCCTTACACTAGCTAACACTCAGCCACATCTCATACACTTTAGGAACCTTGAGATTTAACTAGAAATTCCACTGAGTCTGGACTACTTGGAAGAATTCAATGACTACTACTACACAGGAAAAATACGGAACAGAATGTAATAGCCATCCTGCTGAAACAGCAGTATAGTATTCAGAGCATAAAAACATAACTCAAGTGTAGACATGGCTGCCAGCAGATCTGCTTAGTGATTTTTACTCTTCTTCACTCTCCTCAATAACTTAAAATGCCAAATAGTCCTCCAGTTCATGACAAATGCTTTTGAAAGGAAATCAGTTTCAATATAGAAAGTAAAGAAGAAGTAAAAGAAAAACAAACCCAAAACCAACTATATCCACCAGGCTGGGACTTTCACTCAGCAGTCAGTGACTACAGACACATATATTAGTAACTAACCATAAGAACAAAATTGTTTCAGAAAGAAAAACGTAAGGTTGGAGGAAATACCAAATTTGGTATCTTCCCAAAATGCCTATTTGACAACATCAAAAGCTTAATGGTTAAGTTTTCAAGGGAGTGCAATAAGAAAAGACTTTGCTTTTTGAAGGAAAATGACAATACCCTTGCTATTTATTGAAAAACTTACATTAGAAAAGTTAGTATTGCATCTATATTAAACCTTTTTGTGTTTTCAACTGGGGGATTTAATTTCATGAGGTCTTATCTAAGGGATGTATAGTTGTCTCTGTATGCTACAAAGTCTGGTTGTTAATTTTCTTGTGAGAAATAGATCCAACAATTGCCTTGTGCAAATACAATTAACCCAACGCCCATGGAATGTGCTTCACTAGGGTAAAGTCATTGAACAGGGACCAGAAAGATAAGAAGACTCAGTACCTGACAGTGACTGTCACTAAGACGGCTGTTTCCCCCCAGACTTAGAACAGTTAGCCGGAAAATGTGCCCTACACAAAAAGGAAAAACGACTGTCTCTCATTTTGCAGCTGTTTTTATTTCCTGTCTCACTGCTTCACTGCACAGTAGGAACCCCATGGAACTGGACATGTAGTTTATTCAAAGCACTCCTGTTGCTTTAAGAACATGAAAACAATACCTCAGCTTCACTATGAAATGACCTTGATGATCTGTATTACAAATTTTATTAGTCTCTGACAAATGTTAAGATACTTCCCAATATGATTGATTGCATTCTTCACTGCTCCAGTTACCTCAAACTAAATTGTCTGTCATTATAATGATGACTTTTCTAAGTACAGTTTCTTAATTTTTTCCTGTCTTTCAATAGTGATCTCACAACAGACTGAAAGTGTTTATGGATCAATAACATGCAAGAATAAAATACTGCATTCTAACAAATGTTTTTAATTTTTGTGCTTATGAGGTGCTGTGACAGAGCTTTAGCAGAGAACATAATTTTATGTGATGGGATAATAACATCCAAACCTAGTCTGCACATATCCAGCACCGTGAATAGCCAGAAAATTCTACAGATTCTGAATAGTAGCAGGTATAACTCAACTGTATTCAATGAAAAGTAAAATTCAATGTGATTCAATGGAAAGTAAAAAAAAAAAAAAAGTAATTGTATTCAACACACATATTCTAGACACACCTGATCAGAGACAGTCTGTCCTGCTGAGCTACTCAAGTGTGCCTGACCCATTTTTCCCTGACACTGAGTTCAGGTGCCCCACATGATGCAATGATAACCAGAAGGGCTTTGAAAGGAGCCAGAAAAGATTCAGAGCATTTACTCATTTGGGCTCTAGGCATGATGAAAATTCTCTCTTACTTTCAGTCTTTGAAAACAGCACATCTTAATTCACACGGGAACCCAGTTATTCAGGTCATGCTGACAGTGTTCTTCAGGATACATACCTAGGAAGTAACTCTACCTCTGTACAAATAACAGTAAGTCTTCTGCATAAGATCAGGAAGGTTTCTCATTTACAGACAGGTTCATGAATGTCACAGGTCCAAATGACCTAAAAGGAGATCTCCTCAGTAAGTCACAAAGCAGAAATTTATTTGCTGACTAACTTTGATTGCTAAAAACTGCACCAAAACCTCTGCCCTCAGAGGCCTCCCTGCAGCTACCCCACTGCCAGCACCTCACCACAGACACCTACTACACTGACAAATGAACAACGACAACAAACTAGAAAAGAACCTTTTTTAGGTTCTTTTCTAGACTAGGTAGGAGCAAGACAAAGACACTATATCATGTATCTGAAGGTTGCAACTAGATATGGACTTCTAAATAGTGACTACTACTAAAGTAGCGCTTCTAACTGCCTTTGACTCCAGGAAGTTGAGATTCAAACCATGCCCATACTTCTGGATTCTAATACACAAAAACCATTTCATAGCAAGGTTATATCTGTAGGCTTATACTGCTAAAAACATATTACCTGGCTCTGACTTCCATTAGCTGGTCTCCGCAGTTTTTAGTAAAAGCGCAGTATTATTCCATTATATAGACACAGATTCAATTGCTTCAGGTCACAGAGCTGATCCGAAGCAATCTCACGAAAGACTGCAAATCTCTTCAATCCCACTCCTTTGCTTTTACCACTGAAGCACTGCTTTAGCTTTAAACACCTCTCAGTTCAAATCACAGCACCCTATTCATTAATATTTTCAGCTATAAACTGTAATTTCACATACTTCAATTAGGCTATTCTAAAGGTTAAAGCAGTATCTTCAGAAGCTAAACTACAGAAGAAGAAAGTGGTGTTAAAAAGAAAACTATGAACATCCCCAGTACTAAAAAACCCTGGTCTTTTAAGGTGGTAATAATTTTCCGCTTCTCAGTAAATCTTAACTCTTCCCCCTTTAGCACTTCTGAACACCTGAGTATATGAAGCTATGTAAAGCATTGCAAAGCTGTATCTAAAACTATACATGAAATCTTAACCCAAGAAACACTACTACATAACAGTAACTTAATCTATAAAAATCTAGCATATACACTGTATTACAAAATACATCATTTATATACACATTACCCAAGGAATAGACACATTTTCAGACAGGTCAGCATACAATACCAGGGTTGTTTCGCTTTGTATTAATTTTCCAAATCAAACTTGCTCAAAGGATCCTGCTCTTTCTACAGGATCACAATTTCTAGGAACCTGCTGGCCCCATGCATGCTATGTAGTGTTGGCGCTACAAAGAAATCCCAGCAGGCACACAGACTGTAAAGCACAGGCTAGAATAAAACCAAACAGTCCACCTAAAAATCGCTATACATTTTGGCTGTACAAAAACAATGGAGTGAAACACATTTACTATAAATACACCATTGCTGGTTTGCTCAATCTTTTGAAGATAAGTCACTTATTTTCTGTGCATTTTGTCCTAGTTGTGTTGCTTTGTGCCAACTTAAGTCATTCTTTCTATGTTTACATCTTTCAAGTGCTTGCAGATAACTGGTATGGCTAAAAGACTGAAGCTCAAAAGCACAAATAGTTAAATAATTGGATACTGCACTGACAGTATCTAAATAAGACCATATTGTGCTGTGCCTGCTAAAACAGTAACCAGAATGTTCAGAAAACTGACAAATATCTGATTATTGGAATTCATCAACATCAATGATAATTTTGAAAGTGCTTGCGAAAAATACACTATTCTCTTGTGATTAGATTTGAATGGATAACCAAATAGATGCCTTTGACAAAAACACAAGAAATCTCCCACTTCAGAAAGACATACTGTTGTAAACAAATCAATCATACCTCCTTTCGCTGCTGCAGATACAAGGTATAAGAACACAGACCTCTCTTCTTACTTGCAAAACCTACACCAAAAGACATATAGCCTCAGGGAAGGACTGAACTACTTTCTCCTCATCATTAGCCAACAGTGAGGAACTAGAAATCACATCAAAGCCTCTTTTTCTTTAGAAAAGCACCATTTCTTCTCCTTTTCCTTAAAACCAGCTGGAAGAGTTTATGGGATAAGCTTACAGGGATTTTCTTCCAAAATGCCTGCTACATTGTCAACACCACAAGACAACAGAGGAGGGCATCACAGATTTTGGCAGAGCCGCTGAATTCAGGTAAACTTAATTTAGAACTTCTTCTCAAGTGCTAAATTGTTTCTACAAAACCAAACGTTTTGTATGCAAAACATGTATCAGTGTTCCATATTAATTATAGTACCTATTTATATTTTTAACACAAACTTCTCACATTTGAAAAATACAAGCATCATTAAGAAACAACACTTATTTTTGGCAGCATTGCTTTCAATAAGGGGGCTTATAAGAAAGATGGGGATGGACTTCTTAGCAGGGCCTGCAGCATCAGGACAAGGTGTAATGATTCTAAACTGAAAGAGGGTAGAGTCAAACTAAATACAAGGAAGAATTTTTTTTACAATGAAGGTGGTGAAACACTGGAACAGGTTGCCCAGAGAGGTGGTAGACACCCCATCCATCCCTGACAACATTCAAGGTCAGGCTGGAGAATTGTGAGTAATCCAATCTAGTTGGAGATGTCCCTGCTCACTGCAGAGGCTTGGACTAAATGACCCTTAAAGGTCCTCTCCAACCCAAACTATTGTATGATTCTATCTCACCAACTTATAACAAAGTGCCTGAATAGCTGGTTATACATTGTTGTCAAGTATTTTCCTAAACTGAAGTAGTATTCAGGTTATGAATAAAAGATACTAATAACGTGAGAAGATTATTAACTAATTAGAAAATCACACAACCACCAATGCCCTCAATAATTTCAACGTATACCTGAAATCAGCATATATTTTGTAGTATTTATTTATTTCACAGTAAGTGATCTGTTGCTCAACTCCTTGCTACAATTTAAATAAATCTTCATGCATATTACTGTATGTTAACTTTGCTACATCTTCTTTAAAATGCAAAGGCAAAATGGAAGAGACAAACCAGAAAAATTACAGTTAGAAATCTGACACACATAAATTGAAGGTATTAAAGATTTTTAAAAATATTTTTAGGTCGTTTTCTACATAATGCCCCCAGTTAAACTATCTTCCTTATGTAACAACTATGCAGAAATATGCTAAGTAATTTTATTGAATAAAACTAAGTAAAAAAAATTTACTAAATTCTTTTCCAGTCTGCCTTAACATATCTCTGCACATAAAAGGAAATAAACATAATAAAGCATTTAATAAAACTAACTTTGAATATACAACAGAATATTGAAGAGCAATACCACCAATAACCAAATCATTCTTCCACATATAATTAGCTACAGTCATATATAAACAAAGGCATAAAATACTTTCTTCTTTGTGTAATAGTAATGCAACACTATTCATCTTTAGAGAAATAGGACAATGAATCAACAAATCCAAGTGCATACAAAACGCACATCGTTTTCTGGTCACTTCAATAAAATAAATTCCAACTATTAAGGCTTCTATATTACACTTAACATGGATTACAGCAAAAAGTGAAGTAATTACTGCTTAATAAAACAACGTTTTCGAAGTTATATAAAGCTCAATAGTTTATATAACTTCACTTTTTAAACCTAGCTGATGATCCATTACCCCTCCCCTTCTGTTTCGTATGCTTTAAGGTGTTCATTAGTCATTTAAAGGTATTCCCTCTTATCCTATTAATAGTTTCCTGAAAGGCTTTCCACAGGTGGCCATAAAAAAAACCTTTTGGAAATCCAAATGGACTACATCAACCCAAATGTTTTTTCTATGATTTTTAATCCTCTCAAAATAATTCTCTCTTTAAACATTCATCCTAAATGGATCTTGCTCAAGTATTCACAGATTCCATTTTCTACTATTATTTTGGCTACTGTGTCCAGTGCATTTTCATAGTTTACTGTCCCTGGATCATATGGACAGAAACATTAAAACAATGAAAATAAACAAGAAAAATACTTAATGGCACACTTGTCGGCCTGCAGTCCTCAGTGGATAAGGTAGCCCTCAGCAAGATGTTATACACCTCTATCAGTAATTGAGGTTTTTATATGGAAGTTCCTTAAGAACTCTGCAGTGAATGCCAGCTGGTCCAGCAACTTGTTCATGCTCATGTCACTACAAAAAGGAATGTATGTGCCCACACTCCACAGCTCTTCTGTAGGCATTTCAGTTTCAAACACAACCTCTGATAAGCAATCTGTGAAGGGAGGCTCTGGCTTAGGAGTCCTCCACTGTGAAGAGCATTGTGAGAAACTCATTTAGCACCTGTAGAGGCTGGTCCCTGCAACCTCCCCAACCATGCTGCCAAGCCCAAGTCATCTGTGAAAAGGTTCAAGAGCTTTCTTCTTTTGCTAACTGTTCTTCATACTGTTTTTTACTGCTTTACTGTATACTTAAATTTAATCTGCCAGATTTTATGATGCTGTTTCCTTCATTTGACTGTAACTTCAACTCTTAATGGATGTGTGCTTGCCTCCTGCAATTTCTCACCAACATGTTCAACCTTGCTTGTTAACTTTTTGCCATTCTTTAGATCTTTCTTATTTTATGTTTCCTCTTCTTCCTTAAATTATCTGCCAGTGACTACACGGGTTTAATTTTCTTAACTGTACATCTTACCTTCTTTTCAGTAAGTTGTTTTGGTTTACTTATTTCCTTGAAGTTGTGCACACTAACAGGTGTGGAGGGTGTGTTCTGCTGTTGGTTTTGGTGGGGTTTTTTGTCCTTCATTTTTTATATTGATTCGCAAAATTTTTCACTCAGCACCACCCCCGCTGGTTAAATCTCCTTCTGCACGCTCCATGACCAGTTCTTGCTATCACTGACAGCCTAGGAATCTCACTTTAGTTGCATCTCAGTGTGAAATTCTCCCATAACTGTTGTCTGCCATGACTACTGTACCTCCAGACCACTATATTTCTTGCTCTTATCTCTCTTCCTGTATATATTCTATACAGCCAGTGCCACCATCCTGGTGAGGCTGTTAGTAACCAGAAACTATACTACACTATTCCTGTTAAAGCCTAGCATTTCTACCTACAAAAATTATGCACGATGAGGTGATCATTTTGTTAAATTGATCCAATCCTAAAGTCTCTTGGCATGTATCACTACCTTCATGACCTGATTTCCCTCTTTCCCATCTAGGTTAGAAGATGTCCATTCCATCTATGTCTTCATATACAGAATTTTATTAGAAACTCAATATACATAGAATTATTTTTCCTTGTGCATCCTCTCATGGCTTTATAGTACCAAATAAAGACAGACCATTTTTTTTAAAGAAAGCCACAGTTAAGAGAATACTGGGGAAGGCATCAAGATGTTCAACGTACATTACATCTCAGACTTTATTTAGCCAGGTGGTCACATAATGGAAAACTCAAGAGAATTTTCCTGTCGGTCTTTCAGACTGAAAATTTTTAAAAATTGAAGACATTCTTTGCACTAGAAAAATCAACAGAACAACAGAATTTGATAATGTAAGAACTATTTTTCTTCTTTGTCCCATGTTAAAATATTATTCCCTATGTGTAAAGAATCAAATTCATCTTAAAGTTCAAATCATTAAAAAACAGCACCAGATAACTTACTCTGAATTAAAAATAAAAGTAAAAAAATGAAGACAAAGACAGATGCTGAAATTTTGGTTAGATAGGCATTTTCCTAGGTAGCTCTAAGAAAAAAAATAATTCTTATATTTCTTACTGCAAAGGACAGACATTCAGTAGAACTCAGCATACTTTATATATATAATTATTAAGCTTCTATTTACTAAATGCTACAACATAAGTTCAATTAATAAACTAATGGAAATATGTACCTAGTACTGCTAGTTTAGAAACGGAAACCTAGACAGATTGTCTTTGAATTCATCATTATGATAAATACAGGTAAATATAAAATAAATACATAATAGATGTAAAATCTTTCTAAAATTTAAAATAAATATATAATAAATAATGATTCTGAAACATTTTAAAGTGTCTGTCCAAGGAAAAGCCTCTACTAGCCTTTCATTCTTTTCCGCCGCCATCTTGAGTGTTTCTCCACTTTCACTTTTTTTGAAAACTTTTCTTAAAATAACCGAAACATTCAAAAAAAGTTTGCTATTCTAAAAGCACTATGAATGAGATTTATTTATGACATGAAGCTTAGATTCATAAAACCTCAGTAAATTTAAAAATAGATTGCCTCGTCACCCTAAACTTTACACACAAATAGCACCCAGTGCAATTCTTGCTAACAAACTACAACTTTCTGGGGTTACACAAAACTGCTGGACATCAAGGTTAAAAATAACTTCCCCTCACATGCATATAAATGCAAATTCAAACTCATGAAACAGCTTTACACTAACGGGAAGTAAAATGCTTCTTCTGCAAATACAGAAAGTCTAAACCAACCCCCAAAAACTGTTAATCTACCTTGTAAAAGCTTACTTGAAAATAGTCATATTATAAAAAGAAATCATTCCTTGTGTTACATTCATACTTCAGGTCTCCAAATAAATATACTCATCATTAATATGCTATTTTTAAACCAACATAAAATGTTTTCAGAACACTTGCAATTCTAGTGACTGAACTAATGAATGTTCAGCAGTTATTCCTTCGGAAGTATATCACAACAAAGAACTGGAAGAAGTGACATAGTGTACAGCCATATCTGAAAATTCAAGTCCCTACTACGAACACATTTTTCTGTAAAATTTTGAAACTCAGATATTTAAGATCAATTTCAAAAGGATAGTATCAGCTTCAAGGAAAACCAGAAAAAATCAGCACTGAGGAAAGATTTAATTAATTAGTCTGAAATTCTAAGTGAATTAGTCTGAGATTTTAACTGAAGACATTTAATCTTTTTTTCTGCAATAGCTCAGAAACTAATTATTCTGTTCTTCAGAAGGAGGAAAATCTGAATTACCAAATAGGTCAAAGGTGTATTTTTTTATTTTTTTTTTCAAAAAAGCAAAACATCTACAGATATAAAGCTAACAGAAAAGTGATTTTTATTAGTCCACCAATAATGAACTGGCTTGATGAATTAAGAGATAACTGTTTCAGCCACAGAACTGGCCTTTTTTCTTATTTTTCACACCATACTTACCTTACATAATGATCACAGTATCAGGAAGAAGTGATACAACAACGCTAAAAAGCAGAACAGTCTTTAGTGCATTCTATAGATGTTGGTTTCTACAAGTAAGCAAACACAGACACTGAAGTCATAGTGAAAGTGGAAGGCTGCAAATATATTTGTAGGTAGGTATATAGGTAGGTTGGTGGCAGGGGGAGTTTGGGATGTGTGTATGATAGAGTCCAGCATAAGAACACAGGCACACCTTCCCTATGTTTCAGTACTAAAAAAAAAAATACAATAAAATAATGAAAACCTCAACTGAATGAGTACCAACGTATGAAAAGAGGAGACCAGGCCTACAAGGATCCAACATATCTGGGCATCTCTGAAACTAAAGGTACCCTAATGCTCCACAAAAATCTACTTAATATTTTCTGCAGTAAGACCATCCCTGGCATAGCCTGTGTTTTAAGTCTTCTATTTGTTAACACTGTTCATTCAGAAATCTTACATAGGTGTGGTGGGCTGACCTTGCCTGCTACCAGATGCCCATCCAGCTGTTCTCTCACTACTCCTCCTCAAAAGGACAGGGGGAGAAAATAAGCTGGAAGAGCTTGTGGATCAAGATAAAGGAAGTTTAATAACAAAAATCAAAAGGTGCACATGGAAATGAAGCAAAATCAAGAATTCTTTCACTACTTCTCATTGGCAGGCAATGTCCAGCAACTTCCTGGAAAGCAGAACCTCTCACCCACCCCCAGCTTACCGACCTTTGGGAAGGCCTGGGTCAGACATAGAACCTTGATGCTGTGCAAGCACCTGTTCAATGACAGCCAGAGCACTGGTGTGTTATCAACACTGTTCAGCCACAAATGCAAAGCTCAGCACTATATGGGCTGCAATGAAGAAAGTTAACTCCATCCCAGCTAGACTCCAAGAGTAGGGTGCAGCAGCAACCCACTAGGGCTCAGGCATCAACCTCACCCTTCCCATTAGACCTGGTTACACACACAGTATTTATGAGATGAAAATGGTCTACTGACATTTTCATTTCCATGCCTTCTTCTAAACCCTAAAATTTAACTCATGTTTATCACAATCTTTGAAAATACTCAAATTGAGTTTCCTAAGATATAAAGTATTATTTAGCATTGATGATTTCCATAAAAAGCATTGCTACAACATTCTTTCTAGACCTGAAATAACTTAAGAGCCTAGGTATCTATTATTTTTAAATCACTTAATTTTTTCCAGTATTTGTAATGATTAATTTCAGGGGTTTCCCTGATATTTATCTGCTTAGCAGTTTAAGGCAATAAACTGTACGATTGATCCGGAACCTTTGACAGCTTGTCGCTCAACTGTCATAGTTTTCTGATTTGTGTCAAAATTTGTTTGCTCAAACCCTGACAGATGACAAGAGAGTTTGAGGAGTTACACCTACAGCAAAATAAAGCTCTAACTTTATTTAGAAAATGCATACTTTTGAATCATTACATTAAAGAATTATGCTAATACGGAACATACCTGTTACTATAGGTAACTCAAAGCACATAGTTCAGTAACACCCATCACACACTTTTACCTTTGCTTCAAACATAATACAAACTTATCATCACATCATGTCTTCAACTACACCTCTTGCCAATAAAGTATCCTAAATTTCTGGAAGCCCGCTGTGAACTATGTAATTCTCTCTTTCCCATATATATGAAGAGCCATTTTTTATCTAATGCACTGTTTTGGAACCATAAACATCAAATCCATTTAAGCTGATGTGGAACCTCACTGCCAAAAATAGTTAGGAGGAACAACGTAAGAAGTGTAAAGTAAGGTATGCATGTATGAGCTCTCTGAATTCCACTCACTTTGCAGTATTTCTAAAGAGAACAGAGCTCTTTCTCACCATAGTTGCGCTTACAAAACTTAACATTCAAAGCAATTTTATTTGAGGAAAAAATAACCTATTAAAATAGTGTCATCCCATTCTGGGACATACTGTTCTGTCTCTAGAAAATAAAGGGGTTTTTTCCCCTCAAAAATGAAACCAGGAAGAGTAGAGAGTGACATACAACAAATCATTTGTTTCTGAGGATCCTGAGAAAAACCAAGAAATTCTTATCATTCAAGTTATGTATCAAACAATAGAATAATTATAATTCAGACAAATCCTGTTTGTTTACAATGAAAACCATTTGTGAACACAAAAAGGTAAGGACAATCAATCCATTGTCCTAGATGATCTATTGTTTTCCTAAAAAGACCAAATTTATATACCTGTGTCAAAGAATTACATAATTTTTCATTCTTGCAAAAATTTACATTGTATTACTATTTTAAAATGTCTTTTAACATTCAAAACAGTGAGCCATTTAAATTATTTCCCTAAATTGACACAGAAATAAAATGCCTTCTCCCTTACAACATCAACTATCACCTCTTCATAAATCATTCAATCTCACAAAATGCTCCTGGAATGAACACGAAGCAAAAAAACTAAATGAAACTCTTGATTCCTTCCTGGGCCTATATGAATCACAGAATCGCAGTCTACAACACATTAACAATATGCAACTATTGGCTCTTGAAGCATTTATAACAGTAAAGTTTCCTGATTCTACTGAAGATCATCTGAAAGATAGATTATCCTGAGATATTTTTAAATTGCGACACATCTAGCTTTGTCTGCTTTTCATTATCCTCCCTTCAGAATATTCAGGTATCATTTATTTAGAATAATCATTAAATCCCTTTAGAATATAAAATCACACATACACACACACAAAAAAAAGCCCAACAAACAACCCACCACTCAGACAGATAAAATAGGTTGGAAAATTCTCTTCATCCCTTCATCCCCACCCTTCAGCAGCAGCCATTTCATACTCTCTTCTGCAAACTGCTACAGAAGTGAAGCTGAAACTTTCTTGTCAATGTTGCTCCCAACCTGTTTACCCTAATTGCTAGATCCCTTAGACTTAACTTTCTCCCCACTTCCTCCTTAGTTCAACAGCAATTTTTTTTAAATTAGTCAGCTAATGTTTGTGAGGCACTTGCATCTGTGAGTGAATAGGAGGTAAAAAGTTCTGCCTTCAAACAGTGTATGAACTGGGGAGCAAACAGTAAAATATGACCAGTGGCCATAACTTGAAAAATAAATGGAAATAAAAGATTGGCTAAATTCCCACTAATATAAGCAACATCCATTTTGTGTTTGAATAAAATGAAGTTCTGAAGTAAGAAATGGAAAATGCGATCTTTCAAATTAAAAATTGTCTCATAGTATGCATGCCAAGAAGGCTAAGAAAGGCTACACATACAACCTTAAATCGTTTTCCTGATTTCTGACCAGTCAACTTTGCCACTAAACATAGGATCCAATTATAAACACATTACACATCTAAAGTATGCAGTTACTTTAAGCATTACCGCTAACTCTGTAAAGAATCCTACCTTGTTACTTGTCAAG
Source organism: Falco biarmicus (assembly GCF_023638135.1). Taxonomy (NCBI): domain Eukaryota; kingdom Metazoa; phylum Chordata; class Aves; order Falconiformes; family Falconidae; genus Falco; species Falco biarmicus. The sequence goes on along the minus strand of NC_079311.1, from coordinate 25,730,652 downwards.
TTCACATACAATAAGCTTACTGTAGAGCAGTAAAATAACTAGTAGGACAGATCACTCTTACTTCATGCAAGAATAACAGCTTGGATTTACAGGTGCATAATTTTCCCAACGCTATTTTAAATGTCTTCCTCGCCATACCCGTCTGATCTTCCTAAGAGTAGGGTAAAGAGAAATGTAAAAGGATTCTTCAGACATGCTCATTCACGTTGCCAAATAATCACTGGCAGATCATTGAACTTTTCATCCCCAATGTTATAAATTAATACCTTGTAGATTTCTGAAGCACAGGATTAAAAGTTAAATGCACGTGATAGTTTGAAAACCACAGTTTGTTAAAGAAGTTATCTTCCGAAACTTTCACTAGTAATTTTTCCACTTCCAGTATTTTTCATATGTCTCATATTATACTGTGGTAGGCTGGCAAGTTATTACCCTTTCTTTAATCTCTGCTTTAAATATTGCCTTGTTATAAATGGTTTAATTAAAAACATGTGCACAGCTTAATGTGAATTTTACCATGAAAACTTACACTGCAGAACAGAAGCAAAACATGAGACAGACTATTTTCAATACAGAAAGAATTTACTTCGGTTTTATTTTAAGCAAAACAACAAAACGTCTACGCTGACACAGAACATGTTTAGAAACCTCAGTAAAAATGCTCTTTCTGAAACATTTCTTCATTCTAAGACTTTCCACTGTGGATGTTATATTTAATATAGTACTTTCATTTCTCCTTCATTCTCCACATTTTACTGAGAATGACAATACAATTGCTATTAAAATCATGTACATTGACTGAACACTGCTGAAAGCCTTAAATTAAGAAAACTGCTCTCAACGAGACAACCATGAAGTTACTGTTTTCTAAAACTAAACATGAAAATTTTCAGTAGTTTCACAGAAGCAATGCTAAGCAGATAAGATTTCAAATTAATATAAATTGTACTGTTTACTCATTGCCTCAAACTTTTGTCTTTTTCTGTTGCTTTCTAAATAAGTACATCCTCTAAATGTGTGTCTCAATTTTGGTGTTCTTGAATATGTTTTTAAAAGGTCTTTGGAAGGTTGGGAAAAAGAGGGAAAGGAAATACTTTACTTAAGTATAACACTACATTTACACTTCTTCCCTTCTGTGACTGATCTAATTTATTCCCCGCTTTCTATGCCACACTGCACTTGAGGTTGGGAAGGTGGGAGGGTGAGGTGAGGGGAAAGGGGCAGCAGCAAGCACCCCAGGAAGTTACGCTACACAAAATATTCTCAAATATACTTCAGAAGGAAGTCCAGAATGCAAACATTTACATAGTGAAATAACTACAGGCTGCCACTGGAACCGGATTCAGAATACAGAAAAATCCCTACTAATCCTTGATTCATTTGGTGTAATGACAGAGTAACACTTTTAAACTAAATAAGAGAGGAATTCAATGTTGACACAAGGTGTACAAAGGCAGGAACATGAAACTTCTGGGGGTAGATACGATGTCAAATTTTCAGATGAGCTAAGGTAATTTGGAAACAAAATTACACAACAGCAGAATGATTCAGAAGTGACAAGATCAAAATAAACAACTGCATCTTTCATTACAGGAAGAAATACTGGAATGATATTTCCAGTCTAATATTCCTAAGTAGTGCAGAAGATACACTAACTGCACCTTTCTTTCTGAAAGTATTTAATATCAATATTATTCATAGTGGTTCTTCAGCTATGAGTGTCTGACTGCACAACCCAACAGCCCAACTGGGTTTACCTCCTCAAGTATACCACAAACTACAAAGAGAATGTCCAAAGACAGGACAGAGAAGTAATCACTGTGTCCTACTCCCTTGATCTTGAATCAGCTTTATACCATGCTACACCCGCTCTCCAAAGTTGGAGAGAGCAGGCTTGCATCTGATTCTAGCTATGTTATTTGCTAGTTTCCATAAGAGCCACAATGCATTCACCGACAGCTAACCATATCAACCATAAACCGGCACCCTTCTCTGTTGCTTAGTAACCATGGCTTAGAGGCCACCAGAATCTCAGCACTAGAGCACTAACAGATCTCCATGTAGTAGTGATCATCTCACAGACCACTTAACAAAATCTGTTACATGTTTTTAATCTGAATCAATGTTTTAGTAGGCACTATTCAAGTCCCTGCCATTATTATGCTATAGTCACAGTTAGTTCTATGGTTACAAGGACAGGAAGCACATATGCAATCCCACAGTTGTAAAAGACTTTGTGGCAGTAAAAAAATTCTTAGAATACAATTGTGTTTATAATAATCTGAAAAAATCACATTAATTACAGACATTCACCACCAAAAAAACAATTAGAAAAACATCCTATGAGAAGGGAAAAAAGGTTTTAATTCTTGTGGGCCTGAGGATCTGAGGTATCAGAAAAAGTCTGCATTTCATGAAGCTTTTCATTGTTTAATATTGATACACTTCAAGAGGATTAACTACTCTATTTATAGAGTGCTTTACAAAGGCAGATAATTACACAAGAGCTACATTCAAAGCACTCTGGGCCAATAAGCTAAAGGAAGATACGGTCCTTTAAAAAAAAAAATAATCAAATGCATTAAAAAGAGGATTTTCAGAATTACTGGACTACAGCTCTTGGAAGAACCGCTTGACTGCAAATTCTCCATCTCCACCAGTGAAATGGTGGAGCAGATGAATGGATATTCCAAGTATTTGCCTCACTGGAATGACTAACAGACTGTGCTAGCAAAAGTACAAGAGCAGGAACATGGTCAGACATTGAAAAGGCTGCCTAGAGGGCCTGTGGCATCTCCATTTTGCAGATATTCAAAACTCACCTGAGAACAAGACCTGAAGAACCTGCTCTAGCTTTGACCAGAAGGCTGGACTAGCTAACTTCTTTCTGGAGGTCCATTCCAATCTAAGCGATTTTATGACAGACAATTCTAGGACTTGTACAAGCAGGTTCTTTTTCCTTAGTGTTAATTATTACCAAAAATTTTAGTATATACTTTAACAGCTATTCTGATTCCCACCTAAATTAATGTATTTTCAAGAGTCAAACTTGAACAACTCACGTAATGCCTTCCACAAGGCCTGCATCTCAGTCTTAAAGCAGACTGAAAATACTAACTGTTCTTCAAATGGTTCATGGGGTAGCTCTTATTAGCAATGCTGTATCAATGGGGAAATCAATGAATAAGGGAGTTAGGCGATATACCCAAGATGACAAGGAAAACTTGTCCTATTCCACAAACTCTAGTGGTACAGTATCTAGAAGAGCTTATCACAGAGAAAGAACAAGTATTTCCTCTGCCTTGACACTCTGCAGGCTTTCAGCCAGCTCCTGCTGGCAGTGAAAAAAAATAAATCACTCTGACTTCGAAGTAAAACAAAAAACATATATATATATATATAAATATATATTAAAATATATATATATCTCCTATACACTGCCTGCTTCTCTTCAGTTTTAAACCTGTCTTAGGCACAGGACTGCCTGACAACATTGTAAAATAATATTTTGACATGTTAGGTAGTACCTGAACATATGAATGCTACTTCAAAACATTTGTATGTCTTTCAAATGATAGATACACAAAGGCTGCAAGGAATGGCAGAAAAAAAAAAAAAATTATAATCAAATTTCAAACAAACTGTTAGCACACGAGCTCATGTCCAACAACAAGCATTCTTAATTAATGAGTGCAAAAAGCTAAAATGAACTACATTTTTCTGGCAATGTGCTGTTCTCCTTTTTATCAAAAGCCACATTTTCACAAAAGTCAAGGGAACAGAATAAGCTCATTTCAAGGTCAAAATGATGCATGTTTAAATTTTGTTAGTTGTAAATATAATATTACTATCTAAAGCCAACAGAGTCATACATCATTATGTATACTCTGACAAGGCTGCCCAATATCAATTCAGAATGACAGATAGATTAATCACATTCTAGTTTGACAAACTGCATTGAAAAATGTGACTCGTAAGTACGAAATTTGAGATCTCAGCCATCTACATCAGATAATAGAGTCAAAGACCCCTCTTCATCAGTGTCATTTGATTAGACCCTCTTCAAAAAGGAGCCCTTTTTTTGTGATGAGGTGCTTTCTTTTATGTACCTCTTCTTTTTCTACAGATTTATTACTATCTGCATGCTGAGATAAAAATGGTGACTAATAAGGTGGCAATCTGTTTTGTTTTACTTGAGCTATAAGTAGAGCAAATGGATCTATCCTCTTGCAGCACTACACGGATCATACAGAGTAATGCTAGTCAAGAACAGGGAAAAAAAAGGGACTTGCTCAAACAAAACACCTGCTACACAAAAAAACTACTATCACATAATTGCATAAGGATATATTTTATACTATACAGCCTGACATATAGTATTAATTAGTTCTTTTTGGCTCCACTGAAAATTTGTACAAAACAGTGAACCTAAAGTGAGATACTACTCTAGAGCACAAAGAAGAAAAGAATACCTAAAAAAAAAAAATCTCACAAAAAAAAGCTACTTTAATGTTCACAGCACCAAGAAGATAGCCTATCACAAGAACAAAGCAATTACCTGTTAAACATACAGGAAAAAGCAATGGTGTAAGTAACAGTCTTTCATTGCTAATGATCTGAAGATGCATGAAACCACCCAAGGTATCATGCTACTGTTTCCCTTATTAACACACCTCAACCATTCTTCACAATTACATTGCTAACTAATGACCACAGTGTTTTCAGCTATAACAACTTTACATTAGATACTTTAGCACAAACTTTTAATACAAACTTTTAATACACAGCTACTGAACATCACATCCAAAACTGATTGCATATTGCCCCTCAAGATTATTTTTGTAACTCAGGAGATAGGAAATATTCTGATATTCCTTCTGTTGGCATCTGGCATAGCATGCATTAGTTTTCAGTATTTCAAAAATACCATTAGTTAAATTAATAAAATATTAAGTATAGGCACGATTAACAACCAAAATGTGTGACAACAGCGTATACAAACGGTCAGTATGAAACTACCTCTGCAATTTCAAAGCACAGCAACAACTCTATTCTACAGAGCCACAGCATTGTTGATAATAATTGGAACTACTAATATTTTTTAACTGATTGCATTTATTATATGTTACATTACAATTCTGAAGATCAACACATAATGGTTAATCACATACAAATGTCAGGAACAAAATCAAATTTATTAAGCTTCTATTATTAATTTTGTCTTCTGTTACTGTTCAGAACAGCTAGAGTAATTTTGAAAGAAAAATACTGTTTCATACTAACTGGATACTACTCCATACTGATTAATTAGCTGCATTTTTAATTCATTTTTTATTTTTTTAATTTAAAAGGTACTATTTTCCATTAAAAATCTTTTTGGTTACAGATGCAATGTACATGTGATTGCAATCTACATGCAATCTATAGTGATTAACAGCCCATTGAGAAAAGGTACTGTATACCATTGTCTTCAATTTAGAAGGAGATACAGGGGCTTTTAACAGTCTTGTTTACAGTTATTAAATTGTATGCAAACAAAATATATGACTTGCACGTACCCCCAATTTCTTTACAACAAGTTATTAGAAAGTAAATGTTAAGTCCTTGCATTAATTTACAAGTTCTCTCAGAATTGCCACATGCACAAAGCTTAAAATAAAGGTACAGATACACAGGCAGGCACACACACCCCTCACATGCGTGGTTAGATATTGAACATACAGTTAATGGGAATTCAATAATGCATTCACAATATTGCATGCAGAGGGTTTTTTCCAGTTTCTGAAAAATACTGCATAACACTTAAAAATTAATCTCTGTGCAAACACTAAATAGTTTCTGTATAAACAGATTTACATTAACCTATACATTTAATTATACATTTAACTGTATAAAGACAGAATGATTTTCTGTTATGCAAAATCACTCATGACACCTCTTATAAGCTAGATGATTCTTAAATTCAGGACTTAAATGCACACATAAAAAATATTTTGAAATTTTTACAATTTCTTTAGATTCTACTGTAAGTATTATACACAGATTGCTAATTGCAATACTATTTTATCAAATACTAGGTGTGCTTTAAGACAGTTGCTGTAATAGCACACTGGTATGATTTTGGTCATTTTTCATATGAATTGAAAAGCAAAACAATGCCCTGCTGAATAGATGCTGTTACACATACCAATATTTAGAATACCAGTCAATGCTCACTATTATTACACACATAGAATATGATGTTGTAATTTTCATCTTACTTGCTTCACAAAACATAGCAATAAGCACACTGAACAAAATGTAGCCTTTCATTAACTTTGCTCGCCAATGTTCCAATTAAGAACAGAAAAGAAAAAAAAATCTCAAGTTGCTGCCACGTTACCAATAATATTGCCAGATAGGACTGGCATAACCTGCAAATTCTTTGCCCACGGGGAAGCTGAGTAAACACAAAAGCATCCATGTCTTCATTAAAATAAAATAATAATAAAAACTTTTATACGGGAAAAAGGGAACACTAATTAGAACATATTTTATACTGGTAAGTGAAAGTAAATTCAAATAAAACCTAATAATTGTGAAATTACTTATTTAAAATTTTAAAACAAGCATCTCAATAAATTTAGCATAACATTCAGTGTCCCTGCACAAAAAAAACCCAACAAAATAGTAACTGTTTAGAATAGTATTTTCTTGAATGATAAATAAAAAGCATCTTCTATTTCAAACAGAAAGTTAAGAAATCTAAACACTATTTCCTTAATAAAAGATTGAACCTAAAAGGCTGCATTTGAAGCAGTTTAATAAAAATATACATTTTTTTCTACTAGTTAAACACAGCCTCAAAAAGAAGTTGAAAATACAGAAAGGATACTGGAAAAGTGCACACAGGACACTTCTGTTATTACTTTGCTGTTCAGTTAATGGTTTTGGCATTCAGCTTCAAATTAATGTTTCTGAACCAGTAAATACAATACAGATAGTAACGTATGTCCCTTTTGAAGGATTTATTTCACTTGTTCTTTACTTTGTAGATACTTGTGGTGTTTAATACTAAAGCAAGCAGAAGTTTCTTCCTTGAAGTTAGTTAATTATGTTCATTAGACTTACCAGAATTACAAAAGAAAAGCTGAGTCCTTGTTCTATACATCTGCAATTGTTTAAGCACATAATACACTTACAGAAGAACAAAAAGGTATGAAACATACGGACAGCTAATATAAGTCCCAGCGAAACAGCAAGAATTCCTAATATAGCTGATTATATGTTTCTATTACATTCATATTTAATATTAAAATTACAGAACAGTAATGAAATTAAAACTCAGGGGATAAGGATCAAATCATCATGAGTAAACAATATACCAAGTGAAACCTTACTAACATTTTCAAGAAAAAGCATTGACTTTCACAAAAAATGGCAGCGGGAGGAGAGACACAACTGTTTTCTTGTATTTTCTCCACTTTAGATAAATACTTCATTCATATGTCTTGAAAATATAAAACATAATGGTAATCCAATAATATGAAAATTAATGTACAGTACATTGACTTTCACAAAAAATGGCAGCGGGAGGAGAGACACAACTGTTTTCTTGTATTTTCTCCACTTTAAATAAATACTTCATTCATATGTCTTGAAAATATAAAACATAATGGTAATCCAATAATATGAAAATTAATGTACAGTACATGAAACAAGATTGTAATCTAAGACCCTGCTCCAACCCTCTCCTGCTAAATTATATATGAGAAACAAAAAACATGCTTCGATCATACTTTTACTGTTAACTTCCACGAAAGCTCTTCTGACAGTACAAAAATGACCTGGCACCACTTTGTAATACTAATTAGATATATCATGAGTTGATGAGCCTAGTCATACATAGAGCAGCAGAAATCAGCACCTTGGAAACATGTGCTGTATGACTAGTGCTCTATCATTATACTTTCCCATAATGTTTATTAATTTTTTTCAAGAAAGAGTAAAGACAGAATAGATGGACGAAGAAAATGAAGTATTAGATTTCACAGCATTTTATGAACAAGTCATCTTTTAAAAATCCACCTGCCAGATCACACATATCCCCCACTCACAACTACTTTTTCTTTCTGGAGCGGTACTAGCTGCAACAGGATTCTTCCATCCTCAGTTACTTAACTTTTGCTCAAAGGAAATTTAAAATTACTTACTTCCACATTCCCAACTGTCTTCACATTATAGCTTTGTGTTTTGTCCTTCTCAATCAATTCCTAAAAATATCTTTATTTGTGTTTTAGCAGTGCATGACTAACCAGCGGATTGCTGGTCCTGAAGCCTGATGTAGAAAAAAGGACAGTGTATAAGAATAATCCACACCACTTGTCTACATTAGCTATTTTCTATTTTTTTCAGCCATCAGAAATTTATACTTAAGCTTACAAATTCAGATGCCAATGGAAGGTCTCACCTCTGCCACAGTATGTATTTGTAAAATACAAAGACTCTATTCATCTGGTACTAAAGTTAAAAGTATAACTAAAGGAGTCAAGTTATGCATGGCATATGTTTTTTAAATACCAACTGCTTTTTACATTTTAGAAGTTTATTACATAAATACTTGTACATTATTTTAAACTCTCCCTCATTTATTACAGTTTCATGCAATAAACCCAGTTCGTGTTGCAATCAGTATTACAAGATAGTTTTAAATATAAGGGACAAAAAACACCACATTTAAAATAGCCAATGCAGACTGCACATACATGACCTGGTATTTACCATGCTCAGGTACCATCTGAGTCTTAAAATCCTTTTGCATGAAAAAATATATATATATATATTAGTAAGAAAATTCTTATGTTTGTGATATTTAAGATTTAAGCTAAATTACAAGTAGTTACTCATCTTAAGAATCACAGCTAATTAGATGAGATCAGTACTCAAATTTGTAATAATTCTTACTTATTAGTAGAACTTAATACACGACACAGTTCAGGCAGACCAAAAAGGATTAGCAGTATCTTAAACCACAATAAAGTTTTCTTGTGTGAAAGGCAATCTAATCTAAAAAACAGGGGCATCCTTTCCTTTCAGAACAGTAAACAAAGACTTAAACACAATTTAAGAACATGTAATTTAGAACCTGTATTAGCATGTCAAGTGCAGTATTCCTTTCAATTCATTTCCAGACCTATTGCCCTTCTTTTTAATTTCAACTTCATATGTTTTTTTATAAATTATTTTTCTGTGATGTTCATTAGTATCCATTCAGCAAGTTAAGTGGATCTCTATATTATAGAGGATTTTGCCACCTCAAGCATACAGCTTATACAAGTAAGAAAGAAGACCAAAACAAATATTTGAAGAAACTTCTATCAAATATGAACAAGCTACTCTACAAAATTATTACAAGAGGGTCAACAACCACATGGTCTTGACAAAAAAACACCGTTAAATACTCCTCAAATTTCACCATCCTGGTAACTTTTAGCATTAGAAAGCACACTACCACTGCACAACAAAGACCATCAAAATACTAAATGCTAACTCTCCTGCATTTCTTGTTGCAACAAAAAGAGTGCCTACCATACCAATACAACTTCCTAGAGCTCATTATCTAATGGCATTTCATTTCTTCAGCACCCTTTCTTCCCCTACGATTTCCCTTTTCTTTATTATTCCTACCTTTTGGTTTTGCTTTTCTTCTTCCCCTCTCTTACTATGCAGTTCTGTTTTGTCATCTCTTCTCATTTGTTACTTTCTTTCAGCTGGCAGCATGTGAACCCCAGGGTGGAGGTCCCATTTAGCCCTGTCTGAGAATGTCAAGCAATTCTGCCCATGAAAGCCAGCTACCACCTGGGAAAGGATGGAGCGGAGCTTTAAATCCACCAGAAAAGCCTGCCCAATAAAAGTCAGCCTCACAGCCTGTAATTATAACTTCTCATACACATATACTGGGGCCTTGGAAACTGTCCAAGCTTTCCTTTTTCCCACCCCTCCCCTCCTGTTTGTTCTCTGCACTCTAGCAAACAGATAAGAAACTGAAGTGGTAGTCAACACCTTGGCACACGTCAAGGGTCTTACCTTACTGCCAAAGTGGTATTTTCCTGCAAACAGATACCTCACCAGCTGTGAAAGAGTATTCATAAATGCGCAAAACATATCAATAATCTTTTTCAGGATTTCAAAGCTATTTTATTCACTGAAATACAGAACGCTCCAGCAGGATTTTTAAGATATACTGCAGTTCCAGTGTAGTTTGTAAGGTCAGGTTGCAGCCTTTTCTTGCAATTGTGAATATGTTCCTTATGCTGAAAGTACTCTCACTGGTGTATTTACTATTGACATAAATCAGTTTAATAGCCCTTTAATCTACTGAAATTATGTTAGAACAATCCTTTTAACTGAATCCTTAAAAATTTGTACAGGCTACATATATTACTAATGCCATCATAAAGGGAAATCTATTGATACGCTCATCTTACTGTAACACACACCATTTTATCAGTTACACACATCCTACACAATGTATGTGAAACTGAGGTATCTGAGCTTCAGTCAGTATATAAATAGCTGACACATCAAAAAGATGTTTGTAGATCAAAGAGCCCTTCATTTGAATATCTGCAGTATTTCTGATGTGCCAAACTACAGTGTTGTTTTTGCCAGATTTAATATTTCATGGGTGTTTTTTAATAATTTTGAATATTTAACAATGAGCTCTGTCCTCCGTTAGAAGACCATACTTTGGGTAAATGCGTTTACAGCAATATTGAAGAAAGCACACTGTGCCAGCATAGTGCCTTTAAGGAGCAAAAAACCACCAAAACAAAGAACAGCCAACACACAAAAGAAATACCCCACAAAACACACAACCAACCCAACCAACTGCCAAAAAGCCCCAACCCACAAAACACTGAAATCAGTAGGATACCACACAGGTTTTGAGTTGGGGCCCTTGTTTCCTCAAATTTCCTCAAATACTCTAAAACTTAAAATGAATGTTTACCATTAATTCTGGATTTGAGCTTTAACAACCACAGTGTTACAGCATCCTGTGAATTTATCTTGCTTCATGAAATGAACTGTACCACTATTATAGAATGCTTACTATAGTAACTACCTAAATCATCCAACACACACACACACAGAGGGTTCTGCTTTCTTCAGCATTAGCTTAGAAACAGTTGGCACAAGATACGGTCTAGTTCTTGCTAAAAGGGAAAAACCTGAAACTGGAAGCAAGATTATAACCTTACACATACTGAGAACTCTTATTCTTAAAGGCAAATCCAGTGGGCACAGCTGAACATTTCTCAAAACATCCAAAGTAATTAATCAGCCCAAATTAATACCTTATTTCACTTTCTCAAACTGTGATACATTTATCAGAGAGCTCAAAAGAGTTCAAAACACTATGTATCATGAACCTACAGGGAAAGCACCTCATACCATTTTCAAACGACTACAGAATTAAACAGCTGTCAGTATGCAAACTACTTCTGAATTAATTTAGTAAGTAAAATAATTTACACATATTTCTAATGGATGACTCCATACATACCAGTGCCAGATTAAGACTGCACATAACATTCAAATGCCATTATAGTAAGTTTTGTGCTGTGTAGCCAACTGGCGTAGAACCGAATGACCATTTTGACTGCCATTAGTTGCTTTTGTTCCTATACCACAGCCACGCTCTTGCACAGTAAGTGGCACAAACAAAGCTTATACCAAATTAAAAGCCAACCACTGCCTTCAAAAAATCTTGAATGTGTAAGTGGGATTAGATGACTAATTAGATATTAACATTAGACAACTCTGTGTAATTCAGAACTGCAAATTTAAGAATACAGTTAGTTCCTACCTTTAAGTTAGGACACATTTCAATAGTTATTTGTCTTTTAAGTGGGTCTAATATGTTAGATATTAGAAGTAATTTTATTCAATGTTCTAAATCTAATTTCCCCTTCAATTTCCTCTTCTCCCAAGTTCAAAAGATCTTTACCTGTATTAGGTAAAACACTGTTAATGTGTAAAGTGTTACTCTCCTCTCTAACTACAGCACTCTAAAAATAAAGGGACCTGTAGGGCTCTGTTCATTTTCAATGAGCAGAAAGATTTGCCTTGGACCTTTCTAGCAACTATCAGCTGAAAAAGGCTAGCTGATTGACTTCTTTATTCTTTCTGAGGTCTAATGTTCTGATTAGCTTGTATTTATAGAATAAAAATACCCATCCACCCTTTATGTAGTCATTATTTTTCTTAGCTTTACATCCAACTAAATTTCTTTTATGGTAACTTCCCAGAGAAGCTTAGATGATTTCAGTACTCCTGGTAAGATTCAGAACTTCCATTTTAACACTGCAAAGAGTTATTTAGCTTTTTCACGGAAAAATGTGATCCAACAATAATGCTTTGTACATTCAGAATTTTAAAAAGGTTTCAAAAGTAAACATGGAAGGAAGCTTCGATTTTACTTTTCTAACAGAGTTAGAAATGCCATGAAAAAAACAAGGCAGGCATCTAAATTTGAAACAAATGTAGACAGAGTTAGTATACAAAAGAACATAAAGCCTGGAGAGTTTCACGGACCCTGCAACTAATCATGCATTTATCGTCACAAGTAATTATAGTTTTAGACTTAAATGGAATAAGTATATAAGAACAAAATGTAAAAGGCTGTGGATTAAAAAGCAGATGCTCAGGGTCACATTACTTTTAAAGAGCACACAAGGAAAAACTTTTTCTTCTAAAAGAGAAGCAAAACAAAATCAACCAGTGGAGGGAGGTGGAAAAACAATTCAGAATAATCTAATATGAAAGAGATCTCAATTCCTAGACACATGAAAGATACCTCTAAGATTATGCAATGCTTTATAAGTAACTTAAGGCAAACAAATTTAGCTTAATGTAAAAGGCTGCATTATTTAAAAAATCTGGGCAATTTCTGGTATCTATTTTTTTGGTTTTTAAATTGAGCCTAAAGCTAGAGCTACAAAAAATACAAAATTAGTATAGCACATTAAGTAGGTCTAGTATACTCCACACAAATGAAAAGAAAAAAAGAGGGGGGAAAAAAAAAAAAAAAAAAAAAAAAAAAAAGGACAAACAGCCTATTTCCTTCAAAAAGGTCTCACACAGGCTTTTTTCCCACTGGTTGCAAATCCAGACAGAATGCAGAACAAATTTAGGAAGGCATTTTTGTTTTGGCTAGAGTTTTATTTTTTGCCAATTGGAACATTAACTTTCAGAAGATAAACAAATCACCTAAAGTTAGATGTTAAACAATAAATCTGTGAGGGGAACAAAAACTAAAGGCAAAATGTAATACTGTTCTTTGCAACTTTTAGGCCAAAGTGATTACCATGAGGACTCGAAAGGCACCACAGCTGAAGTTCTACTATAGTTTACTGCTCACAGGAACCACAGCTGAAGTTCTATTATAGTTTACTGCTCACAGGAACTTCTAAGATTTCAAGGACCACATTATTTAATAACAATAATAGAAATAATAAAGTCCTTACACATACATAGCAAATTCATTTCCATTTATCTAGATTACAACAGGATGAAAACCATATATACAACTTCCTATTTAAATACATAAATGCATTTTTAATTTCATTTTTGGTGGATTTACAGTTATTTCTCTGTAGCTCAGAGATGAAAAGAATAAACCAAACTAAAATGTGCTTTTCTTCAAAAGATATAAGAATACTAGTCACTGATGGGAACTATTGTATGTGTGAAAATTCTTTTGATTTTAAACCACATGGTCATCTGAAATGGAAGACTCTGAGGTCAATTAATGTAACAGTAAAATCTGAAAAGTTACATGAAAGCTAAACTATTACACAATAAAGAACAAAACGCCTGCCACAAATGTACAGAATGATTTGAGAACACTGGTATTTTTTTAGGCATTGCAATAGTGCAGGTATTACTGTCTCTGTTAATTCTGCACTACCTTTCAAATGCTTACAGAGCTGCGGAGACATTTCAATTGTGCGTAGTCAATACTGAACTACGTAAACCTTTTCCAACTGTTAATAAAACTGCTGGAGGTTTTTTATGCAAGTTTTATTTTGGTTTTATTCTAAGTTATCAAGGGAGGTAGTAATTAATCCTTTTACGCTGAAATATCTGGCCATATACAAACAGTCACACTTCCAGATTTAACAAAAAACACCAAAACACATGCTCATGGAGGTGGGGAGTGGCAGCAAAATTTGGAATCTCTTTTACTGAAAATTACAGGTAGCAGCAAAAAGGTTTATGTAATTTTTAAAGAAACTGAAAAACTTTTTCTAATAGATGATTTGATAAATTTTCAGTAAGACACACTCCACAAGATGATCTGGATACTTCTTATTTTAAGATTGGAAAACTGATTTATAATTGAAACGTGACAATTATGCCTCCTAATAAAATACTCTTTTTTTGTTATTACTTTTGCTGTATAAAGACAGCCGTCCGTAACAGAAAGTATTGTAAAACATCTTTAATAGAATAAAAAGCATGCAGAATTGAGGAAGTCAGCTTAAATTCCAGTAAGTTTGCTTAATAAAATAATTTACAGAATTATGTCATGAAACACTAAGAAAAACCATCAAAGCTATAAAATTACTTCTGTTTTGCAGGTGTGTATATATAGAAAAATATTTCATAAATGAAACACTATTTGTATTTATTTGTATGAACACTATATTTGTAGAACATCGAGTATGGCATATTATAATCAAGCTTGAAGTGTTAATAGGTAATTACTTAGAGTTACTTTACAGCTAGCTAGATCTTATCTTCTGAATTGTAGTAAAAGTCTTCATGCATAAAAAAAAAAATCTGTGTACTTGTATACACTTCTACACCTCCATTTCCGTTCAAAGAATTTTTGATAAATTCAGGAAATTTTGAACAGAATGCAGAAACCGAGCCTAAGATGCCTTAATAAGTACATTCGCCAAAAAATTATATTTAGAAAATCTAAACCCTGCAGTTCTGAGCAAATCCATAAATTATTAATCTTTCGTATGCAGTAATTCATTAAACAGCTTCAAAAAAGTAACAGAATTATAAGAATTCATCTTTTTCGTCAAGAAACTAAAATAAAATATTAATGTCGGTTTTTTCCCTCAGTCATCGAAATGCAACACCATTGAAAAATTCATCAGTGAGACACCAGGCTGGAAACAAAGCCCAAGCCCTGAACATTTCCCTTCAAACAGGGATCTTTCAGAGATTTTTTTCAGTTGTAGAGTCCTTGTCAGCATTACATAGCACGGCACCTTTAATTGCCCTGAAGAAACGGGAAATAAAACTCTTCCCTCTCCACTTCAGTCTCCATCTTCACTCATTCACCGTACATCAAAGGGAATCAACGCAACCTGACACACAAGGACTAGTCCCCTCAGTGATCAGGCAGGTGCTGAGGCCAGAGAGAAAGCCTGTTTTCCACAGCCCTTTACCTTGTTTGATCGCTGGTTACTTTTGATCTGACACTGCCCTTGCGCTAGTAATGACTTCCCCCTCACAGAACCCACCTCGCATCTGTCACCCAGAATAAAGGGTATCACACTGCGCCCTGACAAGGCCTATGGCCATGAGATGTGCTGCCAGCGAAAGGCTCCCCAGCTCCCACCATTTCCAATTCAGCTCCCTTTGTTCTGCTGGGTATCGGGGCCAGGGCAGCAGTGACAACAGAAAGGATTATACACCAGCTGTGAAGCTGAGCCTTCATGAATTTATACCTTTTCATCTCGGCTTCATCGTCTCCTTAAATGCAGTGAACTTCATGGTGGTTACTATGAAATACACGTCCAACAAATGTTATGGAAAGTTTGTTTAAATCCTCTTTCCGCAAAAAAGAAAAGCCACTGAATGTCCTCTAGTTAAACTAAACAGCATTTTTTTTTTTTGCCTCTCTCAACTATTATTATTAAAGTTTTCCAACTGATGTTGTAGAAGGTCACTACAGGCCAGATGGCTGGCAGCACTGAGAGGGCAGAGAAAGCGGGAGGGGAAGGATATGATTTGTTTTATTGACAAAAAGCACTTGAGAGTTAAATGAGTAAGTTCTTTATATCCATTTTTCCTCTGGAACTATTGCGTGCTTTAACAGCAGGTAAAGAAAAGTAGAGGAGGATTTTAAATCAAAACACGTCACTCTGAGAATATGTAACAAAAGGATAAAAACTACACAGGTAGTACACAGAATAAATAAAAAAATATTAAAATTGTTTTTGGGGGTTTTTTTTTGCTTTTAATTACAAGTATTTTAATAGTATTGTTGTTTGAATTTCAGTGTGGTAACATACTTGAAAGATACAAAACCTTTTTCGGTCTGGAAGTCCAGTTAAAGAGCTGAAGCTCACATTGCAAAGGATACAATCTCACTCTTCCACTACTATCTAAACAAGATTTGCATGACATGGGTCAGAGTCCATTCCTAAAGATTACACATCTGATACCCGAAATAAAAGGGTTCTGGCTTCCACAGAGTGCTGCAGCATACTCACATTTTAAAACTAATAGGAACTGAGCATAGTACAGGTCTTTGGAAATAACTTTTTCGAGGACCTAAGTGTGAGTTCAGGAACACAGTTATGTAAACTGCTCTACTTCCAAAACTGAAACCAGATTTTTCTAAAGAGCTGTAGGTCCAACTAACGCTTATGAGTCTGAATCAGTACCTCCAGTCACTATTTACATTTTAACTAAGTTCTGTTGAAAATGCAACTCATTTTTCCAATTATGTCCTCTTAAAAATAATAATCAAACTCCAGAATCTAACTGTTGACGTTTGAAAAGCTGAAACAATATTGTCAAGGCCTGCTGAACCTCATGTGTCAAGATAACCATAGCAATAGTGCATCATAACCTGCTGACATCCCCACACGCATCCTGGAATAACCCTGACATGAAGGTAAAGACTGCGTAGAAAATTAAGTCTCTGCTCAGCCCTTTTCATCAAGAAGCTCTGGGCCACTATATTAACATCATTATGATTTACTGTCAGTCCTTGCAAGATCAGACAAAAAGCATACAGGTAAAGGAAGACACTACAAGAGGTGGATTTGTCAGACTTTGTGCAAGGCACTAACTGGGAATGCTAAAGCATTGCAATCATATGACCATATTTAAGGAAGCTGGTAGACAAGATAGACAGACAATGATTCTCAGAGGTTTTAATACAACCATGGTTTCTTGCCAGAATTCAGCTTTTTCAAATAAAACAATCACATTTTGCCTGACAATTTAGCCTATATGTCACTGTCTATCCCTACATCAGCTTTGTTGTAATTTTTTTTTTTTTACCTAAAAAGTGGGTTACTGGATGAATATAACTGATACAAAATAGATCTTCAGAACAAAATAATACAGGAAGGGCAAGTACACAAAATTCTGAGAATTAAACTGCAACAGATCTCTCTCTGATTTAAATTAAAATACAAAGCTACAGGCTTTAAAAGAAAATCACAAGGATGACAAAAACATTTCAAGACCCAAGGAAAAAATGGAAAGTATCTGCAATACTTCTTGGCTTATCTGAACAGAATATAACAAAATGCACATGAATCAAACCAATGAGACATCTTTGCATATGGCAACGTATATGAAACTTCAAACATAGCCTAGAAGGCAAATACTTCAACTATTCTGAAATTTAAAAGAACTCAGAAAATGGGGAAAAAGAGCAAAAGTTAAGTCTAGCAATCTTTAAAGATAATGAAAGCAATAATTAGAAAGACAGCAGGCATTTAAAGACTGCTAGATACTTTTCCACAACAGCTGAAAAGTCCACTGGAATTGTGACTTTCAGGGGAATAGATGACCAACTGCAAGAAGGAGAGACGTTCTCCCTGTCAAACAAGATAAGAATAGTGTGCAGATTCTGCAGCCTGGACACTGAAGCACATTTACAATGATTGAGCATAAAGTATCAACACAGGATTTATTTCAGGCTAATCTTTACTTTAGACTAAATGGAAGCAATCTGAACTAGGTCAGCATAATGCCAGGTCTGAGCCTGTCTTACATGTAAACCAGGCCTACACACTCAACGCTGTACTAAATGGCATGTACTCACTAACCGTCCCGCACACAGCATGTTTGCACCTGCCACTAACACGTAGGGGGCTGAGGCGGGGGGGGGGGGGGGGGAGCGGCCAGCGCCCAGGAGGAGGAAATGAAAAAACCCAGCAATCCAGCCCCCTCCACCCACATGCCACCTTGGCCTCTACTGATCACATCCTAGTGCATTACTGTTTTGTGCAAAGCGGAACAGATTCTGCTGTCAGCTGAGTGCCCTTAACTCAGGGATTCTTGCGGGTGATTCCTTTTCCCTCTTCACAGAAGTCTTAACACTCTTGTTCTGATGAGCAACAGCAATCTTTTTGAAATTTTATTTTTCTGTACTCACTGGAGGGAGGATGCCATTCTTAATGGCATCAGACAGGTTTAAAGCTAACCCAACTGACCTTGAACAAACTTGGTGTCAATAAGTGAAAACTGAAAATAAACTGTGAAAGTATACCAGGCAAAGAGAAAACTGCTGAACAAAAAAAGGAATGCTGGGGCAGAGAAGGAAATCACTTCTGTCAACTTAAAAGGTTCTCAATAACACTGAAGAACGTGGTAAAAATTATGGGGTTGTATCGTAACTGTAATCTCCTACTTGAATTTGAAAAGAAATTAAGGTCTGCGAAGACAGAAGCCTTTTGCCTCCTTCAAACAGTTTGCAAAACACGAGTAATAAAAACAATCAAAAATCTTGAGACAAATAATAACTTTCAACAAATGTTTGATACACAGACCACTTGCACTGTATTGAAAAAAGTGAGTTAGTTACTGAAAGAAAAGACATGTTATTTTGTATAACAACTAGATTAGATTCAATAACAAAAATAAAACCTCTGCAAAATAATTTCACTTTCAGAGGAAAAATGGTAAAGGAAAAAAATGTGGATCTAAAAAAATACAGTTACATACAGAACCACAAAACAACCCACCCTGTACTTCATAGAAAAGCTTATTGGTTGTTGTGGGGGTTTTGTTTGGGTTTGGGTTTTGGTTTTTGGGTTTGTTGTTTTTTTGGGTTTTGTTTGGGTTTTTTTTTTAAGGTCAGCATTTAATACTGCTACTGTTAAATCAAAATTCTTGATCAACAGTTGATCTTGAGTTTGATTTTTCTTTACCTGAATCTTTGGAATTCTGTTTTTGTTTACTTGGCTGAAGAGTTAAGAGAGTTTTGAAAGAGACAAGAAACTCTAAAACCACTCTGCAGTCCAACTTTGATTACAGTAAGAAATAAATAGTTCCTCTGAAATACACAATAATTAGGTAGAAGAAAATTCCTCCTGTCTTCACCACCCCTCATCCCAAGCAGTCCACAGTGGTCAGAAAAAACACATTCATAGTAACAGGAATACAATACTGAAGCTGAATTGTCAGCCTCACTCCATCAGAAGAACACACACACTGGTAATGACTCATGAGATTCACCAAACAGTGTTGTGTGTTGGGCAAAAAAAACCCCAAACAACAACAAAAAGGCAAAAAAAACCAACCCCAAAGCCAACAGAAAATCCACCAATGCCAAAAACAAAACAAAACTAAAAAGGACCAAGAAAGACCAATAAACCCTCAATTTTGAGATAGTAGAGCTCTTTATCTTACAGATACATAAAATTTACTTTAACGAAGTAAATTATAACATAGCAATTCTAAGTATTTTATAAATTGATACTGATACTACCTACATAATGTTATATGTTTGTATTTTGACAAAGGACACCAAGCAACAACATGAACACTGCATGACAAAATGCCTTCAATTCCAACAGTAAGTCAAAGACTGTACAAATAGCAGCCACTAGGTAGTGAGTAACTTAAAACTTCACTATCAGTGTAATTCACATATAGAAAGCTTAAGAACTGATTTTGGCACCTGCTGGCTCAAATTCATATAGAAACAGTTTAAAAACAGCCTGATAAAAATTTCTGGTTTAGCTGATAAAAATCACAGTGTTAATGTAATAGACTGGGCTTCATCAAAACATCAAAATAGATGTAAATTAAGTTAAAAGTTCCCAAAGTTATAAATGAGGCACCATCACTGACTGGGTACCCGCCTACTTGCCAGTTCTTAGCCTTTACTTCACTAACACATTTGTCTTTTTTAAAGACAGTTTCAGATAACTGAAATCCATTGGTAAATACTGATGAAATAGACATGGTAGCATATGACAAAACATGAAAATATCTGTGTCAGTTTATACCTACAATCTATATGGTAGAAGTCTACCTATAGCAAAACACTCCAGCTCAGCAGTGATTTAATTTTTTTACATTGTGCTGTGGAGCTGTCTGAGATTTCACTTTTCAAGATGAATTCAAAACCATTTTTCATAATTCAAATCAGCAGACAATGTTTTAAGATGTAATTCTTCTCCAACCTTTTCATTTTGAGGAAACTATACACCATGGAAAGCACTCAAGAATGAATTTTCCCTGAGTCTGATGCTCATAACTTACACCTTTTATTCCACATCTCTATATTGCTTTGGTATTATTATTTTTTTTTTTTTAAGACAAGATCACAAGGAGTAGGAATTAGTAATCCTCTGTGATAAAAGTACCTTACATTTACTTTATGTATAACGTATTATACATAATTTTCAGAAGTAATAACAGTGTAGACTTAAACATATTCCAAACGTGAAAATCGGGAAGGGGGCAGCAAGTTGGTTTGGGGGGAATTAAACTACTACATCCCATTCTCTTCCACTTGAGAAAAGGCAGAACAGGATGTAAGACTGGGAATGTTTGGAAACCAGCATTGTTAGTCAAGATGACTGACCTATCCTCTGATTAGGCCTAGTCCCAACTTTAAGGCAATCCACAGAAAAAAAAAGTAGAATTTAAGTTTAAAGCACCTGTTATAAAGTCTCTTTTTAGTATCACAGAACACATAACTTCTAGGAAAGCAAGTGTAGTTTATTCATCATAAGGACTTGACCAGCAAGGCTCTTCCAGGACTCTTCTCATTCTTTTTAATCCCCAGGCTATATTCCCAGATTGATCTTAAAAAAAAAACCAAACACAAAAAAACCCACCCACACCCACACCCAAACAAACAACAAACAAGCCCAACAACAACAAAAAAAAACACAACAACAAAAAAAACCACAAACCCCCAAAATGACCAAACAAACAAACAAAAAAATCACCACAGAAAACCCACCCCAACCAACTTTATTCTTCATTTTTCCAACACAAAAGCTTCGCATTTCAGTTAAAGCTGCCAAACCAAGTTTTATGGTATCGCACTGGTCTGTTCTTCAGCACATTCCCTCCACTACTTTTTGCTACAGGGATGGGGAGTCTCTCAGAGAAGAGTAGAACCTCTTTTTTAAACTGTTGCATCCATTTTCTACATCAGAGAGAGTCCAGAGCCTCCCTGTTTACTCATTTTTCCAAGTTTCTCACATAAAACCACCAAGGTACAAAACATAGATGAGGAAAAATAAACCAACAAAACCCCCAAACAAACCCACAATTGTCTGCTTTTACTTGATCCCACATTTACAGCAGACCGGAGCATCTAAGAAAAAAAAATTTCAGATAGCCTTACCAGATCTATTCAGAAAATGCTAATCTTGTGCCATGTAATGCTACATTGTTCTATATACATTTAGCTAAGTAATCCATATCAGAATGAATTATCTTTAACATAGAACATATATGCTGAAAAATAATAATAGTTTCTTTTCAAGCCCTGTTTTGAACACTGGCAAGCTATATTTTTCAGAGGACAATAAAAGAGCAAAAGCACAGCCTTTATACTGTGGCAGTTTCCCCTGCTAATTGCTACAGAGGAACTATTTGTAATGATTCATAAACATGCGTTCATCCAGGTTTCTTACTTTTTTGTGAACAATGAAAACTTCTCTAAGCAAAATATTTGCTTACACACACACTTACAAGCTAGAAGGAAAATTCCAAAGTAAACAAGGAAAGAATGTTACATGTAACTGAAAACTTGGAGTCTCAAAACGAAAAATGGAAATACTTATGTAGGTACTGCAAACTGCACAGACAGCAACGAACAGGTAGTTCTTCTAATACCTTTTTTCAAAGTCAACAGCTGCTTTTACAAAACTGCTGATTTTGTGGTGTGTAAGAGACTAGTAATTAACTAAATAAACTCCTTAAACTCACAAGCCTAACTTTCCTGCTTAACAAGGTTAAATCAAGAAAACCATAACCAAACATGTTCTGAATACAACGACAAACAGGTTAACAGGTAATAACAGTAATAATTATGTCCCCTTTCCATGGCATTCAGCAAAGACAAAACTTGCAGTGCTTACTTAAATAAATAAATAGAAATCTAATTTCAGCTTTTAGAAATTAAGAGAAATTTACCGTTACTTTTAAGACAACAAAATCTGTCAGAAACAAATATTCCCGGTAAATTAGATAGATGGAAGAGGACTGCATTCTCCTGTGACGAACAATAACTATCGCAGCAGTCAATTGTCCTAGCAAACACAGCCACAGCATACCAATGATTCCAGCATGGCAGATTTGATACATAAAGAATGACATCATTAACAGAGTCACCAGATAAAAGGAACAATTCATTTTGGGCACAAAGTCTTAAGCCAAGGTATCTAAATCTTTCATCTGTCTGTTGCTTTTTATTATGCATCAGAATTTATCCTCTTTGAAAGCACCATTTCCTGCAAATACCGGCCATAGAAAGATAGAAGGCATGCTCAATTAAAGAAGAATCTATTAAGATTTATTTTTGAACTACTGGACAAAAATATTACATTTTTGCTTGCACATTTTCTTCAAAAATATAAAACTAGTAATATTACAGAGTGAAATATTTGAATTATTGTTCTTCAAATAACAGGCTGGAAATGGAGTGTTTATATATATACACACAGTATAAAAATATATATATATATATACACTACAAACACTTCCACACTCTAGTAGCATCTGAATGTAAACCAACTGCAAACAGAAAGATACTCTTCAGATCAAAAAAACCTTATACCACCACAAACACCAAGTTTTCAACTGTTTTCAATGTACATTCAGTATCTTTAACATGCTTTAGTACTTTTATCACCTCAAAAATCTTCAAAGTTAAAAGCTCATACTAAATGACAAGTAGAAATTGTTCTGCAGACACAAAAATACCTACACCTCATGAATGATGACATTAGTGTCACATGATACCACTTTTTATACATTATTAAGTAAATAGCTTAAAACTGACAAAAAATGGTCAAAATAGTTATCCTGATTTAGTTATTTCTTGTTTATATATAACACTTATTTAAAATGTACTGGGAATTTTCCTTAATAATAAATGTAGCTGGAGAACAGGAGCTTTGAGCTTTAAGTTTTTTCAGTCTTCTACTTGTGTCTGATCTGATGCTTAGACACTAATTTCACCATCTCCATAGCATCAGAGCAAATTACTAACAAATCCCAAGTTTGCGTAAAAGAAAAAAATTAACACTGCAATTTTTTGCATTACCTCACCCAAGTTTTAGTTTAGGGAAGTAAAGTGTAGATTCACAGATACATTAGATCTCTTTCCTACAGTCCAAGATACCACAGAATGAATGACTACTTCCATGAAAAAGCAACAAGAAAAAAATTAAAACAGTAGTATCTCACCATGCCAATATAGGACATCCCTTGTTTATATAATTATTTTCAGTCCAAGAAGAGGGCACTTAACCAGAGAAGAAACAATTTACTACATGAGTATGTGTTACCCAGTCCTTTACTGAGGCCACACAGCAATGCAGCTAAACTGTCACCTGCATGAAAGCAACATGGCTGTAGCTTACTTGTTACCTGAAATGTCTGGAATTACCTTCAAAGAAGTTTTGAATTTCCAGATAACTCCATCCACAACATAGATGAGGCTCATAGAAAGTGCAAGTAGAGACCTTCACAGGACATCACAGCCCTGACAGATATAATCACAAGACCTTTGTTACCTTGTGCCAAAAAAAATTTACTTCCTCCAAAGTATGATCATGTTCTTTGTTTTATTTTCAGTTGCAATAGTGTAAGTATCAATGTAGCATCATTCAAGTTTTAAAAACTGCTGTTCAGATTTATTTTCTTCCAGCAAGGGGGGTAAATAAAAAAAATCAACCACTTCTCTACAGCCACCTGAGTTCCACAAATTTCACATTATTTCACTGAGGACTACCATCACAACTGAAAAAACAAAAGGTCAGCTGTAGCAACCCTTCCATAATAGTTTATTTGCAACACCTTTCCCAAGTGAGATGAAACTTCTACAGCAGAAAAAAAACCAAGGCAAAGAACATCTACAAGATATATGTACTGTAAACAACTTCAGCTAAAACATGTACTATTTCTGTCTCATTAAATGCACTGCAACACTTTGTTACTGAAAGTTTGTTGCAAGTACTTGAAAATCCAGAAAAATTATAATCTATAAGCAGCAAGAACAGTACAGAGCTTTTCAGACTGTACAGCGGTAACAGACTTTAAAAAAAAAGAAACCCAAGAAATTAACACAAGAATTACTCCTACTGGATGAAGAAATATTCTAAGATATTCTGAGATGCAATGGGCAGTACTAAAAATAAAAGAAAATGGTACTATATACATGTGTTCTGAAGTCTGTAAGATAAATTTCTGAAGTATCCTTCATTAAGGTATTTTCATTTTTGAAATTCACGTTTTCATGGATTAACTATATGTAAACAGATTTATGTAGCATGTGTTGAAATAATCCATTTTCAAGAATACAACCACAAATCTCTTATGTTATACAGTATAGATATTTACTATATACTTAGAGTTTTCCTCGGTAATTTCAAGAAGCTACACAGGACTGAAAAGCTATCACTCCCCTCCAAAAAAAAAAAAAAAAAAATCAGACCACTTTGGTGCAACCAAAAACTTTAGTTTTCATATATTTAGAATAGCAAATCAAAAAAAGTATTAAAAAGTATTAAGACTACTTTAAAGAAAACTATACAGCTGCTTTTATAATAGTATCTTCTCAAAAATATAAATGTCTCCAAACATGGACAGATTTGGAAATACAATAAAAGAGAACTGCACAGATTCAAAGAGCTGAAAAGCTGACATTCTGTGCAAGGTAAACACCTCCTTTGTAATAACTATGTTCTTTTGCAAAGCCTGACTGCAGTAAAATGGCTAACTCTACCTCGAGTGCAAAATCACTGAGCATCAGAAGTATAACATTTCGAAACACACAAGGCTTAGAAATAAATCCTTTGGGCACATGACATTTGTGTTAATAACGGAGACAACAGCAGAGCCACAGCTATGCCTTTAACAGCAGCGCTGTCTGACTGTGCAATTGTCGCTATAAAATGCAATCCTTGGAAGCAGTCAGAGGAAGTCTTCTGGAAAACTGCAGTTGCCATTGCACAATCACTCACATCAAAGCTGGCCCATTGGCTTACATTTAACAAAAACAGAAGCTTTTTTTTCTTTTGGGAGGAAGGAAAATACTTTCTGAGAACCTTACCAATTGTTTTTTAATTTTCATTTTTAGTGTGGGGAAGTTCCCAGAATTCACAGTACTGTTTAATGAAACAGTAAAGCTATCTTTAACAGTTCACAACTGCCCACTTCTGCTTACCCTCAAGCCCGCTCCTGCCCTTACATCAGCCGTGCTGCTTGACAGAGCTATTACCTTCTCAAGCTCACTGCACGATGAGCCCAGCTTACCATCCCCACAGAAAACTACTCATTTTCTATGTCCCTCACTCCACAGGCTGAGATTACCCAAGTCAGAACAGCAGTGATGGCACATGGGAAGAAAGTGGCAGCATGCAGTGGAACTGATTCCTTGCAACAAACTCTGCTTTACAGAACTTAGATCTAACTTGTGATTACTTTTTGCAGATGGCAGACAAGCAGCTAGTGAGCTCACAAATACTCCTCCATCCTACACTGCATGCATCTCTTAAGAGCTGGAACATCAAGTTATACAAGCTAGATAGCCTTTTTTCCCTCTCCTTACCAGTAAGGCAAGCTCATTTAAGAGAATTTAATTGCATGCATTTGTTTCATTCTCAATTAACACTCTGAAGCCTAAAGAAACAAACTTACTCTTATTACTTGTATAGATTAGCCCTCCAAATAGCAATTCTGTCCTACAACATTTAAGTACTAGTTAGATAATATTAATAGCAGCAACCATTTTTTGTTCACCCTTCAAAATGTTATTGCTGTTTTCCATTTCAGCTTATACACAGCTATTATGTCTTCTCTATGTTTAAAGGAGAAAAATATTAAAAAATAAATACTTCTCATTCATATTTTATCTTTTCCGCCGTATTTTTGTAACCTAGATTTTTTTCTTATTTGTATTTTCATAGCTTAGACAGAAAATATCCTTAAACCATTCTTATAATTTTACCACACTGACAGGAGACTGAACACAAACACAATCTTTTCCACTGTCACGGTTTAACCCCAGCCTGCAGCTCAGTCCCACACAGCCACTCACCCACTGCCTCCAGAGTGGTATGGGGGAGAGAACTGGAAGGCTAACAGTGAGAAAACTCAAGGGTTGAGACAAAGACAGTTTAACAGGTAAAGCAAAAGCCACGCACACAAGCAAAGCAGAGCAAGGAATTCATTCACCACTCCCCACGGGCAGGCAGGTGCTCAGCCATCACCAGGGAAGCCGGGCTCCATCACACGTATCGGTTACTTGGGAAGACAAACTTTGTAACCCTGAATGTCCCTCCTTTCTTCTCCTTACCCACATCTTACTGCTGAGCATGATGTCATATGGCATGAAATATCCCTTTGGCCAGCTGGTCAGCTCTCCCCGCTGTGTCCCCTCCCAACTTCTTGTGCATCCCCAGCCCACTCACTCGCAGGGCAGGGTGAGATGACAACCTTGGCTCTGTGTAACCACTCCTCAGTCACCAACATTTCTGGTCACAAATCCAAAACCTAGCAACATATGACCTACTATAAAATAATTAAACTCTATCCCAGCCAAAGCCAGTACACTCACAAAATCATTACTATTGTCAGTTTAGTTACACTCATGCATTCGTGTCCCAGATAACACATATATCTACAAACCTTTAAGAAGAATACCGTATTTTCAGAAAACAGTAATTTCTGCATAATGTCAGAGGAAGGTACAAACCCTCCATAGAGAAAAAACAAAACATGATGCAAATGAGGAGACCAGAAGACAGTCACAAGTTGGCGTCTGAAGACCACACCAGCAAGACAATCTGTAGGAAAGCCTCAGACACAACAAAACTTTCAAATGGTTAATATACAGAGGAGGAGTGGGGTTAAACAAATACGGAACAGAAGAAAGGAGAAACACTAAGCTAAGGACTCTAAAATACTGGGGCAAAGCTGTACAAAACTGAAAGGAAGAACACGATGTTCAAGATCAGATACAAGAAGTACAACAGTACCTATGTCCAAAGCACACAGTTTCTTAAGCATTAGCATTCTGGATAAAAGGAGCAATGACAGTTGAAAGACCATAGCAAGCTCTACAGTAAATAAGACTCGAATTTCTATGATGATGAAAGTGTGTAAAACATGGAACACCAAAAGCAGCTTTAGATATGGATGATAAATCAACAATTAAAAGCCTTCAGCTAAGTGTATATCCAAGAATGTGTGCACGTGGGTCACTTATCTTGCAGTTCAAAAGTTAAAACAGTTTAACCCTGACTCAAAAAAGACAATACTTAGGATAGTTTGAGCAGTTAATTCTCCACACCCACTCAATTTGCCCTGTAATGAATATGCCAACAATGTAATACTTTGGTGAACAGAACTACCTGGAAAAGCACCTCAAGATATTCATGACAGAACATTAATATATTTGTTCCCAGATACTGGTCACTATAGCAGCATGAGGAGAGGGAATGCAGACATTTGTAAAACTTGCTTCCACTACACTTAACTGCGTACAATATTTGATCTCTCATACTTAAAACTTTAAGCTATGTAAAGTTACAGTCAAGTTCTTTAGGAAACAAAGTACTTTCATCCAGCTTCACAAATCTGACAATTTCATTTTTCTAACTTCATAAAGATAAAAAATTCAACTGGAATTTGTTGGAACAGATGATATAAACAAAGATGCCTGTCTGTCATTATTTTTGCATAATCTTGTCTTTGTCCTATACAAATAAAAACGTATTTGTGTTACCTTTGATGGATGCAAATTACCACCATTTTAAAATAATGATACTGACAGTTTTAAGGATTCGCTTCACAGCATCATACTGAAGATCTTTTTCAGCAGGAAGCATCACAGCTCACTGGGAGCAATATTATCAGTTTTGATTTATTGCTATCCTTAAGTGAATGACTGAAGTTTTTTTATGAAGTACAACATGGGTCAAGATACCAACTTAACTATTGAAGAACTGTAAATGATTCATCTGGAGTTTGCCAGTGGTCTCTTTGCCACAAGACATCAGTAGATTAAAAAAACAGAAACAACTCATCCACCCCGCCCCCCCCCCCCCCCCCCCCCCCAAAGAAACTCCAGAGATTGAAGGTTTCTGTTACAACTCAGTTTAGGTGAGCAGCACACATTCTATTAAAACAAATTTTAATGGAATGATTTTCACTCTAGTATCATGGAATTCTATTGTGACTGAAGTTAGCGCAGTAACACTTGTAACCATTGATCCAAATGGTAATTAAATATGGGTATTTCAAACAATCAAAAAGGCTCCGTACCCAGCTACCACACGCAGTCACCTAGTTTTTTAATTAGATTAAAATCTCAAATATCTTGTTAAACAACAAAAGCCAAAAAAACCCCAACCACATAAGAAAACCACAAAAAACCCCAAACATGCGCCTACACTAATTCAAGATCTACTATGCCCCTTAAAATTTCTATAAATCTGCCATACATAATCATCTATTTTGCTTGGTTCAGTACCAATCAATCATTTCAGTAAGCTGACTGAAGCATAAGTTTTCTCATAAAATGTATTAATTACTGGAATCTGGTGTGTGTGTGTGTGAATATTCACTGCATACATCTTTTTCTGTATAGCAGCAACATATTATTACAGAGGGTTTATATCTTCAGTAAAAGCCTCTTTTGAAAGCAATGTGCTATAGCTATGTTCTATTAATTCGCTTTTACTTACATTCATTCTTTTTACATAAAATGGTAACAGGCCAAATTAGACAAAATACTACAACAGTAAAGAAATTGTATGGGCATCTTCTGAGCTGACTACTAATTACATTTTAACTCTCTATTTGCAGCTTGATATAGCACTTCATAAAAACTAAATATTGCATGCTCTAGAAATACAGAAATACCCTATAAATACTATTTGTTTCTGTACTGCTATTGTCTTCGGTATGTATTTCAATCACAATATACAACAGCTCTTTCAGTAACTCTACAGAAAGCATAAAAATTGACTTGTATTTAAAACTCCCACCTTGCTGCAATTTGCTGTAGGTTGCTTTCAGGTTTTTCACATTACATTCATGTATTTGCATTTTAAGTACCTGCACCTTCAATACTGAGAATCTTACTCATTAAAGTACTTTGTAAGTTTGATGTACAAGTTTACTAACATGCCAGTCATTAGTGTGCAGGCATTAGCAGACATCAATGTAAAAATATATATATTTAACCTTTTTAAAATTTGTATGCAAAATATATCATCTGCAAGTATCAAACAAATAACCATCTTAAAATGTTGAGCAAAAAGTAGAAAAAAGTTCTACATCAGCCACTTTGACTCCTATTTATTCCACCTCTCAGTTCTTTGTCATTATGTTAATTTACAGTGTATGTATTACGTTTTTGTACATAAAATAATCATTAAAAGTGCCAAAATATTTCAGCCTTAAGAATTATAGCCTAAGTGGTGCAATACTTCATATCAATATTAAAATTTTAATTTTTTTAACTCAGTTTTTTGGTAGGCAGAGCCAATCTACAACATGTAACCTAACAAGAATCAAAACCCATAATTAATACAACAATACAGATTACAACTACAGTTCTTAGTTGCTTTTGGAATGTATATATATGCATTCACATTGTACATGACAAGTCAACTCACAACATCAAATAGTTGGTTAAAAAGCTCAATAAATGCAGTACGTGTTTACAAAGAAAAAAAAAGCACTGAGCAAGGAAACCATACAGCCGACCTTATTATTAAGCCAGAGTATTTACATGTACAGTCAAGCATTTGAAAGTGATATACAAGTAGATTTACAAGAAATTACAGTCTGTACATACGTTTTGTTTCTGCATATTATACAGTGAAAAGAAACTACACTAGTATTTCTAAAGAGACTGAACTTGGGTAATTGGCAATGGGACATGGAGCCATCCACTTCTACCAGTGGCCCAGGACCGTGCCAACTGAAGTTAAATCATTTGTCAGAGGGTCAGTAGTTTTTATTAAATAAACTGGTGCTTTCTGTCCACTTTCTGGTGCTTTTGTGAACTGGATATCTATCCACTATCACAAATGGGTACTCCTGTTGGCAGCCACAGTAATGACTGAGTGAGCATAGAGACTGAACAAGCCTCTTAACCCTTGCTAGAGCTCTCTCTAGGGTAGAGTTTGCAGCACTTTGGTGGGGCAGTGGGGTGAAGCTGGCACTGCTGCTGCTGCTCACGCTGTACCTGTTTAGTGGACAAAAATAGGACTTCAGTTTCCAATGCTGTCAGTCTAAAGAGTTTCACAAACACTGAATTCATGTTACAATGAAATTTTCTTTCACAGGCTTAAACACAAAGTATCTCCAGTTAAAACAAATATTTATTTGGAGTGGGGAGGATGGGGGGACAGAAATCCTACACAAAGATGAAAGCATTAGCAATGGTTAAAAAACAATGAAAAAAAAAAAAACCCACACCACGCAACTCTTGAGTGAGATCTTGAAATCTCCTCCTGCAGAAAGAAGGTATCTTTTGAACAATAAAACACAGAAAACTACTGTCAGTATAACTCAGGGTACTGCATTTAAAACCCAAAGTGTGGTGTTAAGTATTACACAGAAAACTATTTCTTTAGGAGGCTCTTGATTTATCTGACATCAAGGGCTTAACCAGAAATAGTTTGCCTCTTTGACACATAGCTTTGATGTATAACTGAAGAGACACTTGAAATACTTGTGTTTTACACTCTTAAAACATAAAATGAATGTGGTAAATAAGAAAATCTGCACTATTAGACAAGTGTGCACACAAAATAATTTGCTTCAAAAAGCAGTTTCCTGTGTTGCACTCCTAAATATGCATCCTCAGAAGACGCATTCTCCGCATTCAAGAAGCCAAAATTCAAAATTGCATTATCATTTCAGAAGGTGGTCTTATCTAGGAATGGATAAAAAGCAATTCAAGGAACAGCAGCTGGTTTTGTCCAAGGTTTCACTCAGAATCGCTAGTAGTGGTTAATTTCAACTCATTCAGTTTATATTTAGTGTATCTGGTACAGATCATAGAATGATGTGGGTTGGAAAGGACCTTTAAAGGCCATCTAGTCCAGACCCCTGCAATGAGCAGGGGCATCTCCAGGTAGGTCAGGTTGCTCAGAGCCCTGTCCAGCCTGACCTTGAATGTTTCCAGGGGTGAAGAGTGTCTAACACTCTCTGGGCAACCTGTTCCAAGATATACAGATTTCCATTGTTAAGTTCTTTGAACACATTCTGTTTTAAAAGAACACAAAATACCCTGCAACGTCTCAAAATTCTATCAGTTTTCTCCTTTCCCTTTGCTAACATTTTACGAACTACACAAAGCAAACCTCTTCAAATGCTTCAATAAGAATACACGTAACTACACTCCAAGAGTCAAACCCTACATAGTTGAGTAGCCTTTGTTATACTCAGTTTGAAGACAATTAAGAACTACTTAGACAGCGATCCTGGCGGCTGAAGCGAAAAGACGACAGTATCTGTGGAACCACCACAATATTCAGAAGTTACCTGCTGTGTACTGGCAAGTCGCTATAGCAAGGACTCCAAAACCTTTTACCACTACAAAGTCAATACCGCCACCTACGGGTGACGACCAAGTATTGCATTTATTGCCAGATTATTTACAGAAACATTTATACAGAGAATACAAGTCTTGCCTTTACGGCAAATACATATTTACATTCAAGCACATAATCTTCACTTTTCTTTTTTTCCTTCTATTAACATAAAACTCGGCATGAACGTTTTAACTTAAGAACAGTATTACAGAAACCACCCAAATCAAAATGCAATAGTTCTAACCCCCCCCCCCAAAAAAAAGGCAAAAAAAAATAACCAAACTCTGAGAAATATGGATGCACCAGATTTCTGAAGAAATGACTGAACCAGTTTATTTTGCCATAAAACCCAAAATGAATGTTTCAGAAGGGCTTATCGAAAGACTTACCTGTTCAGTATTAAAAGCCACATCGGAAAGTTATCTCCAACAGTTCTTCTGGAAGCATGCTTTTACGGAAGTTTAGTTTTCAGTGTAGTTGTTCAGTGCTTTAAAGCCGCATTGAATATTATTTTTACAGTACATTAGTAGGTGTTGGTGCATATGTAACGTGTCTGAGAAACTAAAATACAAGAGGAACTTCATCATTGCTAGTGAACACTGCCAACAATGCCATCTGTATGGAGTTTTTGGTTTAGAAAGCTCTAATTTAATACTTGACAGAAGATGAAGCGTAATTGTCCAAAGCTATGATATACAGTAGAGAAATCATCCTTAGTAAGTATGCATACATTTAGCAAGTAACTAGTCCTATATGTGCACTCTGCGCCTACAAAGAAAACCAGCAACACTCTCCTGGAGTGCCTTTAAAGGTCCCTTCCAACCCATGAACTTTTAATTAAAAAAATTTTTAAAAAAAAAAAATTCAAAAAATTGAAGGGGAAAAGTCTGGAACAACTACAGTTCTTTTCAAAACCTCAAAACAATGAAATAAGCCAGTCAGAAAGTATTTTGGGAAAATATTCCAAAGAGGCATGGGAAAATGACTGTTCTGAAATTTCTCCAAGTAGAACAGTTTTAAGTAATTATATGTAAAAATTGAAATAGTATATAGAATATGTTGGGAGTAGGGCAAGGAAATCACAGTGTTTAGAAATATTTTCCCCCGGAAGTCTCTTTTATATACTTGTTACCCATGAAGAAGTTATTTCTACGTGTAAACTTCAGCAGTTCACATGATCAGATGATGGGCAGTTTATATGCCTCATAATACTGACTTTCCTTCTCAAACATTTTGCATGGACTAAACTCAAAGCAAAGCAGTCCCTCCTCTCCATGTCTGCCTTGTGTCGTAACACAGGGCACACTGCTAAACTAGGTGTTTTGTAGCTGACATGTACAAAGAAGAGAACTGGTTCCCAAGGTCAAAATAAGGATAAATAAATGAGATCACACTATGCTGTGACTATTCAGAAAACATGAACAGTATTTTGTCCTATAGATTTTTATGATAGGTTGATTCCAGTCAATTATTTAAAAGGATGTGTTAAGTATTTATGTCACAGAATTAAAACTGAAATCTCTGTTTTAGTCAATATTCTTTTTTACTGAAAGTAAAAAGTATATTATTCACATATCTTAAGATTATACCTTGTATCAAACGTGGCATCACAACTAACACTAATTTCTACTCTGTATTATCTGCTACAAACAGCAAAGGTGGGCAGAACACTAACAGAATACTCATCTTTAAAAACACCAGTAAATAATTACCTGTAAAATATTTATTATAGAAGTGTTCTCTCACTTCAAACATGAAAATAAGTTATCAAACACATTGCCAATTGGGTCAAAATTTTGTTACCTTTAAACAGCTTCCACTCAGAGTAGACACTGCTCCTGGGCAATGTCTAAAGACAGATAAGGAACTAGAAACATGGTCAAGTTAGACCATAATAATCTTCATGAACATACCTGGGAACCATTGAACAAATGATTTGTCTTTTAAGTCATCTACTTCACAAGGTCGCTTTATGGGAAAGGAAGAAATGCTGCCAGCATTCCAACTGTAGTACCTCGGTTGCAGTATTATTTTCCTTCTACCCAAAACAAGCCTCAGAAAGCAAGAAGAGAGGAAGGGAAGAAAGTATAGATGTAGGAATGTTGTCGTCCTGTTATACTATCTAAAACTCCATCTCCAGAACCTCCTCCTCTGCATCCGTATCTAATGTATCATGAAAAAAGACACTGGGTGGAGTAGGGAGGCACGAATCTATGGCTCCTGTCTGCTAAGTTTCAGCAACCATAGTATTATAATTTTATCCATTACATCACTCGGTTAAGGAAAGGCGATGAAGAAGAAATTAAGTGGGCAAAATCAACAGTTAAGTGGAGGAGGTTTTTCCTAGCTCTAAAATGAGCTCCCAAATATAGGTCTACTCTATTCACAACGCGCAAGTAGACAGTTTACACATTGCTCATACAAAATTGCTTCTGGGGGCAATCCTTCCCCTTGAGGGCACTGTAGTCGCGAACTCATTCTGCATCTCAAAGAAAATGTCACAAAACTTTTAAAACCTTTTAGGGTTCCATTCTTATAATTCAGGTTAAGAATAGCCCCACTCCATGTCTCAGTGAGAGCGCTGCTGGTTGTGTGAACCAGTTCTCTGATTCTGCAGTTGAAGCTACGTACTGTCTGTCTGGGGTGGAAGGTCAAAAAAGTGCTCACTAGCAAGGTAACAATGAAATTAACCAAGACATCTTCCACCAGCTTCATTCATATTAATCACTCGCATGAGGCAAAATTTAAAGTTCCACTCATAGCATTCAATTCCAGCCATGACCGTGAAGTTAAGAAGTCCAACTAAACTCAGTCAAGAAGCTGGGAAACTTCCTAGTACTGTCTGACACAGTTATAGTCTGTTCCTCCACTTACACGGGATTCCTGTGAGAATGATTGCATCAGTCTGCTTGGGAACAGGTAAAGAAAGACAAGTCAACATACTGACATACTCTCCAAGTCCTGCAACTATTTTTTTTAATTAAGTTCCCAATTAGGCCAGTATGCTTCCGGTAAAAGGCTTTGTGTATAATTACTCTTCCATTCAAATGACAGAGGAATAATAAACGTATTTCGAAGAAATACAAATCAAACAGTTACGCAAACGACCACCACCTTGTGTTGTTAAATTAGCCTTGCAACGTTAACTTTTTCCTTGCATGTCTTTTGCACCCAATTATATTTACAGCTTTCATGTGTTACCATGACTTAATCAGCATTTGACAGAAAGGAGAGAGTCTATTTCTACTGTGAAATTCCTAGCATATTAAACAATCAGAACATAAATTCTCCTTTCTCCATTTCTGTTCAGCAGTCTGATAATGGAGTTACTTAGCAACAGATGAAGCAACTGAACTGTGTTGCCTGATCTACATTTCACTGTAAAGTAACACTCACAAAGGCATTATTTAGCTGCTGGTTGTGTCTGTAGAGATGTATTTTTGAAGTATAAAATCCGTTAGTCTGAGACAAGCCTACATGAAAACCTAGCCATCAGGTAACATCTATAACAGACTACGCATTTTGAAATTAATGGGAACTGCCTGTAAGAGTCACAGGATTTTGAGCACCTCCAAAAACAGAAGACACAAGAAAATACAAAACACACAGACTTGATTTACAGTATTTACACAGAAGGTACAAAAGTTGTTTAAAAACATGGGGGTGGCGAGAGAGGGAAGGGGTCTTCCTCCTATAGCAGGCGGACAATCAATGAACTTCAAATACACAAAACCAAGCCCCCGTATGTCAAGTACACCTCTCTTGCCACAGAATATTTTGATTGCAGAGAATGAATACTAACTTATATTGAAAACAAACACACACTTCCCCAAACCATCTTCTTCACCAAAAGAGTAGGAAGCAAGATGTGCCACAGCAAATATTAACAGTGGTTTTATTTTGTTTAAGGCAGTCTTAAAAACAAAAGTAACCCACCTGACAAACCCAACACTGGATTACCATTTGCCACCAACCATTACTCCCTTTTAAGCTAACTCTGCAGCATTAAACAAACCCTATCTTTTCTTCTTTGGGAAGGTGAAAATTTTTATTTTACAACTAAATGAGAATTTCTTACAAGTTGTCTTGGTTCATCACACGAAGTTACACTTCCAGTAAGATTTGAAAATCTCTTGCCCGAGCAAGGGGAAAGCACATCAGTTTCTGCAGCTTTGTCATCCAATGGAATTATTCAAGTGTTATTTTATTCTAAAGATTCAACACCCTGGAGTTCATAACAGCTTTACAACTTATTTAATGTTTACATTTCTAGATCAAGACTTAAAAAGCTGAATTTGGACTTAAGTTTGCTGCAAGTTTATTTTTGCCTGAAAAATTAAGATTGGGCAGTGGCATTAAGTAAAATTAGACAAATAAATTTAGACATTTAAAAAAACCCAAACACACTGATGAAAAATTACAGAGTTAGTTTTGATGTCACCTAACAGACTTTCAGAAGTGACAAAATAATTAAGTTTCCTATTCATTTGAGAGTACATATTTTTGTCTTATTTCCAATGAAAAATTCATGTTCCGCTTCCAATAATGAAGGCAACCAAATAAAGTGCAAGTGAAGATAATCCTTCCTGAATGCCTTAAGAACAAGAAGATACTTCCTATGTCCTGTTTCAACTGAGAACTTAGATTTCATTACAGATAATAAAACCACAGGCTTTTAAGTGCTAACAATTGTAACATCAACTTCTTTGGTGACATTTCAGACTACAAAGAGAATACAAACTTCAGCGGCAAGAAGTGTGAGATGTATCTGTAAGGAAGGTCAAATTAACACCCTAACCACATATTTTTCAATGATCATGCACTTACGTAGGTCTTTTTACATACAATAATGTTTATATACAATCAAGCAATCTTTAATGTATGATTATGCAAAGTTTGAATATGCACAAGTTTTTCCTCTTTGATTGACAGATAAGTAATACTTTTAATTTTTGCAGGAGAATGCCTTCCTTCCAGGTTTCTCAGAATTTTCATTTCTCTTTCCTTTTTTTTTTTTTTCTTTTTTTTTTTTTAATTAAAAGATTGTCATGTATTAATGATAAATGTTACAAAGATTAGTTTTGACAGTACTCAAGATTTTGTTTTGATATGGGAGGAGGGGGGACACTTTCTTCTGCTTCTGCATTTGAACTACTCTGGGATCTCAGTTTTGGCCGTTACCTCCTATTCTCAGCTTCCTGTAATTCTGGTCGAAACCAATAAATGGTGTTTGGGTGTGTGTCGTCCCCCCCCAAATAGAAACTGTTCTCAAATGAACCATCCTAGGCATTACTATCTGTTTGTATTTAAGACAAATAGCAAATGACTCTGAATACAAGGTATGCTGTTTTCTTATAAAAACAATTAATTTGTTCCAGTTCAGCTTTTTCAAACTGAAGGTTACAACCCTGACATTAGCTGATAGTTAAGAATTCAACTGCAAGCAGCTTTTTCAACTTCCTTGCAAGAAAAAAACAAACCAAAACAAAAAAGCACCATTGCTTTACTATACCATTTAGTATATACTGGCTTTTGACATTAGAAACCATCATTTCAGAGACTGCTTATAATTGGGACACAAGACAGTTTTATTACTCCTCAACAACTGCCTTCTAATAGCACAGGCACGCTAATCTACTGCATGTAGATGAGAAAGTGACATCTTTCAAGAGGATTATCAGAGTGCATTATTTGTAATCAAGAAACTAACCTCCAAAAATCTTTTCGTTTGCCTACGTTTGCACTTTTTACTGGAGAAAAGTGTACTGGTATCAACAAAAGAAACATTCTTTATGGACGAAGCATTTTCCTACACAAATCAGGCACATCCCAAACAATTACACCTGGAATATCACGTTGAAACCAAAAGTTAATATGTATCTGGAACAGCATTAGCTTAACTTGTACTTCGAGTCCTCCTCTGAGCTACCTCTGCAAAATCAGAAGTTTTCACAGCGAGAGAACATTTTTAAGCAATTCACTGCCAAAAAATGGCTATTCAGAAGAAAGTTTTAAACAGATAAAAAACACAAGAAAAAACTTTAATGAAAATGCTGTGGGAAAAAAAAAATCATACCATGTACTTACTAATTTGTTTTCTTGCATGTATATTCTTTGCAACTTCAGACAGCCTTTAGCTATAATCATCATTCCTTCATCTGAGATCTTGTAACATTGCCCAAAATGAATGTCTTTCAATTCTCTGCATTTTGAACCCAGCTGCAATTAATGAAATCAAAGCAAGTACTTAAGAATAAAGGGGGAAAAAAAACACTAGGATTTGACTGAACTGGAGAACTGTGTTTTTCCTGCTTCACCACCACCCCTTAAAAATTATCTTTCTTTACAGGTTTTTTTAAGCACTATACACAAACAAGAAAGATCATAATTACATACATGGCAAAATGAAGTTGCTAACTACAATCAAAAAAACGGAGCCAAAAGCAGCACATTAGAACTAAGTTATTTACTGGGCAATATTTAAGTATCTAACAATGCCTGTACACGAGACTGTTGACAGCATATTTAATTTAACATAACTACTTCACCCTAAATGCTCCTTTAACACAAGGGAGACAGTTGATAAAACCTTCATGCATGCCTGAAAAGATCTCAGTCATCTTTGTCTTTCATGACGCAAAAAAAAAAAAAAAAAAAAAGTTACTTAAATACTGGTTCCAAATAGCAACTAAGCTCAGGAACACTCCATCAGCCAGAGGCAAAGCAGGATGTCAAACTAGATAGTCCATCATAAAGAGATCATTTAATCCCTCAATATTAAAAAAAAAAAATAAAATAGTGCAGCCTCTAGAGAACAGCCTTTACTGCACCAAGAAAGTATGTCCATAAACCAATTTTTAAAGTAGAAGAGGTGATCTGATTTTAATTAAGTACTAGAAGAGGGTACCTTCTTCCATGTCCCTTTTTGCACTTAGTAAGAAACTGATAGATACTGATTTCACAAAAGAAATTTGTGGAATGGATGGTTACCTGCTTTAGGCCTTCATCAGTGAGTCTGTCTTGATTGCCTACATGCACTTTCTGAAGGAGAGGACACTGAGAGGCAACTGCAATAATAGAGGTGTCAGAAAGCTGTTTACATCTGTAGGCCGTATACCTTAGGAGTCCAGGACATTTAATTGCTAATATGCATACTCCTCTATCAGACACATTGCGACAGTCAGAAATATTGATTTCAGTAATATTCTGGCTTCTTGATGCTATCTTCTCCAACAGCTCATCAGTGACCTGCAAAGAAAACCCAAATATTAAAATTTAACAATTTTCAGAAATATATTTTATTTCATTAGCACCAAAACTGCTATTTGTAAGATGCATTTCCATAAGCTATGGGGAGAATGAAAAGATTTGTTTTCCAAGATAAGAACATAGTGCTATAATCAGTTTTACAGTTATCTTCAAAGAATTCTGTTCCAACACTTGGAGAGAATAATAGTCAGTGGTCCTTTTCATATTTTAGGCAAAGATCTCTCCATCCTTTAGAAGAAAATTATATGCTTGCCCTTCTATAGCAGCACTGTACTTATGTTCCTAAGGTAGAATTTACAGAGAAATAAGTGATTTATATGTCTCTAAAATACAACAGGTTTTTACTTAAGCTTTGGTAATCATCCAAAACCAAGTGCCAGCAGACAATGTGATGCAGGTAACAATGGGCTTCTTAACAATGGAAAACAGTCACACAAGGTAGCAGTGAATCAAAGGGACGAGAAGGAAAAAAAAAGTCAATTAAACCCCCAAAATTTCCTCCGGCTATTTGCTCAGTTTTAAAACTGAATACTTGGGTATTTTATGTGTTAGTCTATGAAAGACCATTAAATCTGATACACGCGCTATTTTGCCAGACCTACTTTGAAGAAAAAAGGTTGTCCACTTTGTGTAGACATCATAGCTAGCTAACATGCCAACAATTTTAAAAGCAGCCAGTCCTACAAAGCACATAAAGCACATAAGATATTCTTCATGCTAAAGCTTGTAAGTTAAAACAAAACAAACAAAACCAAAGCAGGTAAGGCACAATGCATAGAACTCTCTCACTTTAAAAGTTCGGTTTCAAAAACCCTGAAATGACATATGATGAAAGTCTTTCTAACAACTGTTCAGCAATACTTATCCATCATATAGCATAGATGCAATTTAGCTTTAAGCCTGGAGAAGGCAAAAGAAGGATATGAAACCCTTTTGTTTTTCTCTTACATAGCTGAGAAACAAACACTTTCTTTGCTGCATTCAATCTGTTTTCCTTCCACTGTAGCAATTCAAATCCTTTCTCTCACTATTTCATCAGGCAGCTGTTAGCTAAAAGAACATGACAAACTGCAAACCTCCCACCCACCCCAAAATAACCAAAACCCACAAACAATGCATAAACAAACACTAACCTGCACACCCCCGTGCCCTGCCTAAAGAAAATCCTAACAGTAACCAAAAAAAACAAACCCTCAAACCACCAAACCTCCTGCACACATGGATAAGGACAACGTCCGTGCTTAATATTGGTTTAGGAACTCAGTAAAAAATTGGCAATATAGGTTTCTCAGGGCAATGCCACAACTGATAAACATACCTAGTAGGCAAAACCACTAAAAAGCTTTGTAGTAGAAATAGTGCTACACCTTAAGACAGTAGAGAAGAAAGACTTCCTTGACACATAGAACCTACACCTACCTACTGCTCTGGAGTCACTTAAGAAAAATCAGACAATCTTAGAGAGCATATTTCTGAACCACCACAGAAAAGCTAACTGGTAACTCTAGAAGCAAGAGAACTTCCACGATTTCTTATGAACTGGTGATCTGAAAATAATATCCCATTGTCCTGGTTTCAGCTGGTATAGTTATTTTGTCTTCAGTGTTTTGAATTTAATGTTAGAATAATGTTGATAACACACTGATGCTTCAGTTAGGGTAAGCACTGCTTAGCAGCAACTCAAGGACTTTCCAGTTTCCCATGCTCTGCCAGCGAGCAGGGGCACAAGAAGCCGGGACAGAGCAGAGCCAGGGCAGCTGACCCAAACCAGCCAAAGAGATACTGTATACCATAGGGCATCGTGCTCAGTATATAAATTGGGGGGTACTGTCCAGGGCCAGCTTATCACTCACTGTTCGGGACCTGGCTGGGCACCAGTCAGCAGGCAGTGAGCAATTGCATCGCACATCACTTGTTTTTTCCCTTCTCTTTGGATTTTACTCCTCTTCCCCTTCTCCCTCCTTTTCCATATTATTATCATTTATTTTGTTTCAATTATTAAATTGTTCTTATCTCAGTCCCCAAGTGTTACCTTTTTCCTGATTCTCCTCTGCATCCTGCTGGGGGCAGGGGCATGCAGTAAGCCAGCAGCTATATGGTAGTTGCCAACTGGGGTTAAACCACAACACCCATGTACATTCTTTATGTCTAACATAGGTGAGTTCATGTTGCTGCTTCTTCAAATGGGACCCTCTGGTGGTTGTAACCCTGCACCTTATTTTCATGAAACTCTCAAGAAATTGTTTCAAACACCTCTGTAACTAAGTTACAAGAAAGCTAAAGGGGGCAGCCAAAAAACACCGTCTTTAAAGTTTTCCAAGGAAGAAAATTACCCTTAACAATCTAAGGCTAGGCTCTGAAGGATCTCACTGAATGAAATCCATGAATCCCAGCCACATTTAATTCTAGGATCAGCTAAAGGCCTTCTAGAATCAGCTAGATGCCTCAGACTGTCGACATAATGTGTCTTCTGATCAGCAGAAGCCGCATCAGCTGAAGAAAAATTAAAGTTAAATTTAGTTTAGTTTAAACAAATTAGTTAAAACAAACAGAACAAGCACCAGTTAGGTGACCATTCTTCAAACCAGAGCATCCTCAGAAAAGTTCAGGTATGTCTTTCAGTTTGTATGAGATCTGATAGTTCTTATGAATGGAACTACCACTACCTGATGCAGGGGTGACACAGGTAATGCACTGTTGGCAAGGCCTCAAGGACAAGAGTCCAAGCACTGTTAGCCTGATGAAGAGAGACATGTTAGAACTTGTAGGGCATAAGCCCTGGGAACAAAGGAACAAGTTAACAGCAGGCTCTTGAGATGACAACTGGATGGACAAAGAGGGACATACAGCAGGACAAGGGAACTTTGTTATTCATGAAAATCAAGTAGGAAAAAAACCTCCTAATCTTAGAATAGAGATTGTTGCTAAGATAAAATAGACTAATCAGTACCTATTGTTTAAATGATGTGTCTTAGAAGATAACCAATTGGTGTAGTTCACACTTAAGATTTAACCAATCAGTGTGTAACATGTAGAAGGTAGAAACTTATATAAATGTAAAAGAATCACTAATAAATCGACATCTTGCTTGCATCAAACAGCACTTATCCACACATTGTTTAACAACTGATCTCAGTCAAAAGAAGCTACAGTTAAAGTTCATCTAAGGGTCCATACATTTTCAGTGTCTAAGCGAAAAATCGCTGAGTCCACAGACATCACCATTTTATGGGTTTCTTCTGTTCACCTTTGGTCAAGAGTATACATTCTGAGAACATATTCTGAGACATCAAAACATAATTTTTCTGCAATGATACCTTCATACCTGTTGACGACTACTGAGATCCAGTTGTTTCCAAAACTGAAAATCTAAACACAGGTCCCGCCAGTATTTACAGACTAATGATGCTGAAAGGCAACGCTCATTCAGGGATAAACTGGAAAATATCTGTAAAGAAAGGAAGAAAAATATTGTTTGTCAGATACTTTAGAAACAGAAATATTTTACTACTAAACTGTCTTGTAAAAGACAGGAAAGCATTAGCATGTCTTGCAATACACAGCTCTAGAACTTGCCCCTGACTCAATTAGTCAAGGGCAGTAACGAAAACATCTACACCTCACAAGAGCTGACAATATTAGTAAGTCACAGTAGCACAACCAACAGCAGTATGTATCCTACTTAAGCACTCATTCCTTGGACCAAGTTTCAAATATGTCTCTGAGATGGCATACCTAAACCATTACAAATATTAGCTTAATGCTATTCACAAGCTATTTAAAAGGTGTTTTCATTCCTCTTCTGATTCAGGTAGGAAAACTTTTCCTTCTATTACTTAACTGAATTGTAAGGAAGAGACACAAAGGTACTAATACATCAGTCTTGTGGGAAGGGGGCATGGGATGGTGGAGCAGATCAGCACAGCAAAACAGTGTCATACATGGAAACCAGACACAGAATTAGCATTTTATATCCCAAGGTTTTGAGCACTATAGTGACATGGGGAATTAGACTCTGTAACTCAAAAGTTATAAAGTAGGTATGTTTATTGCGCGCAGATGCACAGGGGATCGCTCCTCCACAAGCGTGCATGCCCAAAGTGACGAACCATCTCACATTTATACAATAGAACAAATGAATATTCAATTAACGCCTATACATATTCGTTACCTAAACCCGCTTACTCTGCTTCGTATGTTAATTAGCTTATCAGTCCTTTGCCTGGAATGTGGTGGTCTTGCAGGTTTGTAGGTGATTCATGTCCTTGTGACCATCTGATCTTCTCCAGCAAGAAGCCTTAGCACTCCCTCCCTCCAGATAACATTGGAATGTCTCTCATCCTTTTCTCATCCTTTTTATAAATAGCCCCTTTGTCAGAGGAAGAAGGGTCGGCATCTCCTCAAAGCTGTGTGGCTATGTGACCAGACACCACACCTATGACCAGTCACCATACCCACATTCCTTGAGCAGACATATACAATCACAATCGATGTCCATTGTCCCCATTTCACACTATTTCTCCTTATCAATAGCAGCCTGCAAAAAAGAATAAACTGCACTTTCATGGCAGGCTAGTAAATCGTTGCTACATTTATTACAGTCAGCCCTTCCTCGGAAGTGATGTTGTTTATTAATAAATATAAAAAGAAGGTCTATCAAGAGTTACATATGAAGGTATCCTGTAACCACAAATGAACTTTAATCCACATATTATCCTAACATGAGACAATGGAGTCACAGCATTAAGATACCTACACAGGAATACAGAGTGCAAAACATGAAACAGTCCTCCCACTCAACTAATGAGGGCATCAAGTACCAAGAGAATCACAACAGCCAATCTTCAGGCATTGTGCTCAGGAAAATCTGAAAATACTGGGAGAGCGTCTATGGGAAAGCACTGAGGTCTAGAAAATGTAAAAACATTCAAAGAAAAGACTAGGACTGTTTAACCAAGGAAAAGGGACGGCAAAGGCAGTAAACAAACTAGAGAGAACACCACTCATCTTTGTGGTGGGCAGGACAGTCTCAAAAATTGTTAGTCTAAGGATAATGAAGCATTGTAATAAAATACCTGGTAACCCACAGTTTCCACCAGTGGGTGGTCTTCAGAACAGACTAGACAATCAAGTGTCAGCAATAACAACCATTACCGTCCCCCTGTTCTAGGAGATGGCTTAGCTTAGCAGTTTTGAGTATGTATATCCAGATAAGATCCCTTGGAGAAGGGAAGTTAGTTGACTATTCCTCAAGGATCTGCGAAATAATCAAACTCACCACCCTCTGTAAACGCTTACAATATTTATTGCTCTCATCTTCTTCTAGCTGCGAAAAAACTCAAAATTTCTTATGTAAGACTCCTTGCAATGCTGAAGGACTGCGCATGAACCCTGTTTTCCTGCAGGTCTTTGCCTGACCACTACCAAGAGTCAACGGGTGGTTCTTATTAGGGAATCAGTTGAACACCGGCAGACAGAAGTGTGGATGAAACAATCAAAGCCTGCTTCCCCCCTGCAGTTCTTCATACTGGTGAATACATGCACAGAGCAAGGAC
The DNA here is from genome assembly GCF_023638135.1 of Falco biarmicus. Lineage (NCBI taxonomy): Eukaryota > Metazoa > Chordata > Aves > Falconiformes > Falconidae > Falco > Falco biarmicus. Next base: position 25,685,774 of record NC_079311.1, on the reverse strand, counting down.
GTGGCTGTGGTGTGTACCCAAAAAACACCATCACTCCCTGTCAAGCAGGGAAAAAGCACCAAACAGTAAGTAGTAATTTGACATCTGACATTCCTACTGAAAAGGGTAATTCTAAGCATAGAAAAAGATGATTCTCTGCAATTCTGTTATTAGAAGTAGGAAATTTTAGTTCCTACTACCAGTATGAAACAGGAGACCAAACCTTTTAACAGTTACAAAAACCTCGGAAGAGAACAACGCAATACTAACCAAGTTATGCTTAGACAGGCATCAGACTGATGCCAGTTAATGCTAAGGAGGGATGTCAAGACTGGCATTATAAAATACTTTAATCTTTGCTACAGAGGGAAATAAATATGCTCATTTGTGGAAATACCACCTTCACTTTGAGAAACAAAAGATATAAGTTCTTAAAACAAGAACATGGCAAACATTGAATAGGGAAGACTGCTGCTAATCCAGCTGCCACTGTCAATATGAAAGACCTTAAAGAATTTTTGTTCCAACTACCATCCTACCAAGCCTCTGTCTCCTGACTAGGTCAGAAAAAAAAAAATCACAGTGCAATTATAACATTTATATCCAGTCTTTTCAGGTGTAAGTTTATTAAAAATAAATACCAGCATTCAGAAGCCAGAAGACAAAACCAAAGGCCTAGCTCTGGTCTATCAAACCCACTTCATATTGCTCAGAAAATCTTAAAGCAAGTGCTAGTAGCACAGTGATAGCAACACTGTATTTAATATTATCAAAATCAAACAGGTAAGTTATTACGGGAACAAAAGCAAACGTGAGTTATTACAGCAAGGGAAGAATGAGAAAAATAAGTAAAAAACGCTGAGTAAAGATGCAAGAAAAGGAGCCAGTAGTGCCTCAAATAATAATAATGTATTTATGAAAACCTTAAGTTAAATAAATACACACATGCTTATCTTCCCCACATAGTGCATTAGCTCTAAGCTAAAACTGACAGGGTCTCTGCTGCAGAGCAGCGTATGTTCACACTTCATAAAAATAAACACAGCAAATAGAGAAAGAAGAAATCAAAAAAGAACCTTCTGTTTTGAAGCAAGTTCAAGCACACCTCGAACACACCTGGTAAGGACATCCCCCTTGTGTTAAAAAAATAATAAATAAATAAAAATCCCAACTCCTCACATAACCTCAGAGACAGGAAACCACCGTTGCCAAGACTTGAATGTTCTCACACTGCGTCATTTTCCAAGTCTCTTACCTAAATTCCTCTCGCATCAAATTAATCTTATTATTTCTTTTTATTTGACAAAGGACAATAACATAGTCATGGAATCATAAAGAGTGCACCTCAGCCTTCTTTCATAATAGAAGCGGCATTCAGTTTGAACAGAATCTTCCAACTACCATCACAGACCATGTTTCCATGACCTCTAGCTCTCCTTTGATGCCTCTCTGATTTGCCTGTGGGTTTTTTTAAGGAGACCCCAGTGCCCACAACCTAATGCAGTACCCTACCAGAGGCTTTAAAAGCACCGAGGAAAGCAGAGAACTTCCTTTCCACAGTTCTTGTTAATACAGCCCAAAAGGAAATCTGAAGCGCTTCAATAGGAATTGTAAATTCACTCAGTCTGCAGTCCACTTTATACCAGTTAACTTTTTTGATTAAACAGCAGCACTGCAAAGAGGTAACTGGTAAAACATGAAGATTTATTTCTGTTTTCCAGAAATAAATAGCGGTGAAATTGCACTAGGCATAGATTTGTAATATATAGCACAAAAATTTTGGAAACTTAAGTGATATACAGCACAAGATTTTGTAATCTTCCACACTGCATGCTTACAAGCAGCTCCCTGTTTTTTTTTTTCATTCACACGTCTGGGTCACAGTCAAGTTGACCATCTATATAATTCCTTAGATCTTCTCCTCAGATTTTAAAGGTTATGGATTTAGTCAAAGTTAGTCACCCTCATCTACAAAGATTAACGATGAAATTCTGTCCACTGTAAAACACTTTCCTGATACGTGTTTCAGTGACCAAATGAAAAGCAAAACAACCTGTAAGATTGATCTGTGGAACCACAGTTCTTTTATCCCCCAAAACTGAGACCTCTTTCCCAGCCAGGGGAACAGGATCAACTGCCACACTGCACTATGAACTTCCCGACTCAGTAGGGCCCCTCCAATGATCTGCAGGCCAAGTTCAGTCTGACAAACTCTTCCATCCAGCCCAGTATCCTTCACTCAGGGGAGACTTAACAACAGAACAGCACCTAAGCAGCCTGTGGCAGCCAACTTTAAGTGGCCACCTATTACTTAGCAGTTCCTGTAATGTTTCTTTTTGTTGCCTCCAGCCCACATACAGACACAGGTGACAGCTGCTCCTACACTAGCACCACTTCATCAGGAGGTCACAGAGGTGGGACTCAAGGGAAGGAAACAAAAAACCTGCACAGGATCTGGCTCCTGAGACTTTCAAGGATGGAATCTCTTGTCCTTGTAGTAAGGTTTATGTCTCTGCTACCTACTCTGAAAAGTTTAGTAAAATCTTTGTGTATATTTGCTCCCACCCACTCATAATAAAATGGCACCTTTGGAGAAAGGATTACATTTGGGATATTTTCTGTATCAAAACCCAGCATATGAATGCCTTTAGGCACCCGTATAATACAGTTAAAAAGATGCCTGGTCAGAAATCATGAGTTAAAAGACCCATAAAAGATCAGGATGCTATGGAAGCAGCAAAAAACCAAACCCCCCAAAACCCCCCAACCAACCAACCTAATCCATAAGTCTAGCTAAGGACTGGAGGGCAAATGGGGGTGGTGTGGTGTGATGTAAAAAAAACCCAAAAAAACAAAAAACAAACAAACAACCCAAAACTAAAAAAAAAAAAAAAAACCAACAAACCAACAAACCAACCCACAACAGGTGAGTATGTTGGTTCCAGCTGCTGGAACTAAGGGCAGGCTTTTTCAAAAACACTGCAGAAGGAGCTGGACTACAGCGAGACTAATGAGGCAAAACCATTGGGACAGGTGGGGAACATCAAAAAAACCCAGCCTGGAATGTACAGATACAAATGAAGTACTGTATCAGTATAAAATAGAAGGCCATATGGAAAAAACACATTTAAACTAGTTCACAGGTGTGATGGGCATGACAAACCTTAGATGTTGAAAGAACTGGTTTATGGCAGAGTTATATACTGATATTTTTGAAAAAGTGAAACCAAGTACTAAAGTAATCATGGAAAAGTACCCATATCATTGATCAGAAGAAGCATTTATGCCATACTAACCAAGTCAGTCCACTTTCAAAACCTACAACAGAATATGGAAAAAAAAAATTACCTTACAGGAATAGTAGCAAATGGATGGATTGTGTTTTAGAAGAACTACAAGACAAAGTTTCAGTTCTGCAATCACAGAAGAGATTAATGCAGATATGATAGTTCATGAATTTTAGATTGGAATAGTGCATCTGTGAAACATGATGTAGCTTTATTAACACAGTCATGCATACCTAAAAAAAACCACCACCAAACCACTGAAAACCTGACGGAATTAATTTTATGTGCAAGACAGACAAGTAGATTACTATTTAACAGAAGAGTGAAGGAGGTACTTTCTACGCGGGGGTTGTACAATTAGCAGTATACTAAGCACAACAGGACAAATCACCTGTCTCATGCTCCTCCGTTATCACACCCCACTTTAAGTTTTGCCATCTGTCTCTGGAGTAAACTGCTGTAATGCTGAAACCCTATTCCCCAGAATTTAAAGACGCAGTTGCATGTAACTATGGAAAACATCACAGGCTTCAGTTCCAGCCAGATACCTTTATAGCTAAGGTTTAGCTGAAGTCAGTGTACTAACTAGATTAACTGTAGCTTAAAAATGGAAAGTGGTTCTCAAAAGAGAACGGTATTAAAGGAACCAAAAGACAGCAAAAGCGACAGGAAACAAAGCAAGACTGTTCTTTGGAAACATGGAGTAAGAGGTTATAAACGCATGTACTTCGAAAAGGCTACAAATACTCGGGCTGAAGGTGAAACCGGTAAAGCCAAAATTGACCCAAAATAGAAATACTTTTTTTTTTTTTTCTTTTTCCAATCAACACTGAGAACTTGTCTCTGCAGTTCTGACCTAGACAGAAGCACTAAATGCAGCAACAGTCCCCCTTGCCCCCACCGCCCACCAGTGGCATGGTTAAGAAGCCACCTGCGAAGGGCTGGTCACCAAGCTAAGAGGTGCGAGCCACACCACTTACAGGGCATCTTCTGCCTTAGCTGTGTCTTCACCTCGGGTCAATGACTCGTTTACAACAGCAAGCCAAAACTAAGGGGGGCAAAAACGACCCAAGACACCAAAACACCCCCACAGCCCCGATTACCACCGCCCCGACGCCGGGCGGGCTCGGCACCCCGCGGCCCGACGCCGCGCTGCCCCCGGCCCAGCGGCCGCCGCAGGGGGTGGTGTGGGAGGCGGCGACGGGCTGCCGCGGGCTGGGGCGGGGCCGCTCTTCAGGGCAGCGCCCGCCGCCTCCCCCCGGCTCCCGTGCCCCACCGAGCCCGCCCATGTACGCCGGCGGCCTCCGCGGGGGCTGGTCCAGGCCCAGCCCCGGGCCTCCGCGCAGCCCTCCCTCCCCCGCCACGGGGAACAGGCCCGCCCACGCCCCCCGCCCCGACCCACCTTAAGGAGGATAGAGGGCGGCAGCTGGTTGATGTCCGGGGCCGGCGGCGGCAGCGGCTCTCGGCAACAGTCGCAGGGGGGCTCCAGCGGCAGCTCGCAGCCCGCCTCGCCGCCCCTCTCCTTCTCTTTCTCGCCTTCCTCCGGCGCGGGGGGCGGCGGCGGCGGCGAGGCAGGCTGCCCCCCGCCGCCGCTGTCCCCGGCGGCGCCGCGGCCCGGCGCGCTCCCACCGCCTGCCGCGCAGCTGTCGGCGGCGGGCAGGGCACAGAGCTGCGGCTCCCCCGGGCACTGGCAAGCGGCTGCCTCGGACTCCGCCGCGGCTCCGCAGCGCGGTTGCTTGCAGGGTGGAGAGGCGGGCAGGCCGGCCCCCTTGCGCTTGCACACCATCTCGGAGGCGACCTCGACGGGCAACCTGGCCTGCCCCAGGAGGCCCCGCACCGGCGAGGGCAGCAGGCCCGAGAGGAAGAGGCGCTGGCAGCGGCCCCGCGGCTCCCAGGCGGCGGGCGGAAGGCGGAGAAGGCGGCGGGCGGCGCGCTGCTCGGCGGCGGCGAGGGCGGCGTAGGGCGGCGGTGGCAGCAGCGGGTCCCCGGAGGGCAGGGGCTGCTCCTGGGCGGGCGGGCTGGCGCTGTGCACGATGAAGCAGAGCATGCAGGGCCCGCGCAGGAAGCAGCTCCGGCTGCGCGGCGACACCTTCCCCCCCCGGCGGCAGCGGCGGTCCCGGCTCAGGCTGCTTGCCTCCCTGGAGAGCAGGTGGCCCATATAGGAGGGCAGCAGAAGCGCAAGGGCCCGTGCGGTGTCACCTGCGGGAGGCGGCGGTGGGCGCTGTCATGCTGCTGGCGGGGGCGGAAGGTGGCGGGGGACGGGACGGGACAGCACGGGACACGGCAGGACGCGGCGGCGCGGCTGGTTCCGGGACGCGGCGCCGGGAGGGAGAAGCTTCCGCTACCGCCGCCCTGACCTCCCCCGGGGGAGGCGAGGGGGCGGCGCTCCGCGGCCTGGTGGCCGCCCGCCGGTACTGCCGCCAGCGGCCGGGCCGGGAGCCGCGACTGCGGCGGCAGAGGCGGCCCCGGCGGCCTCCCCTCGGAGCGGCGGCAGGCAGGCGCGGCGTCGCCGGTGAGGATTACGCCGGCTGGCGCAGGCCGCCGCCCCGTCTGCGCTAGCGGCCTTTGTGGGCCAGAGGGGCTGTGTACGCGTGGTGCTTGGGCTCACCGTATGTTACAGATGTATAGAGTGCGTGTGCGAGCATATAGTGTATATCTGCACGTGTCATTATATATATAATACGTAGCTGCACAGTTTTGAACACCCGAAATAAGCGTTATTTTGGCCACAGTTTGTAGGGAAAGGTGACGGGGCTCCTGTTTGCCGCTGTCAGATGGCACACATGCACAGGGCTGGGTGTTGGCAATGGCAGGCTAACACGAATTCAACTCGGAGGCCACCAGCATTTCTCCCATTTTTTTCTGTCAATGCCACCCTCTGGCCAACCCGCTCCAGCAGATACCTGGTTTCTGCTGGTTGAAGACATTGTCCAGCCAGAAACGGGGCCCGCGTGGGGCCTCTGTCCCTGTATGCCCTGCTCCTGGGGATGCTCGCTGCAGGTGCCCAGGATGTATAAATTCGCAAGTGTGGCCCATAATGTTTTAATTAAGGTTCTTCTCAATGCCTAGCAAAATTCGTTTGCATGTTTCAGTACTCAGTTCTAAATTATTGATGTAAATTGACTTAAATACAGAGGTCTAGATACACGTGGAATTTTTTCTTTAGTAAAAGGTGTTTGGAGAGGGAGAAAGCAAGTTATAGTTACAGTATATATGGTGCAATACTACTATTAAATAACAAAGGGCACCAGAAGAAATGCACACTGTTATATACTGTGAAGCCTTTTGCCCAGGAACAAGTTATGTTAGGATTAAAATAGCTGTGATGCTATTATTTTTTGTTTGTTACCTGTATTATTAGTCTTCAGCAGCTCAGTAAAAACGTTTGCTATGAAAAAAAAACTTAACATACTGTTGGATAGAAGTAGAATAATAGAATATTTTGTCTGAATTTATAACTCACTGAGATCCATCAATAGAAACTGCAGAAAAATTTGGCAAGGTCTTTTTCTCCCTCAGATTTTAAAAATACGTTTCAATAAGAGCAAACAGAGACAGCATTTAAAGATGAAAGTCAAGCCTTCACATCGAACAACATTCAGAATAAATGCTTGCAATGTCAAATATTCAAAATAAATCTCATCTTTAAATCTGTCTGTGCAGCTTCTGAATAGTCATTGTGGCATGGTCTTACTTACATCAGCACATGCTAGTACTTCCTGCAGAAATGCTGGCAAGGGAGCCTGACATCTGTGTGTCACTTTCATGTCTAATACTCTGATATATATTGCCCGTTATTTTAAGATATACACACACCACATATACATGGACCTCACATATGGAATTCTTCCCATTCCCCTAGTATTTATCTTGACATGATCAATCTCTTCTGCCTCCTTTTGACTTGTACAGAACATAGACAAGGACACATCTCACCTAATCTTCTCTTTCTGAAGCAATTTCAGATCATTTTCCTATCTAATTCTTGTTATTTTTCTTGTGAAAACTAAAGCTTAATCCTTGAATTTGGTCTCTGGGACATTGTGGGGGGGGGTGGTGGGTGCTATGGGGATTGCAGAATGGAAGAAAGAAAGATAAGACAATAAACGGTCAGTTTTCGTATGCTACTCATTCCTTTAGTGCTCTGTTATTTAGATGGTAACAATATATTGACCCTAAAGATAACAGCAGAGCTGTTCCACCTGCAGTTTTATTGGCAGATATTAGAACTGTAAATATCTGCAGAACAACTTCTGCTGGTTTGGTGTAAAGTATGTGATTTGTCTGCTCCAGCATGAGGTAAGAGAAAGTAGTTTTAGCTGTCCACTGAGCAGGGGTGAGAAACTGAGGCAATAATCATAATAATGACAAAATAATCTTAGCTCAAGGTTTATATTTTTGCAAACAGGGAAGGACTTGTGGGTGATGAGATGGTCAGAGGCTGTCTTGGGCATAGTGATCTTGAAATGATAGTTTTCAGTTTTTGGAGAAGTAAGGAGAGGGGTGAGCAGAACCACTACTTTGGCCTTCTGGAGGGCAGGCTTTGGCCTCTTTACGGGCCTCATTGACAATCCCTTGGGAGACGGTACTGAAGGGCAAGGGAGTCCAGGAAGGTTGGACATTCCTCAAGAAGGAAATCTTAAAGGCACGAGAGCAGGCCATCCCCATGTGCTGAAACACAATCCTGCAGGGAAGAAGACTGGCCTGGGCGAACTCTTCCTGAAGAGAGCACTCTCTGAAAAGAGCTTTTACTGAAACTCATGGAAAAAAAGAGAATTTACCACCTTTGAAAGAAGGGGCAGGCCACTTGGGAGGACAAGGACGTTGTGAGGTTATGCAGAGAAAAAATTAGAAGGACCAAAATCCAGCTAGAACTTTTACCTGACTACTGCCATAAAAGACGATAAAAAAATGTTTCTATAAATACCTTAGCAACAAAAGGAGGGCTAAGGAGAACCTCCATTCTTTATCGGATGCTGGGGGAGACATAGTGGCAAAGGATGAGCAAAAGGCTGAGGTACTTGATGCTTTCAGTAAGACCAGTTGTTATCAGGCTACCCAGCCCTCTGAGCTGGAGGGCAGAGACAGGGAGCGGAATGAAGCCTCCATAATCCAAGGGCGGTTAGTGACCTGCTACACAATGCTTACACCCACAAGTTTATGGGGCCAGATGGGATCCACCCAAGGGTACTGAGGGAGCTGGTGGAGGTGCTCACTAAGCCACTTTTAACCATTTATCAGCAGTTCTGGCTAACCAGGGAGATCCCAGTTGACTGGAGGTTAGCCAGTGTGACACCCACCTGTAGGTATAGAGGGCAGGAAGGAGGATCTGGGGAACTACAGGCCTGTCAGCCTGACTTCAGTGCCAGGAAAGGGCACGGAGCAGATCATCCTGCATGCCATCAAGTGGCACATACAGGATAACTGGGGGATCAGGCCTGGCCAGCATGGGGTTATGAAGGCAGGTCCTGCTTGACTAACCTGATCTCTTCCTGCAACAAGATGACTTTAGTAAAGCCTTTTACACCATCTCCCACAGCATTCTCCTGGATAAACTGGCTGCTCATGGCTTGGATGGGTGTACTCTACATGGGGTTAAAAGCTGGCTGGATGGCCAGGCCCAGTGAGTGGTAGTAAATGGAGTTACATCTAGGTGGTGGCTTGTCCCAGCGGTGTTCCCCAGGGCTCAGTACTTGGGCCAGTTCTGTTTAACACCTTTATCAATGACCTGAATGAGGTGATTGAGTGCACCCTCAGTGAGTTTGCAGATGACACCAAGTTGGGGGGTCATGTTGATCTGCCTGAGGGGAGGAGGCTCTGCAGAGGGACCTGGGCAGGCTGGAGCGATGGGCCCAGGCCAGTTGTATGAGGTTCAGCAGGGCTCAGTGCCGGGTCCTGCCCGTGGGTCACACCAGCCCCACGCAGCGCTACAGGCTGGGGCAGAGCGGCTGGAAAGGGCCTGGTGGGAAAGGGCCTGGGGGTGCTGGGTGACGGCCGGCTGGGCGGGAGCCAGCAGTGTGCCCAGGGGGCCCAGGCGGCCAGCAGCACCCTGGCCTGTATCAGAAACAGTGTGGCCAGCAGGACAGTGATTGTCCCCCCGTACTTGGCACTGGTGAGGCCGCACCTCAAATCCTGTGTTCAGGTTTGGGCCCCTCACTTCAGGAGGGACATTGTGGTGCTGGAGCGTGTCCAGAGACAGGCAGCGGGGCTGGGGAAGGGTCTGGAGCACAGGTCTTGTGAGAAGTGGCTGAGGGAACTGGGGCTGTTTAGTCTGGAGAAAAGGCTCAGGCAAGACCTAATTGCTGTCTACAGCTGCCTGAAAGGATGTTGTAGCCAGGTGTGTGTCAGTCTGTTCTCCCAAGTAACAATTGATAGGATAAGAAGAAACAGCCTCAAGTTGTGCCAGGGAAGGTTTAGATTGGATATTAGGAAAAATTTCTTTGTCAGAAGGGTTGTCAAGCATTGGAACAGGCTGTCCAGGGAGGTGGTTGAGCAAGCATCCGTGGAGGTATTTATTTAAAGGGCATGTAGATGTAGTGCTTAGGGTCATGGTTTAGTAGTGTTAGGTTAACAGTTAGACTTGATGATCTTAAGGGTCTTTTTGAATCAAAATTATTGGATGATGCTATGATTCTATGTTACGTCAGTTATGAATGCTGTTTAGAAGCTGTGACTGTGTTCATAGCTCGTTCATAGACATTGTAAATCTGAGCTTATCTGTGAAAGTTGTTAACTGGTTGTGCTCCATTTCTAGTAGAATTGTACCAGAAAATCCTTTCTGCTATTCTACTCAAATGTTTTCCAGTTATAAGTAAGGAAAGAGTATTTCCCACTCTCCTGCCCCACTTTCCTTCTTCCTCTTGATGTGGCCATGATGTGAAACAAAGTGTAGATCAAGCACAGAAAATTAGAGAATTTCATAATGAATTCATAAAAGGATGTTTGCATGATGATTCATTTGAGTTCTCTGAAAAAATGCAGCACAGTATAAATATGTCAGGTAAAATGTATGAGATATGTTATTAACTAGATGCTGTATTTGAATAGGCAAGGGTGCATGCTTGAATATGTATGCTAATTTCCCAATGTATGGATAATCTATTTGAAAATTCAAAGCAAATATATGATGTTCATCTCAGCTGAGGATGATGAACTACTTCGGAGACTATTAATCACAAAGATGGTTTTCTTACTCAACCTTCTGAGGACTTTGAATAGAAGTTGTGGGGGGGGCTTTCTTGGTTTTCTTAAAAGCTTTTCCATCTCCCAAGCTCTCTGTCTGAAAGCCAGATAGAACAAGCAGAACTTGTAGGAGATTGAAAGAACTTTGAGGGTATGGCAATATTCAAACCAGGGACACATTATCCCATCCAAAATAACTAGTTGTTCAATTTGTCTGAAATCCATCAATAGTAGATGTGTTACACTTGAATTTTTCCAGGTTACTTCAGCTAGTAAAAGAAACTCAGGTTTTAAAAGTACTGCCTAAAGTATTTTTTGCACTGTTTAAGACTGATTGATGGCAGGGGTCAATCCACAACAGGGGTGAAACATAAATTCACTGTCAATAAAATTACAGATACCACAAAGATTTTTGACGTGATGACAAATGATGGCAGAACAGTCACAAAAACAAAAACAAAAAAATCATAAGAATTACAAATTACTTCTTTTTTCCAGTACAGAACTGTCCTGGTTTTGGCTGGGATAGATAGGGATTTTCTTCGTGGTGGCTAGTGCAGTGCTGTGTTTTGGATTTGGTGTAGGAACAGTGTGGTTGGGGATTTTTTGGTTTCTCTGGCCTTGCCAGCAGGAGAGCTGGAGGGGCACAGGAATTGAGTTTTACATTCCTTTCTGATTCTCCTCCCCATCCCTCTGGGTGAGGGGGGAGTGAGCAAGCAGCTGCATGGCACTTAATTACTGGCTGGGATTAAACCATGTCAAGAATTAAATAAATTTTGTAGTTAATGTTTCTTTTCTGTAGTGTTACATTAAGACAAATTTATTCTCTTTATCTGTGAAAAGACCAATTCTTGTTTTTAACATTCTTCAATTTTCTGGATCCCTCAGAATTCTTTAAAGAAATCAGTTGGAAATGTTAACTCCTATAAATTGTATACATTGGCAATTTTTTGTTCTAGAAGTTGTCAGACTGAAAACCAGCAGCAATTCAGTTGGTAGAAGGGCTTTTGGTTATGACAATAACATACGATAATCATCTCACTTTTTAAGCCTTGAAAACCATGGATTTCTCTTAATGATTTCAACCTCCTTAACAATTTTTAAAGTAATAGGTAGCTTCTAATTTCCACTTGCTGCTGCTCATTCTTTCCACCTCCTCTGCCCATCTGTTATATTGATATTTTAATTTACTGAATTCATCTCACTACTCTGTCAGGATCACAATTCAGCCAATTCTGCTGTTAATACGTAGAATCATTTGGTCATCTGATAAACACTTAGAAATGGTCACCTGGATGCAGTCTCAGAGGATGGGATTAAACTGCCTACAAATAGTTGTAGCACTTTCTTTGATGTGCCAAGCAACTAAGCGGTCTGCAAAGGGCAGGCCATGTGGTGGAGGGCATAGTTACAGCCGGTGGGACCACCAGCTGCTCTATGGCATTCCATGTTTAGACAGCTGAATGATCTCCTGTAATGGAGTGTCAGCAGGTCATTTTTTTATGTATCAAGATTCTCTTAGGTAGCGTTGTGCTTTCTTTTGCAAAATCCTAAGTATTTCACTATTGTACTGGGTTTGCCTGGGATAGCGTCAAATTTCTTCATAGTAGCTAATATGGTGTGTGTTTTGGATTTGTGCTGAAAGCAGTGTTGGTAACACAGGGTTGTGTTAGTTACTGCTGAGCAGCGCTTACACAGCATCATGGCCTTATCTGCTCCTCTGACTGACCTGGAGGAAACAGCCAGGGTGGCTGACCCCAGCTGACCAGGGGGATATTCTGGCGTCACGCTCAGCAATAAACCCGGGGGTTGGGGAGGGGGTGGGGTGGTGGAAGTCGGGGGGCAAGGGGGCTGCTGGTTGGGGCCTGGCAGGGCATGAGTACGTTGGTGATGAGCCATTGTTTTCATTAGCACCACTTGTCTTTCTGAGGGCTTATTTTCCTCTTTGTTTTTTCTTTCTCTCTTGTCCTTATGGTTTGTTGCTATTATTATTGTTGTTGTTATGATTTCTTTTTAATTATTAAACTGTTTTTATCTCAATCCATGAGTTTGTTTCTCACTTTATGCTTCCAGTTCTTTCCCTGTCCCACTGGGGTGGGGGGAGGGGAGTGAGTGAGCAACTGTGTGGTGCTTAGTTGCCAGCTGGGTTTAAACCATGACAACTATGTTTACCATAAATATGTTCAGTATTTTTATTTCCCCTCCAAGCAGATTGTTCCTCTCATCAGTTTTATGCCACCATTATCTCAGAATGTAATATTTTGTACAGCTGGACCACTGTCATAAAAGAGTTGGCAGATGTAATGCATATCAGAAATTATATTTCTGAAGTTGCCCCTTGTAATAAATCTTTTGAACCACAAGCTGGCAAGTTGCAAGCCAGTGATGCTGTCAGGGTGCTGTGGAGATCAGGGCACCAGGGACCACAGGGGGTCCCCATGGGGCAGGCAAGACAGGACAGGGACTTACCAGCTGTGGCCAGATGTACCCTTTATCCACATCCTAATTAACAGCATTCTCTTAAAATATCTTTATTACTTAGACATGTTTGTGTCTAGTCATCCAGCTGTTTCAATCAAGTAAGTCTTCAAATTTCCTCAAGGGTTTGCAATATTTGTTGGCTGCTGGAGAATGCCGCATTCTTTCCATTGCTTTCACTTTTCCATCTGAAGTTGGAACCCATTTCTCTCAAAACACCATCCACTACAGTTTCTGAACTGTGAAGCAAATTCAATCTGATCAAGATCTCATTCCGAAAGAATAGTGTAATTACCATAAATAAATATTAGTTTGTTTTTAATAATCTATGGAAAACTTTTTAAATAGAAACATACCTATATACAGGGAGGCTTTAGAGCATTTTCCAAGATGGTAGACGTCTTTTTCTGATAGCTTGCAAGAGCTGAACAAATTTTGAGTTACAACGGCGAATGGCAAATGAGAAAAAAAGGGCAGGGTGCTTCTGGTCAGTGCAAGGGTTTTAACACTGGGTGTCACTATTGCTTCGTGCAAGGGAATCTTCACTTGCTGTAGAGGCAGGATGAAATATTACAAGGCCAAATCTCTTTATCAGCTGTGAAATCTTCACCACATTAAGGTCAGAAGGAAGGTATAGCTAACAATTAATTTCTTCATTACCACTGCTTATATTTTGTGAAATTAGAAGCCATAAAACCAGTAATATTGGGAGCCTTAAAGCTACTATAACTATCATGATCTAGTAATTAGGCAGTAAAATCCCCTCAATTTATAATATTAAAGGTTTATTACATACATAACAATAGATTGTGACATTTTTCAGTGTTATCTCTGTGCATATTGAAATAGGCCACACAGACTGATGATCCAAGATTAGGATGGTATTTCATTTTTGAGCTACAAAAGAACACAAGAAATAATAATTTTAAAAATACTATGCTATTATATCTGATCCTGATACTCATAAGTACATGTTCATCTGGATTTTAGGACTGACCTTTCCGAAGCTGGGTCTGTAAGAATTTTTTGGCCATATTGGCATAATTTGTTACTGGTTGATCCTATCAACAGTTCATAAAATTACCAGTTCATGATAACAGGTTCTTAAAAGGATGGATTAGCTTTGAAATGGTGTGTTAGGAATGCCATTAAGAAGTAGATGGAAGGACGTAGCAGAATTTCCACCTTGGGTTTAGAAACAGCATAAAAGTTCTTTTGCAAACCCTGCTTGTTTCACTGTTGTACTGTTTTTGCCTGGGATAGAGTTGAATTTCTTCATAGTAGCTTGTACGTGGCTATGTTTTGGATTTGTGACTAAAACAGCGTTGGTAATACAGGGATGTTTTGGTTGTTGCCAAGCAGTTTTTACAGTGTGAGTGCCTTCTCTGCTCCTCGCACCATCTGTGGTGATGTGTCTTGTCCCCTCCCTTGAGCTGCTCTAGAGTCTCAGGTATCCCTGTTAGCCTCTGTGTAATGAGTTGGGTGGTTAAGTGTCCTTTGAGTGGACCAGCAGCTCTTGCATGGCTGAGGTGGGAAACTGCTGCCAATACCAGAAACATTCCTCATCTGAACCACAGCAGCACCTGACAGCCTTGGAGCATTCCTTGTTTAAACCATAACATTCCTGAATAATCCTTTGAACACTTTTCATCTGAATCCATGTGGTACGGTATCAACATCACTGGAATGTTGAAAAATTCTGGTAATTACTGGCTCAGATTGTGGCCAGGACAGAAAATTACTGTTGACTAAAGCCCCTGTGATCCTATAAACAGTGGTCCCAAGTGAGGCCCATTGAACTCTCCTGGACCGCGGTGGGCTGCAAACAGCACCTTCCTCTGAGTGGGACACCTCTCAGAGCTCAAAGCTCCCAAGTTTGTGATACTAGGGGGACCATTGCAGAAAACCGACAATTCGTTATTTACGATGTTTCTCTTCCAGAGCAACTGCTATGCATACTGAAGCTCTGCCTCCCAGGAAGTGGCTGAACATCCCCTGCTGGTGGGAAGTGGAGAATATAATCTTTTGCTTTGCTTTGTTTCTGTGCATGCAACTTTTGTTATTGCTTCATTAAGCTGCCTATATCTTGACCCACAACTTTTTTGTCATCTAATTTTCTCCCCACACCCTCACTCCTGTTCTGCTGAGGAGGGGAGTGGTAGAGCAGCTTGGTGGCACCTGCCATCCGGCCAAGGTCAGCCCACCACAGTATTTCACTGAACCTGAAGGGAACTTTTAACAGGTATACCTTTGTGCATATATCTCTATATATCTATTCATTTGTGTCAGCATGTGTGTGTGAATTGATCTAGGTACCTCATAATAAGTATAGTGTAAGTATTACCATCTCAGATCCATAATTAAGTTACTTACTGTTGTGATTGCAGTAAATTCTGTCTGACTCATTTTGTAAATGATAAATTAGGCAATGATAAAGTACTGCTAAATTCCTATGATCAGCCTTAAGTTGTGAACAAACCTTAGACATCCTTTAGATATAAACTGTTGTACCAAGTCTGAGACAAAGGTTGGATCTAGCCACACCTAAGCACTATTAAGAGTTTAGTATGCAAGGGGGTCCACTCTGAACCTCGTGACTTAATGGGAGGATCTCTGTTACCCATTCACCTCTTTAAGCTCTGTGTAAATCATTCCACCTTAATTTTAATTTGCTTTTTGTGTGATTTATCTGTGTAGTAAGTAACAGAGTGAACCTTGCTGTCAAACTTTGTGAAATTGCACTCCCACAAATTCATGTTAAAACTGTTTCACTAATTCATTTGATGGTGATTCTTTAAGCAATTTAAGCTAAACCACTCACTCACTACACTGTGTGACAGTGAGAGGGCTTGGGACTGCACAGAATGTTGGGAGGACACACAGCCAGGACAGCTGACCCCAACTGACCAAAGGGATACCCAAGACCATATGGCATTTTGATTGGCAATAAAACTGGAGGAAGGGAGTGCATTCAGAGTTACGGCATTTGTCCTCCCAATAACCATTAAGCGTGATGGAGCTCTGCTTTCCTGGAGATGGCTGAACACCTGCCTGCCCATGGGAAGTGGTGAATTAATACCTTGTTTTGCTTTGATTGCACATTTACCTATTAAACTGTCTTTATCTCAGCCCACAATTTTTCTCACTTTTACCTTTCCAGTTCTCTCCCCAATTCCGCTGTGGGCAGCGAGTGAGCAGCTGTGTGGGGCTGAGCTGCTGGCTGGGGTTAAACCACAGTAAAAAGAGCACCCTTAGTAAAGAGTACCCTCAGTCAACATGAGTATGCCTAGAGGTTCCCCAGTCCTCCATCCCTGTAGACCTACAATATTTACAAGCTGCAAAGGTTACACCAATATGCAGCAGTAAGGTATTGCTGGTGGAGAGCAGATCTCCTTAGCTAGAAGACTAGATTGGGAAGACGGGGGGGAAGGCAATAGCAAAAGGACCAGAGCAGTGGAAAGTCCAAAGATACTGAAGGGATCAAAAAATTGTGAGCCTGTTAAGATAATGACTTGAGCCAGCCAGAATTTTGATAAGGATCTACATGCATTTTTTACTTCTAAAAACTTCTGGAGTTTTGCAACTCTACAACTGTATTTTGCTGGGACACAGACAAGAAGAACAAACTTTTAATCAGAGAAATCTCAGACCTGCTGGGTGAGACCTAAAAAGGTGTACATATAAATCTCATTTCTGCACTCTGTTCTTCCAGAGTTAATCTTCCCAGCAACTTTTAGTGACCCCCTGGATTGCAGCCACACCAAGACAGGTATGTGGGGGAGACATGGAAAGTCTTCATTTGTAAAATCCTGCCTGTGCCCTGCCTTTTAAAAAGATTCCTGTGCAGCTTCTCCACTAGCTGGCACCCCATGTCCATCCCATCCCAGCTCCTTTCTTGGGTTAACCCACCTCCCAGATCATGCTAGCTTTTGCTTAGGCAGGGTGCAGAGAATGAGGAAAGTACTCTTCCTCCTGACTGGTTTTGCCACAGAGAAGGACAACAAGGCAGCGAGAGAGAGGCAGTCCACTGTCTGTACCAGGTGAGCACTGGTATGGAACTTCAGGCATAGGAGTGAACAAAAAAGAGGGAGGAAAGGGGAAAAAGGCAAGAGTAGATATCTTCCTTCAGCCTCTAATTTCAAATTATGCCTCTTCAAGTTTTTTCTCACTTTGCCTATTTCTCCTGGCCCTGGGGTAAAAACTGAGGTGAGCTGGTTCCCTGAGCAAGCAGGGGCAGTGCAGAATGAAAGGCATTGCTGTCTCTTGTGTTGTGTGCTGATGGAAACAGTGAACCCAGCAGGATTTTCTCAGAGCAGCTCTCAGAAATAGTGTGTGGGACAGTAAAGGCACTTTTTCATTCATTTCCTACAGAAGACGGATGGCAGGAGGTGTATTTTGTCCCACTGATAAAACAGATCTAAATTCTTATCTATAAATGTAAAATAACTCTGAAGAAGCTCTTCCAGATTTGTGGAAGGAGAGCAGGATTCATCTCCACTGTGAAGCTGCAAATACACTATGTACGGTGACTTGCAGTACTCATGCATAAAACTGGTGGGCTGTTCTAGGAAGTGACAGAGACCTAGCTGTAAATTACCTGGGAAGATGGCACCTGCGTAAGTGCACGTCATTACTGTGATCATGCCTGGAAATTACTACTAACACAGTCTTTCATTTTATCTGCAACTGTGGAGGTACATTTGGGCATACAAACTTTTTCCGTGCTTTTACACAGTGAAACCATGGGCTACTTGAGCACCTCAAGTAAGAGCAGGCTGATTGTGTTCAATTTTTCACCCAGTGCTGCAGCTGCAGGAAAGCACAATGGACAAGTTTTAGCTGTATTCATTTGTCTGTGTTTTTTTCTCTACAAACATTAAAGCAAGTACCAAGCTTGTTCTTGCAAAAGAATTGTTTTGACAAGGTAAATTTTCCTTTACTATGTATAATTTGTCTAATGCTGAAAGGTTGGTGATTAATAAAGGTTATTGAGGCCAGTGGTGATTATATAGGATATACCACAAGTTATCACACTTAGATCACTTACATACTTCATCACAGAAAACATGAGGGAAAGCAAGTGTCTTTTTAAAGTTTTACCTGAAAGTCCACAGAAACCCATGCACTTGAATCTTTTCCAGATTACACAAATATGCCTTATTTCTCCCTCTCCTCCTCTCCACCCTCACATCAACAAGTATCACTATCTGATATTTTGTAGTATTACAAATTCATTGAAATTTCTTACTGGCTTTCCTTCAAAACAAATTAAAATGTCAAATTTTCATATTCCAAAGAGCAAAATGTTAATTACTAAGGATCAGAGGAAGTATGCTTCTCCTTTCTGTGGGAGAGGCAGATTCAGCAACAGTCCTAAGTTCCTGCTCCTGATGGACCAGGAGGCAATTCTTCAAGGAAGATGATACTTTAACTGAAAGGATAATTCAACAGCATTCATGTTCTATGTTACATACCTTGTAATAATGCAAGGAGGCACTCAAGAAGGCAAATCAGAACAACTATTGAACACCTGAGAGATCTATCTAGTTTACAAGTTTGTCCATAATATAAGGAAATTTAAAAAGGGAGTCTCGGAGAGACTACAAGAAGTTATAGTACTTTTTCTGGCACAAAAGCTTCAGCAGAAACAGAAAAAATAACCATTTGGAAAATGGCAAGACAGGGCCAGCTCTTACAGTAGGTTCAGAGAAGAAACAGAATTTGAGGGGGCTAATGCCTTATAGCCCTTATCCTGAAAACTTAGTAGAAATTCAAATCTCAGCCTGTGCAGTGTGGGAGGTTCATATTTCAGTATGTTTTTCAGGATTAGGTGGAGAAATTGGGGAGAACAAGATTTTTGAAGTCATTATATGCTTGATTAATTATATCATAAATTTTGTAAAGATACTGTTATGCAAAAATTGGTTCTTTGCGGGGTGGGAGAAATCACTTTAGAGGATAAGTTCCCCAACACAGAGACTGTATATGTGAAAGTATAAAAGAATATTCCAGCATAGAAAAATACTTTCTCTGAGATCAGAGAGCTCACACCTAGTAACATATTTCAGTTTTAGAGACAGCACAAAAAGGAAGTGAAACATCATAAAGTCTGTGAGAACATAATCAAGAATTTGACTTCTCCTTCACAGGATATTAAGAAATATAAAAAGCCTACCTAATTTTAACTGACTTGCATGCTTGTTTGAAAACAGCAGTCAGGATCCGGCTGCTCTTGACTTGTTTTTTGTTGGCTGGCATTCTGATGTGTTTGCACTGAATACAGTATGTGTGCATTACCGTATCATATCCTGCCAGTACAGTAAGATAGCAGCAGTGGTTCACATGATGAAAAAAAAGTATTTTTGGGAAAATCTAAGTATTTAATTTTGCACTCTAGTAAGGAAATTAAAGAATCTGTGTCTCGGTCTTTAGACGAAAGACTTGGCCACTTATCAGTATCTTTACAGACCTATTCATTTCAGCTGTTGTACTGTTGTAATTCATTATGTGATCCTTATGGCTGAATACAGTAGGTCATCTCAACTTTGGGGCACTGTAAGAGGAAAAGAAAAGTTAATGTTATGGCTCTGCTGAATATTGGGTAGCCTATATTGTACAATTATATGTTTGCTGGGGTAAATTGCCTTTTCTAATTCGTTCTGCATATCGTATCTTCTGATGTTCAAATGGCATCTTAAAGTTCTAATTTGTTGGAAGGGAAAAAAATGTATAAATATGATGCATAATTTCAACCCAGTTATTTGTAATAGCTTGCACTCTGCTTCTACAATGACCTGCCTATGTGTTTGACAGCATGCAGTATGCATAATTGCAAGGTGTTTAGCAGTTAGGGTCTCAGGTATGGCTATAATCTTAACCACTTATCTCTCATTACAACAAGGGAAGTAGTTGGATGTTTTCATTAAACTGGTCTAGTGCAAGGTGTCCCTACCCATGGCAGATGGGTTGGAATTAGTTCATCTTTAAGGTCCCTTCCAACCCAAATCATTCTGTTTCTGTGATTCGATGATTAATGTTTCATTAAGCCCAACATAACTGGAAGGCGTGTTTAGGTGGTGGTAACCCTATACCCTAAGCAAGAAGGCAACCTCTCAAGATCCCCTTCTGTCTTATGCACCCCTTACCTGTCAGAGCATAGAAGTAACAAGTTTTTTGTTTGTTTGAGATGATGATCTACTCTAAAATTAAAAAACCATCCGGCTAGTAAATATGAAATATGATCTGCCTGAAGATGGCAGTATTTGATTTGGAAGAATAAATGCTGGCTGAATTGCATTTGGATCCTGTTTTATTATTCATTGTACCACAGCACCTAAGTGACAGGCTGTCAATAATTAAAGGGAGGGTAGGAGAATAGAGGGCACATGTTTCACAGTCTTTTGACCTGCCATAATTTTTCCTTCTCTCGCAGCATGAAGATTCTCTAGTGAGCGCATAGTAATAATCTATTTACAGGTATTAAAACACTTGCATTCCAGTCTTCAGCAACACTGTCCTAGGCAATCCTTCATTTCTGTTTTTTTTGGGGGGGGGTTAATCATTTGCCAGTTAAGATTTTCCCTATTACGAAGTGACAATGCTAAAAATGTCAGCACCCTATTGCTTCCATTTCAAAATTTAAGTATTTGACAATACATTGAATTTACAGTACTAAAAACAATTTTGTGTGCAGATATTAAAAGATTAGTTATGAAGTACCATGTTTAAGTTAAAATCACATGTAGCTTTGAAGGGGCTATCACCTTAGGAGAAAATCAAGTTGATAATAAGTATTCACTCTAGATTTCTTTCAGTAATTCACAGAATCATTAGAGTTGCCTTATAGCAAATTTCTTCTTTACAAGAGTATCATGTGAAAACCTAGTATAAATAATCAAAAAAACCAGCCCAAATCAAAATAAAAGCTATCTTAAATAGAATATTTGGCTTATTCTATCTGTGGAAATCCTGCCTGTATTATGCATAAATGCTTTTTTCACCATCCCAAATCACTCCACTGGGTTATATGGATGTGTGAAGATTTTTCTGTTGCTTTGATTAAAGGCTCCACAATACCCCTGAGGTTCAATGCAAGCCGCACGTGGACATTGTAGCTAGAATGCTCATGACTGGTTACGATATTGAGAAATCGGTTTCTGGTAATATGGTCACCTTTTATTATTTAGGACAGTTGCTTCCAAAGTAGAGTTGTGGTTCCCAAACTGGGCTATGAGTCTTGCAAGATCAGAAGGAAGGTAAATTTGGGGTCTCTAACCAAATACTGGGTTCATAAATCCTCTTCTCATCATAACCAGAGATAAACTCTGTGCTCATAAATGCAGTTCTCTAAAACTTGAGGTTATTTGTGCATCTTTTATGGCACAGATGTACTTCTAATCCCTTAAAGGGGTAAAGGCTAAGCATGTGACCTTTGTCTAAAAGGTGTGGCAGCTTCTGCTCCTTGCTTATAATCTATGTAGGAAGTTGGCTTTCTGTGCTGGGCTTGCTGATGGTACTTTTAAGATCACTGACTGTTTGCATCCGTTTGATGTATTCATATGTGCTGAACACGTCCCTGTTGTCACACTTAAATACTGCGTGTCAGGAAAAGGACAACAGCTTTTTCGGACTCTCGCAGCTGAAACTGGATATGAAATGCAGCCAAATATGTACAGGTCATGTTTAGGTCACATTAGAATTCACCTTGAAACAGGCTTATGAGCATTTACAGCCAGCAGCTGCCTGCTAGTGAGACATGGCAGGTAACACTGGAGAGCTGCATGTCCGCCCTGCCCACCATCAAGGGACCGCTTGCTGCAGGACTACCGCTGTGCCCCTTCATTTCTGCTGCATATGCCAGGGTAGGCAGGATGATATTCTGCCCTGTCAGCCACGTAGACATGCCATTTACCCCAGTAATTATTATCCAAAGCTCAGAGGCTTACTTTACTTGAGCGTACATAGTCTCCACAACTAATAGTTGAAGCTAGGAGCTCTTGTAAGCAGTGCCATGCACAGGAGTGATGGGGGAAACATTATACCTGCAGCTTTCGACGTTGCAGTCCAAGTGACTGGTATGGTTTACAACTGGACTGAGCAGAGGAAGCTTTTAGCAAGTCTAGAACAATGCTCAAATTTTGCACTGGAATATGTGGCAAGACACCAGAACTGTTACCCAGTGCTCCAGAAAGTGGGCAATTTTTTTTTGCAAGGTTTTTGGTTTGTGTTTGATTTTTGGCTAAAAGCATCACAGTCATTTCAAGGACACAAAGAAAAAGAAAGGAGAAGCTGTATGGGAAATTCCTTAATGCACAGAAACATGACATTTTAAGTAGTTCCCAATTTTAACTGGGGTCATTATTTCTAATCAGGGCTTGTCAGCACACTTCACTTTGTTTAATCTGTGTTGGAGAGCAGTCTTGGAATGGATTTATAATAAAACCAATCACAGTAATTTAGAAGTGTTCCAAGAAATGTAAGGAATTTAAAAAAAACCAAACAACCAAACAACCAGGAAGTGTTTTGGGCAGTGGCTCCCAAACAAGATTCATACATGTACCTTCAAGAGCAAGCAAACAACAAACCAATAAGCCACATACTACCCATGCCACTTCTCATTCTCCCATATACCTCTAAGGATGAGGAGCAGAAAAGTGATATTGCAGGAAAATTAAATTGCAAGCAGGCACAGACAGTGAATACAGTCTGTCTAGGTATAGGACGTCTAAGTATTAAAGTAGATGCTAAAGCCTTCTGAGAACAACCCCTGCCAAG
The DNA here is from genome assembly GCF_023638135.1 of Falco biarmicus. Lineage (NCBI taxonomy): Eukaryota > Metazoa > Chordata > Aves > Falconiformes > Falconidae > Falco > Falco biarmicus. The sequence goes on along the minus strand of NC_079311.1, from coordinate 25,663,074 downwards.
GTAAGATTCTCTGATTTTTTTGGACAAAAGTGGGGCAACTTAACAAAGATTTTGTCTTGACAGCCTCCAGGAGAGCAAGTATGATAGCTCATGATAACTTTCCATGAAGAGACATGTTTGAAGAATCATTTTCAAGCAAAATTTGTAAGAAATTTTTCTCACAAATGTATAAATCAGTAACATCATTCTTGTCATATTCTCTTCCTTCCCTGTAAGGACTCTTCTTCATCTCGCTGTCCTGCCCACAAATGTTTCTGTTTAAAGCAGCCAAACAGCAGAATGGCTGAAAATAGATGACTGCCACTGCTGTATTATTCTGCCTAGTTAGTGTCTGTCTATTAGGCTGATGGTATAAACTTAAAACCTTGGCAGATGTATATTAAAAAAAGAAAAATGCAGTCAAGCATGGCTAAAAGATTTTTTGAAAAGGTGGTCTTTCATTTTGTAGCAACATTTTTAGGCAGTGCCAATTCCCTGCAGTCTCTGTCTTTGAAAAGAAGTTGGGGCGTTTGCCAGAATTCATGTTAACTACTGCTGGCAAAAACCTACAGGCATACTGGCCCTTTATCTGGAAGCAGCAGCTGCAGCACCACATTTCAGAGAAACTGTATCTCTCAGTAACCTCTCAAAATTTCATCACCTTGCTCCCATAAGAGCAGCTATGTTAAACATTTGTACTCTTGCAAAATGCATATCCCTAAAACAAAAAAAATATCTAACAGGCAAATATAAAACATCTAGGAAGACGAAAGACACCTTGGCAGGTTATATAAATGCTGCTGTTAGGATAGTTTATGTTTCTGCACTTTGCACATTTTAGTAAGATAGGACGACATATTCCTAAAAGATTGACCCATATTGAATGAAATGCACATTTCTTCCATCTGTCACCATGGCATTGAAATGCATGTGCTATGTATTATGAAATCAACTAGCCTAGCTAGAAAAAGACACACATTTCTGGGTGCACAAGCCTGTTTGGGTTCCATGCTGTCCTATGGCTGAGGGATGGGAGGGAACAGAACTGACTGAATTAAAAAATGCATAAAATAAGCTTTGCACATTTTATGGACACAATTTTAACTTTTCCTACTGGTGTGTTTCCCAAAAGAGATAGAGATTGTTTCAAACCATGAATGTTCTGCCTCAGCATAAAGCTACCCAGTTGCTATATGCAATATTGCACTCACATCGTTGAATGTTGGATAGATGGACCCGACTCTCCGGTTTTTATCCATGTGAAAAGTCTAGCATAGCTATATGAGGCTTAAGGTTGTAAGGTCAAGTCCTGAATGATATACTGCAACAATTCCACTGCACTAGAAGATTGAATGAAGGGTCCTGCTGCAAAAGTGCAGCAAGTAGATAGGAAATGCCAGAAACAGCTCTGTATAGCCAATCTCCTGTGCTCAGTGCAAGACTTAAAAAATTTTGCTGTTGTTTCACTGTCCCTATGCGTACGTCTAACAATATCTGTCATGTGGGCATGGAGTGAAAAGATCTGGTGATGCAACCAGCTGGCTTGGGCTGTTAGCAGGCTATGTCTACTAAGTGGGATCCCAGGCTGGGAGAAAGCCCATAATGCTTCTTTCAAGGATGTGAGCAGTGTCAGGGGCCTCTCTCCCACCTGTGCATAAACATGCTGTAAAAGAGGTGCTCTTTTTGCTACTTAGGCTCAGCTTCTCTGTCAGAGATTTAATGTCCAGTTTGCATACGCATGTGTAAATATACAGGGGCTAAAAGCTAGGGAAAAAAAAATAATTGTGAGACTTCCTTTAGACTAAAGGAACTACAAGACAGAAATATGGGAGCATTGGAAGACTCTTTCTCCAAATATTAAAACAGGAAGAGTTTAGCTTGGTCGATACAGGTTTCTTAGGAGAAAAAACATCAACAAAAGAACTATCTGAAAACGTTACACAGAACATGCAGCCTTGCTTTAACTGCTCAGGGTGTTGCAGACACCTTGAAAAGTTATTCAAGTGCTTTAGAGGAGTCTTGAAAGCTGATGCTCATTGTAGATCTTGATCACCTAGATGTCTAACTCAGGGTCTGAAAATGTGTCTTGGGCATACAAACCAAGATCATTAAAGTTCCTAATGCAAACCATAAATCTGTTCTTCAATTGCATGAGTGTTTCCAGTATTCTCACCCATGTAAATGAAAGCATACTCTTTTGCCCACCTGAACCCTGAGGAGTGTTGTTTGCTTTTTTCTTTGGCAAAGACTGCATCTCCTAGTAATATTGCTGCTATCCATAAGGTTCAGCGTATTCCTCTTCTACCTGTGTGTGCACTGCATGACACTGTCTAGCCTGCAGGTGAATATAAGTCAGAGGATTCAGAGAGAGGGCTTCCATTTTGCAGCACAAGCAAAGGACAGGACAGCAAATACAACTATCTATGGTAGCTGCAGAAAGCATTGTACTATTACAGGAAATCAGTAGCAAAGCAACTGCATGTCAGTGGCTGCAAGAACTAGAGCATATGCTACCTAGTTTTGCAGAATGACACAGCTATACTTATAAAATCTAATATTTGTTCAGCTTCTTTTCAGAAACATACAGTCTTGTTATAAAGTGGGATTATTTAGAAGTAATTGCACAAATTGCTTGTCACATACAATATTCCTTTACTGCTTGAGAAACACTCTCTCAGCCGCAGTTAATTTGGGCAGTAGTGCCTAATTTTCATTAATTAAAGGTCTGTATTCCCTGTGGATTATCCTGTGTCTTATTCTTCACTTTGTACACTGGTGTAAATTTGAATTGCTTATGATTATGTTTCCTGTTAAATATTCAGAATGAAGTTCTTTGCTCAAATAAATGCTTTGGTCATAACCTGGCTGTCTAAAATAAGCTGAAGTCACTTTTCCATATTACTAACAGAGAGTTAAAGTTGCCCTGTGGTGCTTTATGCTCTTCCAGAATGTTTTGTGCCATGACAAGTCTTTGAAAAGCAAAAAACATTATCTGAACAGATGCCTCAGATCTGTCATGACACTTTCTGGTGGTAGATGCTGGAAATTACCTGTATGAAATCAATCTGTATTAACTACATGAACTGTAGTTATGTTCAATGAAGTAGGATCAATGGAGGGACTAGTAGGAACAGCTTGGTGAAACTCTGGTTTCGATAAGAAGACAATGGGAACATGGAGTTAAGGTCAAAGGAAAGATGCACTTGGCCTGCCTCATTTTACTGTTTCCTGTATTGGCTTAAAAGTGTTTCGCTATTTGTTGATATAGGATTGTCAGTAATAAGATGGGCTATATAGTACAGTACAAGTTGCGGGATGATTGCTTGTTAAGTTTATCTCCTGTGTGAATCTGTGCTGGTGAAAGGAAGTCAATTATTAGTCCTACCTACAACTCTTCAGGTCCTCAGATGCAGTAGTAGGGCATGCACAAAGTAATCTTGTGTTTCCTCCGTAAGGCATGTGGAATTCACATTCAAAGCATTTTTTCTAAGAGGAACAATATTTCAAATTATTTTAAAAAGTGTTTTCTCTAAATTTATTTTAATATTATTAAAATCAGAGGCTTCAGATTAAAGTTTTGATCTGAATGTGAGAAAACATTTCAGTTTGCTCATGTCCGTTTCACCTGGCATGCCACTTACAAGCACACTTCTCCAGGAAGCCATTAAGCCATGAAATCTGGACTTCTTTTCAACAAAAGCATTTTAACATTTCTACGCAAACCAGCCACTCCAATCAGTTGTTGGCTGATCATTTGATTTGCCTGTTCCTAAGATAACAACTTTTCATATTTAATTGTTAACAATTTTCATATAGATCAATTGGGGCACTTTTGGGAAAAGCACAGATGAACTGGAAAATGGATTCCTCAGTACCAGTTACCTAATACTTCTTTTTTGGGAAGTTATTTCAAAAGATAAACCTCTTCTTCTCTGTCTTGTAGTCCACTGTTCTCAGATTTTCTTAAGGAAGAGCCTTGCTGTTGGCATTGGCAGTCAGAGACACAACTGAGAGGACAGAGGGCTTTTCTTCTGCCTTGGAAAGGAAGTTTTAGCTGACACTGAAATAGCAATGCTTCAAAAGTGCAGGAAAAGAAGAAAAAAGAATAATGTGAGCCTTTTCCATTTACTGAGGGAGCAGTACACAGCAAGTGTGTCTCCTATAAGAGAAAGTGATTAATGAATTCAGATTCATGTTACCATGAAGAGAGAAAAAACTCCAACTGTTATCTACGTGCACAGAAGGGGAATATAAGGCACAGGCAGTATAAGACAGCCTATAGTCATGTAGGAAGGCTGAGGCAGAATAATAAATAGGATACAAAACTTGCCAGTCATTTCCTATGATCCCCTTACTTACCTCATATCCTCTGCAATGGAGGCTGGGAATTAGTTTAGTTCTACATCTTAATACTAGAATCTCATGCAGGGAAGAGGGGAGAAGTGTTCAGGACTGTCGTGCTTCCCTGAATAACACTATCTCTGAGATAAATCCTAAAATGCTGGAGTGTCTTAAAATGCCTGAAATGATTCAACTTCACTAGGATTAAATGTTCTGAAGACTTCATGTTGCAAAGGGTGTGAAATAATTTGGAGATGAAAAGGGAACACTTCCCGGTTTGAAGAGATTTATTTTGAGTCTTCAGACAATTTTATATTATTACTTGACATACAACTTGTGATCTATCAGCATGAAAGGCTCCAGTACATAAGAAAATCGAGTCTTAATTAGTATGTAGATGGAAAATTATAAACCCATCCTCCTACTTCATCTGCACTGAATTTAATCTGACAGCATTTTAAAGTCATTACTAGAATTTGTCTTTTTTTTTTTTTTTTTTTTACTTTTACAGTATTAATCAGTATTTTCCAGCTTTTGGTTCACAAGCAGTATATTGCTCGCAAGATCTGAAAATAGCACTTGTGGGCACACGAATCATCTGTCCTTGAAGCCCACATTGACAGGAAGTGCAATTGGGATGTTGCCTTTATCATGTTCCTTGCTCCACAGCTTCCTGAGGGTCAAGTAAAAGTTCAAAGAAACTTACTCATAAGGGTAAAACTGCTTGAAAAAAAAAAGCTCTAGTCTGGACCTGGGGAAAGTGGTTGTGGTGCATTGACCTTGGCTGGTGGCCAGACACCCACTCAGCTGCTTTCTCACTCCCCTTCCCCAACCTGATGGGGGAGAAAATAAGATGGCAAAGCTTATGGGTCTGGATTGAAGACAAGGAGATCACTCACCAATCACGAATCACCATCATGGGCAAAAGTGCTTGGGCTTGGGGAGAATTAATTTAGTTTATTGCCAGTTTGAAAAGTAGAATAAGATGGTGAGAAACAAAGACAAAACTCAGCCACCTCCCTCCAACCCTTCTTCCCAGGCTCAACTTCATTCTCTCATTGCCAGCTCTTCCACCTCCTCTGCACCAAGCAGAGCACGGGGACAGGGAACACAGGTTGTTCTCAGTCCATAGCAGTTCCTCTCTGCTGCTCCTTCCTTCTTGAACTTTTCCCCTGCTCCAGCATAGAGTTCCTCCCACAGGATATGATCCTTCATCAGCTTCTTCAAAGAGGGTCCTTGTAGGGGAATGAAGGCAGTGGGTTGGTTAGCATTGATAATATGCAGCTGTGGCCAATTGTTGCAGCACAAACAGACTAGTAGGCTGCAACAAGGCTTTTACCATTGGTCAGATTCTACTGTCTGTGCTGTTCCTCCTTCCTCCAGAGGCCAGACCACACTGCTCCTCCTCTGTCCAACCCCCTCTCCCACAATCCTCAGGGCTATTTAACCACTTAGCAGGAACGAGCTAGAGCTGCACATCGTCCAGGTCAACCAACCACTGCCTTCCAGGCAAGGCCACAGCTACGTATTATCAATGCTAACCAACCCACTGCCTTCATTCCTCTACAGGTCCTTCCCGTGGGTTGCACTTCTTCAAGAACTGTTCCAGCATGAGTCTTCTCCACAGGGTACAGTCCTTCAACGATAAACTACTTCAGCATGGATCCCCCAGACACAATGGATCCTTCCAGGAAACCTGCTCCTGCATGCACTCCTTTCCACAAGATGCAGCTCCTGCCAGGAGCCTGCTTCATCATGGGCTTCCACAGGCTGCCACATCCTCCAGAGCATCTCCATCTGCTGTGGCATGGAGTCCTCCACAGGCTCCACACATATCAGCAGATACGTGCTTCGCTGTGAACCTCCATAGGCTGCAGGTGGACAGCCTGCATCGGCATGGTCTTCTCCGAGGGCTGCAGGTGAATCTCTGCTTCAGTACCTGGAGCTCCTGCTCCCCCTCCCTCTCTTCACTGACCTGGGTGTCTGCAGGCCTGTTTCTCCCACATTTTTCTCACTCTTCTCTCTCACAGCTGCTGTGCCATGGTTTTCCTCTGTCTTAAATATGTTATTGCAGAACCAAGACCATCTTGGCTGAGGGGCTCAGCTTTGCCCTGCAGTGGATCCATTGGAGCTGGATGGAATCTGTTGTGTCTAGTGCGGGGCAGCACCAGCATCTCCATACAGAGGCTGCCTCTGCAGCCCCCTCTGCCAGCACCTGGGCACAGACACTCAATGCAGTACCTGTTGGAGAACATTTTGGTTTCTCTGTTAGAGACTGCTCTACATGTTGTCTGGAAAGAATGCATGAAGCTATCATAAATACCTGTTTAGAACAGAGTAGCATAGCATAGCTATGCTAGCTAGGCCCAACCAGCATGGATTTATGAAAGGCAGGTCCTGCTTGTTATCCTGATCTTCTGTGACAAGATGACCTACCTAGTGGATAAGGGAAAGGCTGTGGATGTTGTCTACCCAGACCTTAGTAAAGCCTTTGACACTGTCTCCCCTAACATTCTCCTGGAGAAACTGGCCACTTATGGCTTGGATGGATGTACGCTATTCTGGGTGAAAAGCTGGCTGGCTGGCCGAGCCCAAACAGTGGTAGTAAATGGAGTTACATCCAGCTGGCAGCAGGTCACAAGTGGTGTTCCCCAGGGCTCAGTTCTGCTTAATATCTTTATCAATGACCTAAATGAGGTTTTGAGTGCACCCTCAGTGAGTTTGCCAATGACACCAAGTTAGGTGGGAGTCTTGATCTGCCTGAGGGCAGGAGGTTCTGCAGAGGGACCTGGGCAGGCTGAACCGATGGGCCCAGGCCAGTTGTATGAGGTTCAATGAGGAAAATTGAACCTGTCCTGCCTTTGGGTCACAACAACCCCACACAGCACTACAGGCTGGGGGAAGAGTGGCTGGAAAGCTGCCCAAGCATAAAAAGACCTGGGGGTGCTGGTTGATGGGTAGCTGAACATGAGCCAGGAACGTGCCCAGGTGGCCAGCAGCATCCTGGCCTGTATCAGACACAGTGTGGCCAGCAGGACCAGGGCAGTGACCGTCCCCCTGCACTGGGCACTGGTGAGGCCGCCCCTCGAACCCTGTGTTCAGGTTTGGGCCCCTCACTGCAAAAGCAATGTAGAGGTGCTGGAGCGTGTCCTGCTGGTGAAGGGTCTGGAACACCAGTCTTCAGAGGAGCAGCTGAGGGAACTGGGGGTGTTTAGTCTGGAGGAGAAGAGACTCAGGGGAGACCTTACTGCTCTCTACAGCTACCTGAAAGGAGGCTGTAGGCAGGTGGGGGTGTCGCAGCACTATCAAAACTAGCCGGCTGCAACAAGACTTTTACCATCCCATACTGGGTTAACTTCAATAAGTAGTTCCCACACCTTGCCCCAGCCAGCACAGCCACTAATCCCCCACAAGGTTTCAAAGGTTCGTCTACTGTCCATGCTGTTTCTGCATCCTTTTCAGGACAGTCTACCCTGCTTCTTGCCTCTGCTGCATCCAGATTCTTTCTTCTCTGGGCTCCTCTTGCAGCTAGCCTCTCCTCATCTGGGGCCTCTCCATCTGGGGTGCTCTCTCTACTTCTTCCAGGTCTCTCTTCATCTGGTGCTCCTCTTGCATACCCCTTAGAGCTATTTAACTAATTATCAGGAACCAGCCACAGCTGCATCTTATCCACATCAGCCAGCCCAGTGCCCCTGAAGCCAGCCCACAGCTGTATATTATCAATGATAATTAATCTGTCTTCATTCCTCTATAATTCCTCTACAGTGAGGGTAGGTCTTTTCCCCCACATAGCTAGTGACAGGACCAGAGGAAGCAGCATTAAGTTGTGCTGGGGAGGTTTAGATTGGGTATTAGAAAAAAATTCTTCACTGAAAGGGTGGTCAGGCATTGGAACAGGCTGCCCAGGGAGGTGGTGGAATCACCATCCCTGGAGATGCTTAAAAAATGCGTAGATGCTGTGCTTAATGACATGGTTTAGTGGACTTGCCAGTTCTGGGTTTATGGCGGGACCTGATGATCTCAAAGGTCTTTTACAATCTAAATGGTTCTGTTGATTCTATGAAAGCATAGCACAGAATAGAACAGAATAGAATAGAATATTCTGTTTCAGTTGGAAGGGACCTGTGACCATCTAGTCCAACTGCTTGAACATTTACAGGCTGATCAAAAGTTAAATCATGTTACTCAGGGTGTTGTCCAAACGCCTCTCAAACACTGACAGGCATGGGGGGCATCCACCACCTCTCCAGGAAGCCTCTTCCAGTGCTTGACCATCCTCTTTTCCTCATGTCCAGTCTGAACCTCCCCTGGCACAGCTTTGAGCCCTTCCCAGGTGACCTGTCACTGGGTCCCGGGGGGGAAGAGCTCAGCACCTCCCTCTCCCCTTCCCCTCCCCAGGCAGCTGCAGAGAGCAACGGGGTGGCCCCTCGGCCTCCTGGTCTCCAAACCAGACCAACCCAAAGCCCTCAGCCGCTCCTCACAGGACATGCCTTCCAGCCCTCCCACCAGCGACGTTTCCCCTCTCTGGGCACATTCAAGGACCCTCACGCCCTTCTTACATGGTGGGGCCCAGCCCTGCACACAGTGCTCCAGGTGAGGCCGCAGCAGCGCCGGACACAGCGGGACAATCCCCTCTCCTGCCCGGCTGGCCGTGCTGTGCTGGGGGCACCCCAGGGTGTGGGCTGCCCTCCTGGCTGCCAGGGCTCACTGCTGACCCACGCTGAGCCTGCTGCCCACCAGCACCGCCAGCGCCCTCCCTGCAGGGATGCTCTCCAGGCACCCCTCTCCCGGTTTACACTTGTGCCGGTGTTGCTCCATCCCAGGTGCAGAGTCCAGCATTTGTTCTTGTGAAATTTCATGGCACTGATGATTGCCCAGTGCTCCAATCTATCTAGATCCCTCTGCAGGGCCTCTTGTCCCTTGAGAAAGCCAACAGCATCTCCCAGTTTGGTACCATCAGCAAATTTACTAATGGTGCATTCAACTTCTGCATCCAGATCATTGATAAAAAAATTGAACAGAACTAGTCCTAAAATTGAGCCCTGAGGAACACCACTGGTGACTGGACACTGGCCAGGTGTAGCCCAGCACACTGTGTACCTGCTCATCTCACAGTTGGACAGCTTGTCCAGAAGGATGCTGTGAGGGACAGTATCAAAAACCTTTACATAGCAAAAAGGTATCACCTTACAGTATATATCCTTTTGTGGCAATTTTTTCAGTGTCTTTAGTACTTATAATGCCATTTAAGCCAGAGAAGACAATCTGCAAATCAAGCAAGTATATTAGTGCTTTGCAGCCCTCACAGCTACTTGCTCTGGTGTAAATTATTCTTTTAAGTATTTGTGTGGCTTTAGAGCTGCTTATTCATTCAGCGTCTGCTATATAAATGCTTGACAGTTGGGCATGTTCAGTGGGGTGGCTGGGCAGCAGCAACAAAGTTAGCCTCTTTGCTCAGCCAGGGGCTGCTCTGTGCCTGGAGGAAAAGACCATACTCTCCCTTGAGGGTCGCTGTGGCATGGGCTGGGACAGGAGACAGCCTACAGGGCAACATCATCTGAAGGTAGGTGGCAAAGGACAGAAAAAGACATGATCTTCCCCAAAGGATTTGGAGAAGCCCGGAGTCCTGAAATTCCATGGCAACTCAGGAGGCCAGTAAAAGCTTTTTTGCCTCAGGTTGAGCTTAAATGAAAGGAATGTCTTGCCAGAAAATTTGACAAGGCAAGGAAGGATTTGTGAATGAATCCTTTAGCTGCACTCTGTCTCCATTTTCTCCACGCTTTCTAAAACCTTTGCTCTATGCTACCTTGTGTTCAAATGAAAGAGAGCCTTAAACATTCAAAGCCACTTTCTTGTACAGGTGGAAGCACTCCAAAATTCTCATTAAACTGGGGTCCTATTATCATTTGCATTGTACTTTTATAGGTTATATACTAGCTGCTTCTGTCATCTTGCTGCGTCACAGTGCTTTCAAAAAAGGCAATAATGTTCTTTGCTTAACATGCATTTATTATTTGTAGTCAATCTTCTGAGTATTTTGTACAGCATTTTGAAGGAACTTATTACTGGGGATGGGAATATCATTAATGAACATACCACCTGAAAATAACTGAATAGGGTGATCTGATTTTATTTATAGCTTCACAGAAGATAGGAGTTAACACCATAGGCCAGAGGCTAATGTCAAATTATTTTTTGCTACACTCAGTAACTTACAGTGAATTACAGTAGGGACCTACACACCAGAAAAAAAAACCCCACCCCTCTCCCAACTATCACATTAAATCTTCTCCTTGTGTTACAGCTTTTAAAAAGATTGATCTCTCCCTGGATAGGAAGAAAAAGGTGGAAGGAGAGTGAGAACCCACAACTTCAGTCCCATTCCAAACTCAGACACCATTGTCTTGTTTTTGTACATTGTCATTGTACAAGTGCTTGGTAACTGTTGCAGACCTGTGCACACAGCGCAGAATCTGATATTTTCTTTTCTGAGAAGTCACTACAGTTAGCTGTATAGTTTACAGTACTTTCTTCCTTGCTGATGTGAATTAGCTTTGATAGTCGGGTCAGCTGCACTCTTTTGCTCCTGCAATGCAAGCTATTTTTTGATGGTGGGCTACAGCGACTCCAGGAGCACGTCACACATGAGACAAGTGGAATACCTGAAAAGGAGTGCCAAGTGTGCCCCTACCTTTGCATTGGCAGAAGGTTCCTGGGCAAAATGTGCTTGCGTGGGCCTGCCCAGGAAGTTCTGCCTCTGTCTATGAAAGGAAGGTGTGAAATACTGCTTACTTTTTTTCTTTATCATACTTAGTAAATCTAAATTGCTGACCTGGAAATTGGTTTCCTCTCAGCATATGAGTTTGATACACAAACAAGAAATCCACGTGCCTCACACTGGATGCAAACATTTAGCCGGGGAAATTATTTCAACTGAACAGCAACTTTTCATTCAGTTTAACATCTCCTGCTGTGTTACCATCAAAGCTTATCAGTAGAGATTTGACTTCCACTGAGTTTTTGAGAACAATTTTAAAATCCTGGGTCAGTCCCTGTTTCCTGAGAAATCTGCATGCCCTGTTCATTGACCTTATATCTTGATACCATTTTAAGGTCTGCCAGAAAGAATTTTTAATCCAATTGAATGTTTTAGTAGCTTGCAGTAGGTGTTAGTAGGACATACATAAAGGAATTGTGAAATGCTATTGACAGATACAATATTGTGCTAAGCAATGGAAGTATGAGGTGGTACTAAATAAAGCCTCTGCAAAAATCCAGTTTAAAATAATCAATACCCTGTCAACCTGTTGGATAAAAACATTTCTGACAGAACTACAGTGCAATTATTTTGATCAGATTTGATTGTTTCTTGGCCTTTTTCTTTGCATTCTTTAATCATACTGTCCTGCCTCTCAAGGATGCCAGTCCTGGGACTAGATGCAATTCTATACTTAACTAGCTTTTCATAGGGGTATTACTGTTGTGATTATCTTGAATTAAAGCTGTTAACATTTTTTCTATTAAAAAAAAAAAAAAAGGATATGGGATTGATCTATCTGTCCACAATACCATTCTTTACAGCTACAATCTCCAACATTGTTCCAAAATCAAAACAGAAACTTTTACTTTTTCTACACTGCCACCTACAGTTTCACCATCTGCATCTTATTGTCAAATATCTGTTACCAAAGCAATGCTCTCATTGACTTAGTTATGCTGCTATGGGCATAAGATGCATATATAGTACAGTAGTTTGCCCAGAACTGGTTTTGCTGGGTGCTTTCATTGCGCTGAGCATTTCAGGGGTAAGTCACTGAAACATTACAAGATTACGCTTAGAGGAAATTCTTTAGCTCTTTGGCGTTAGCTCTGAAAGCTATGGATGTAATATCCCATTCCACCTGCACAGGATACTGTACTTTGGTGCAGCCAGTGCCTAAGAGCAAGGTCACATTTGTGCTCTGTAGTGCCAAAGCTGCTAGGTACTGAATATGGATGGATTGTCCCACCAGTGGCAGACAGCGTTCAGTGAGTTGCATTGGTGTTTCCACCAATTAAGCTATGAAAGCCAAACCTTCACACAATGAATTGACAGGGGTCTCTATAATGATCTGAATATAGGACTTAAGGAGGCCTAATTAGTTGTGTCCTTGATTGTAGTGTCCATTGATGTGCATTTAATTTTCCTCATTAAGAACCTGTATTTACATTATAGGTGCATATTCAATGACATTTAATTTCTGTGTTTTATACTCTATTTAAAAGCACATACGTCACAAAAAATGCCCTATCACCACACCTGCCTTGCATGACTTCTTGCACAGTTTAACTTCTGTTCATGGAATAATGGCTTTTGGTATTCAGTAAGGTATCTTTCAAGAAAATTTATAGTTTTCATTGGTACTTTTCAATTTTTTTGGTTTAAGAGAGTTTCAAATCCTTATAATAATAGTTGCTTTAAGCCTAGTTGTCTTTTTAAAAAGATTCAGACTTGGTTTTTGCATATTGGCACTGCATTCTGTATGCATAGAATATATTTAAAATACGATCATTGCCACTACAGGCAGCCACTAAATTTTAGCTTTAACTCTGCATTTCTGCATAGATCCGATAGGGTGTTATCACATGCAAAAGGAGAGACTTTTGCTGTTTAAAAGGAAAAAAGCTTCTATATTTAGAAACTCTCAACAGTTTTGTTACTGGCTGTGTAAGAATACTTAGGAAGAACCCCCGAAGTTGAAAAGGTCAGCTTTGAACTATATGAAAGGTTACATACGTGTGTCTGGGACTGAAATCTGATCTCAGATCTCACTGAAATGAATCAGAAATGTGTTAATAATTAACTTAAACATTTATTTCGTTTCTGTGAGTTTGCTGCATGAAAGCTATCAGATTAATCTTGAACAAATGTTGCTTAGTATTTTAGAGAGATGACAATTTGCACCATAAGCTTATCCATAAATACGGATTCTATATTCACTTAAAATTCAGTGACAGCGACTGCTTCAGATACAATGAGCTCAAGGTTAAAGCCATATTCTATAGTGTAAGACATTTAGATGACGCATTGGCAATTAAAAAAAAAATGCAAGAGAACATAAAAAATACAAGTCCCCGGTTATAATAATATTGAGCCTTATTCCCAGGCAGTAACCATACTGAAGGTTATAATATCCTACAGATTTGAGGGGTTTTTCATATTGAGTAAGACCATCTATAACTGATGGTAAGTTAAAAAAAGTATCAGTAGAACAGTTCAGGCAATTTGAATTATTTTAGAATAAAAAAATATAAAAATGCTTTGGGGGCCTCAGGGAAACCCTGGCTTGGTTTTCTACCTGTGTTCTCTTAAAGTAGTCAAATCATCAGCAGCATTTTTTCAAAAGTTTGCAGAGGAACTAATTGCAACAGCACATATGCTAAATTCCTGAAAAAGAATTAACCAGAAATTTGAAAATAAAGGATAAAAAATGAAACCAAAACCCAAACAAGAAAAACAATAATTTCCCCTTTGCCCGCCATCTCCCCTCAATATTGCAGGATCAAGATACATTTCTTATCTGAGTCAATTCCTTGTACGATAATTTATTGTAATGACTTTTACCTTAGAAGAGTACTACCTATAGCAATGTGTAACCCAGCAATAGCAAGTTTTCAAAAATAGAGCCATGGAAGTATTGGTTTATGGGAACAAAGAATTTCCTCCTTTTTCCACCCTCTAGAAAGAGAGGGATAGTATTTTAGACGAATGCAAAATGGGACTTATCTGTTCATACAGTTATTGCCCTTCTGAAAGAACACAAGCCCAATACTTGTATTTAACAATTGTAATATTTTTTTCCACTTCACTTAATATGGGAAATTTTAATAGAAAAATATGCAGTAAGTACTGCTGTCATGACCGGCATTGTACAGTTCAAAATAACAGTCCCCAAAGAGTACAGAATTTAACCGGTATCAGCTGGTTGAAGTTATGTGATAGCGACTTACTAAGATTAAACATCAGAGGTATAACATCAATGTTGTACCTTTGCAGTTCTCTCAGAGGTCACCTGCAAACTGACATCCTGAAGTGGAAGTGCAGCTCCACAATAGCAGAAGGCAGCAGAGCTGGGTAAGTGGTGCCAGCAGCAAGAGCTGCTGCTGCTACACCAGCAGTGAAACCCCCTCCCAAAACACACAGCAAGCAAGGGATCACAATACTCTCCATGTGCATTATGTATGTAGGTAGCGTGTTCATTTAACCAAGATTGCAAAATGTTTGTTATAAATTTCTTATTAGTGGCTATCATATTATACGGTTAATATAACAGATATACCTCAGCTGCCATTGCTAACAAGCAAAGCAGTTAACTTCGTTAACTGTACTTGATTAAGTATAACACCTCTGAAAATTCCCCCTGCTCTAACTAATTAGTACCATAAGAAATATTTTTCAAATATCCATGTTATGCCACAAATTAAAAAATAAAAAAAAATAATGACACAGTCGACCCACTTTGGTAAGGGGTCCCTCCCTCCATCAGTCAGTCGGTAGATACTGCTTGCTTGTCTTTTAGATCCCAGATCTTTGGCTTCAGGTAGATATTGAGCCTAAATAGTAACCTGAAAATGAACCCTTCCCATATGAGGAATTACACTCTTGAAGAACAAATACAGCATCACATGGAAGTACATGAGATAGTAACTACAGGAAAGTATGAAAACTATGTGCAAAGATCAAAAGGAATATTAAGTTTGAAAGATGTGATAGTTTTATAAATAACATAGATGAAGAGAAAAATTAGCAGGCAGAACCAGCAAGCCTCTGCATTCATCAGCCTGTAGCTTTGTATAGGCAGATGAAGACACAGCAAAATATGAAGAAGGTAGGATCCTTTTGCTGAGGACTGACAACCTGATTCTGTGGATCGTAAAACTAGTAACATAGGTTGCTTGCTATATGGAGTTGCCCACGACAGTGCAGTTACATACTGGATGAAAGTTGGTAAGTCATTACTCTATCATTTATGACATATGTTAGTAGACTGATTTATTACTTTTCCTGTATGTTGTGTCTTTAGGAAAAAACAGATGTAAAAAATAGAGATAAAAATGGAAGTATCCGTAATTCCAAGATTAGTACCTGAAAAGAGAAACTCAGCAGAAGATACGTATCCAGAAACTGCAGCTAGTTTGACATTACCATATAAAATATAAGAATGAAGATTTTGTTATACTATATTTCAAAATAATATTTTTTTTTTCAAAACTGGCAAAAGCTATTTCTTGGACTAATAGCCTATATGTGCTAAAGCAAAAGGATACATTTACAAAATGGTCTAAAGACTTAAAGTGTTTTTTCCAATGGAATTGATAATCTAAACTTAAGTGTCTTAGTTATCCTGTTCATCGTGTGTAGAAGATTAGGAACCTGCTGAACAGGATTCACAGAAATCAGCATGCTCTGAACATACTTACCACATTTGGCCTCAAATGAGAGGCAGTAGGAGGAGCATCTGGTATCTAAATCCTACTGGAATATATGTGATGGGGTGCCAAGAAACTTAGCATTGTTATGAGTTATGCTAAGCTCATGCCTGAAAGTCAGAAGTTATGCTTTGGGGGACTGGGCTGGTGAAAACTCAATATAATGGGATTAGGCACCAACAGAGTAGCTGTCTGCCAAACACCAGGTTGGAATCTGGCTCCAGAAGTATCAGCGCATTTTAGCTCAGGGTAGAAGTGACAGTAGATACAAAGGGGGGAAGATTCTAAATAAATAATTTTGAGGAATGAAGAGGGAAGAGAATTTAAATTTAGCAATCTACACGTTTAGGCTTTTCCATAAGCATATCCAAATTTTTCATTTGCTACACATTCAGTACTTAATGCTGGCTTCTTTCTTTTCCAGAAATGAAAAATCCTGAAAACAGTATCTTGTCCTATGTAGTCTACCCTGCATTTTATAAACAGCAGGTTATATACTGATGTCTGTTCCCCTACATCAATATTTCTAATGGGTAATGTCTCCAAATGGAGAAACTGCTGGGCTACAGTAAGCTATTTGGCACTGCTGGCTGCATGCTGACTTGTCAGCATCAGCACTCCTTCGCATTAGATGGAAGCATCAATTAATAAACTATTTAAAGTTTGCTCTTTTTCTATACCCAAAGGGTGTTTCCTTGAAAAGATGAAAAAACATTGATTTTTCTCTGTTCAGTAGTTTTTGTCTTATACTTGCATTGCTTAAGTACTGTTCTGTGCCAAAGTTGCCATTGGAACAAGAATCATTGATAATGGGTGAGCTTTAGCTTTTTCTGATGATGTTTGGATTTGGTTTATTCTGTTTTCACAACATACTCCAGCAATCCGTCTTATAGCAAGACAGTACAAAATTCAATTAAAGGACAATTTGAGCAATTTATTTGAGTTCAGCTAAGTGAAGAATGTCTGGAATTTCTTATTAACCTATGATATGCTCTAGTAAAAATTACCTTGAATACAGTACATTTTTGTTATAGGAATGACTTTTTGAAGCTGAGTTGGGTTAGGCTAGACGTGTATGTAGAGTTATATGGAGAAGAAATATAACTGCTGCATTCCTTTTCTAGCAGGGACTCTTCTCTTGAACATGACAAGAGTTGTAAGTATCTTCATAAAATGAGGAGGCTCTAGCCTACATTTCTGTGGTATGGAATAATTTCAGTGGATTTATTTTTCAGTCAATATCAGAATTGACTCAATTCTTTTAATAAAATCTATTTTCATTCTGGTTGTTCCAAATGTAAGGTCACATGTAGATTTCATAAACACTGTTCAAATATATTTATTGGTTTGATTTTCCCTTTTAAAGCTAAACTTTAAAGTAGCAGGCAGCAAAAGCTATCAAATACATGATTTTTTTCTGTATAGCTAAACCAGAAATTTTTCTTTCACAGTGCTTTGCTTTGATTTTTAGTTAACTCTTTCTTCCAAGATCGGTTCTCAAGTTATTCCTGCACGCAACTGTCCAAGCAGAAAGGATGGCAAGTACATCTAGCTTATCTTCCTCATTTTTTTAAATTGAAAATATGAAAAAATATTCAGTAAAAACTAGTTCCCTTTCCTTAACAATAGGAGTCTTTGTCTAAAGCAGCTTTGATAAGTGCTCATACTGTTTTCTAATTTAGCCTGGATAAAAAGATAAGTAAAGAAGCATTCATGGTTTTGAAATAGTGGAATGTACTAGGATTCAAATTACTTAAATTATATGAAGTCACAAGAGCAGAAAATAAATTTAAAATATTTTAATTCCAGAGTATTGAATCAAAAATCACACACCTGATATTTCTCCCTCACAAGCTTTTCTCTGGCATCAGACATCTGGTGTAGTTTATATTGATATTTCTGTAAACAAACAAAAAAAAAATTACAAGAAAAAATACGAATTATGGCAAGGTGGTTTATATTTAAGCTTTATCTAGCATATAGATCAAAACAAGATGAGAAAAGTAAGACCACATGTACATTGAACATTTTGTATTTGATGTATAATTGTCTTTTGCTTATTACCAAAGTTAATTATTGTTCAATTAACATCATCCTCTAGGTCATTACTAGATACATGAATTACACTTGTTTTCTTATTGAGTCCTTGCATCAGTACATTCATTGCTGAGAGCTTGCCTGGTATGAAAAAAAATGTACTCCCTTATTCTATACTGCTAATGAGGCAGTGTTTTCTTGCTGTTTCCGTGGATTGTCTGTGCTGTGTAGCTAGATGAGCTTTGTTCAGATATGCTGCATTGCCTTTATCCACTGAGATTGCGTGTCAGAAGACACATACAAACTTTGTTTGGTGTTCTCTGCTTGACAAACCTCTGCTAGCTTTTTTTTCTTAGACACTTACTTCCCATCAGTAGGAGATAAAATTCTTCAAAAATACCAGAAACAGGCAAGTTTTTCAGTGTTCCCTTTATTGTTGCCAGATTTGAGCTTGAGATACATGTTGTACAGATAATTTTGTCATATCCAGTCCTCACCTGTTTTAGACAAGCATGCTATAACACTTCCATAAGGAAGCCCAAGCCCTGGCTATTCCTACCAAAAAGCTGATGCAGAACACCTTTAATAGTCAGAAGCAGTCCTCTAGTTTACAACCTAAACATACTTTGGAGCAGTTTATAATCGTTTGGTCTTCTGCCAGCAATATGTGAAGGAATTTTTTCCTGACATGTCATTCACATGTTTACAAAGAGCAATTTCTCTCTTTTTTCTCTCTTATGTTGCTAAGCCAAAGTAGCAATGTTCTTCCGGACACCTCTTCTAATACGGAACCTTCATTCCCTGGATCATTATAGTAGGCTTTCCCTACACCTTTTCCAGTTTCTGTCTTAAATCCACTGTCTAGGCTGTTATGAATATGTTAAATTAATCTTAACTCTATCCGTTTCAAGATCGATTCTAACACTGACCTAAGTGTACTATTATGAAAATAGAAGATGCATAATATATTAGCATCTTAGAGCAACAAAAAGGGAAATGTCAGAATCAAATATGAAAAGAAAAATAAATTATTATTTATTAGAATTTTTGAACTAAGTCTGGGATTCTTCTTACACAAAGAACTGTGATAGGCAAGAATGCTTGACAGAGAAAACCTGTACTCACTCATAAAAACAGAATTTGGAAGGAAGGGAAATGGATAAAAAGGAGGGAGAAAGGGTGTAATAAAAGCAGTTGCTTTTAATGTTAGTCCTTCTTTCTCAGTCTTTGCACCAAAACTTCAATTTTTCAACTTTTCAACTTTTGAACTATCACTTTCATGCAAGTGTCTGTTACCTTTAACTTTCTGGAAAGCTGAAACAGAGAATGTATGACTACACAAATAAACGAAAAGCTTTAAAATTGTGGCTTGGAACCAGTCAGAGTGGAGAAATTGCAGTGATCCATTTAGAGAGATGCACATTTTAATTTAACTAGGCAAATAATAACATTGCCGTTATGCAAATCAACGACCTAGAACCACTCAGAACACAGACAATGGACAGCTGAGAGGAATCCCATCATTATGGGTCAGTGACTGCACAGGCTCCCTGCAATCTGATTGGGTGAGCTAATTCTAAGTCAATTCCTCAAAAACTTCATTAATATTCTATGTAAACATGTAATTTAGTACAATTGAACTCATTCTTCATAATAAATCTGTCCCGGACTTTCTGCCTTTGATGTAAAAAATAATAATTCCTTCTAAGAGATTTCTTTCCAACTTTAGTATGAATGCTAATATCTGTTTTGAGTTTTCAGAGAATGCATTGATGGTCTAGCATCTTGAATAGCAAAATGAGCATCTGGAATACCATTTGACCTTGTTTCATTATGTGCAGAATGGAAAGATCAACATATTACTGCCTCAGCACTGTTCAGCTGTGACTGCAAAGATGTCTTTAAACTGAGTTGTAATTTGTTCTGCATTCCCAACATTCTGGCCAGATACTTCCTTTTTTAAACTGTTTTGGGGGCGTGACTGTTTACAAAATATGTGTGAGCCTTACTGCTCTAGTACTTAAGTTACCAAAAAGAAGGACTTACACTGATAGTAAGAAAGAAAATAATCACTCTGCATTTTAAAGTAAAGAGAAGTGACAGTGGAATGATTTTCAGAAACTTTGAACTGTGAAAGTCACTTTGGAAGAAAATATTGTGGACTGTTATTTCCAAATATTGATAAGCTATACTGCATTTAAAATGCAGATGTGTTCCAAGAATGTCACATCAGCAGAATACACAGGGGAAAAAAAAAACACAGAAAACCAAGACACCCCCACCACCACCAAACCAACTGGAAACTAGTATGTTACAGCCTTTATACACAACCCAAGGGATACTCTGGTAGACACACAAGGTCTTGCAACATGATTCCACCCACAGTTGTGTTAGTTTCCCTCCATTATATACATATGAAATAAAAAAAGAATGTGGTGAATAAAATTATGGTTATTTGAGGTGTGTTGTGTGTGTGTTTATTTTTTTTTAAAGACAAGCAGATCCACTGCTTTTTGAGTTGACTTTCTTTAAGGTGAAAAGAGAAAATGAAACCCAAAAAATGTTAAAAATCTGGCAGTCCTGTGCTTGACAGACTGGCTGGCACAACAGTTACGGAACATGTTGGCTGGGCTCCCTTACCTGCTGAAGCACTCTCTCGTACACAAACAATAAAAAATGAACTTAAGCCAGATTGTGATTTCCAAAGGAGGACTTTCCCTGTGTAAGGTGAACATCCATTTTTACCGTGACTCTCCTGTCAATAACAAATAAGAGGAAAAGTAGATGTATGGGGGGTGGCGGGAGGTGTGGGGATCCCTTGCACCACAAGCTCCACTGAAGGCCTGAAGCAGACCTGTTGGTACTCTTATTTCACCAAAGGCCCAGTGGCTGTGTTCTGGGTAGCCCCAGTGACTTCCTACCATTCAAAGCACACCTTCAACATGCTGGATAGCTTCTTACTTATTCAGACTTCCTGGTTCATGTATTTAAATAAAGTTCCAAGTCAAAAAGGTAAAGCAGATGTTCTAGTTTTGTTTGCTTGATTTTACTTTTTCTTCCTATTTTTTGCAAGCACTCTCAATGGGAAGCAGTGAAAGGAAGGAAGGCAGCATAACTGCACACCACTTATCCCTTGCCTCTGCAATGGAAGGAAGGCAATTCCCTTATGTTACACTTAATCACCAGTTTTCTCTTTCTCACTTCTTCCAGTTATGACCCAAGGGGTGTTGTTTCAGAATTACTTTTAATGTGAAACAGTTTAGAAGACAAACTCCTTTGTAAATGTAAGACTTGAGTTCAAATTTCAAAGACAGAATACAAACATCTGGCAAAAGAAATGGAAGATCCACATATCTGCCAGATTTAAGAAGGATATTGTCAAGCAGGTGATAATTAAGACATTTTAAATACAGGACCCATTTATCCCACTAGGAACTATAAATCTAACTCAGCCAGCCAGAGCAATGTGTCCCATAAGAGTTGCTTGATTTTATTATTTTTTTTTACCTACTCTTTTGCATGGTCTTCTGGGAGGCTGAACAGATACCTACCTGCCAGTAAAATGTAAAATATAGAAGAACTGAGTTAATAAAATATCACTGTTACATTATAAATATTCTTTCAGTTTAACTCATTGTCTCAGGAAGTAACTGTCTGAGATTGGTAAAAAAAATCAGGTATCCATAATTTTTGAGTATTAGAAACTAATTTTGAGTGAAAGTTGCTATTCACTTATATATCTTGAGATTATTACAACCTCTTTGAAAAAAAAGTATCACAAAAGAGCTAGTAATAGTATTCTCAAAACAGCATGTGGTTACATCTCTTTAAAATCTGATAGTCTATATGGGGCAAGAAGAAGTAAAAATGAAAAGATGACATGAAAGCAAAAAGCTGTTTGACTATGTAATCAACAAGATAATTTTGACATAAGCAATCACCAGGCTTTTAATGCTATCCTTAAACCTACAAAGCTCATTCCATTCATCACATCCATGAAGTGAAGGAGAGTATTTTAGGTGGAGGAGGGTAACCAATGAAAAATAAACATAGATGAAATAAATGATAAATTAGTACAGTGCAGTGCTTACGCTTGATGCCTATACCGTTCAGTAGAAAGGCTTGCAGACAGTATATTAGTATATAGAATTAAAGAACAGAAATTCAGGATCCCTTTGCTCTAAAGATAATGCAAAATTGTTTCAAAATCCAGAGGCAAACATAGCAGATGTATATTCACATTAATTTGTGCCCTCAGCTGATATACAGCCCACTTCCATTTTTCTTGCAGACAGTGCCACAGAAGTTTCCAGCAAGTAACTGAAGAGAAACCAAAAAGCCTCTGAGCAAATAGTATGCAGGAATCCCAGCATAAGCTTTGAGAGGCATGTACTGAATGGGTGGAGAAACGTTGCCTTCTTACCTTCGTGATCACGTGTATTGTTGACTAATTATCACATCATGTTTCCAATAAGCAGACATTGCAAACTAGTACATTTACAATCTGTTCTTTAATAATTTCTTCCATCCCTGGTAATCATCTATCACTGCTAAGTGAACTCTTAGACTGCGAACCTCACTGGGACCATGTGCCTCCTCCTTCTGAGCTCATACCACCAAAGTTTAATTTCCTAATATTTTGGAACCCCATAAGAAGTATCTAGGGTCACTTACTGCAACTTTTGCGATGGTCTTTAGTGTTTAATATAATGGCATGCTTTTAAGAATACATAGACTATTACAGCAAACTCCCATAATTGCCAAATATTATTTGTCATCTGAAATCATAGGGTGTTTTTCTTTTGACTTCAGAAGTCCTCAGACACCAACAGTTCTTGCTGTTACACTGCGGAATAAACATATATTTTGCCGAGTGGTTTACTCCCTATTTTTGGTCACTCAAATCCAATGCAATACTAATGCAGGATCTTCTAAGGGAAAAACTCAGTCAATTTCAGGGTTTAGGACTGAAAAGTAATTCAGGTTTCAAAACAAGAAGGTCTTCCTTTTTTTTTGGAGGAGCAAGGAGGCAAAGGGAGATTAAATGGAAATAAACTTGTTAAATGAACCAAGCTCTATAAAACTTGGCAAGGAATTACTATTTTTAGCAAGGTTTTTAAATACCTGTTAAACTGCAGTACCTACTTTGAGTTGATAGTGTGAAAGCTCATTCCCACCACTTATTCTCTTAAGTATGATACTTGCATATTGCAGCCAAACCGAAGTTTGATTACTCAGATTTATGTCCAGTGTCACTGCTCTGGGGTGTGTGATTAACACACATGCAGGACTCCAAAGGCATTGTCCGGCCTGTCCAAAACTACTAAAGCCTCCCAGAACCAAAAGTGGAAAGATACCTCAGAAATGGTATTTTCACTTTCTTGTACTGCAAAGCCTAAGAAAATCAGCTCTGCCAGACCAGACTGGCACCCTTCAGAGCTAACTCAGGTGTTCTTTATCAGTGGCACTGGATAAAGTAAAATAGCTGGAAAGGGAAGCAAAGCCCAGAATGGTGAATAAGTTTTCATAGGCAGTAGAGATAGAAAGCTATTGTTTCACTCAAACTAAACGTGCATCTTCATCTATTACACCTTAGGCTTGAAAGTCATGACAGGTGGGTAGAGGGTTCTCTGTGTGTTCTGCAGGACTCCAAAGAGTTATGTATTTCCACAGATTTCTTAGTTGCAGACACTCTCTTCATCCATAACCTTGACCACGAGGTCATCCATTTCCACAGCTGTCAGCTTTGGGAAGATACTGCATATGCTAGTATACTTTAAGAAGGAGGAAAATTAAGTTCTCTGCTAGCAAAATACAGTTAGGGTTTGAGGTTTTTTGAGGGGTGATGGAAGGCTGGTGGGTGGATTGGGGTAGGGATTTGTCTCCCAAGACAAATTTGTTTGAACATGGGCAAGATAATTCATAAACAATAGCAGACAAACCTAAGAACAATATCTATGCCTGCCTGTTCATAGAGTTCCTGGAGTCCAGTGAAAAAAAAATCTTATTTTAATGAAACAATCCATTTTCTTGCATATGGAAATGTAAATTTGACCTTAAATGATTAAAATATTGAAATTCATATTCCCTTTTTTTCTGATGCACTTGTGCAAGATCAATATGCGACAACTAATATTTGCCCAGCCAGGCAGAGATTCATAGAGGGCATTTTCATTTCTAAGCTTTCCCTTTTCCTCTCATCTGGTTTTACTAAGCTACCTAGAAAAATGTTAATTAATATTTTTGCATGACATCCAGATACACATTTTGAGGATCAAGAATTAAAACACATAAATGAAACGTTCACATTAAAATTACTACACATGATCACTTCTCTTTACCACATTTACACGAATTAAAATTGTTCTATGCACATGTCAGAGAGGAAAGCTCCACAGCAGGAAAAAGCAACTACTTACAAATAAACCTCACTTTAAAAACTGTAGAGCAGAAAACTAATGTCACATATTAGATTCTGCCTAACTCATTAGGTTGAAAATATAGAGAAAATTAGAATTCCCTTGTGGAAAAATCATAGCTTTTAAATGCAAACTAGCTATTCATTACTGCCTAGTCAATTTTTAGTGTCACTGACTTGAATTCAAGAAAAAAACTAGTGCTATCCATACCTACTAAGTTAAAAAGGCTTTGAGGTTTAGGGATATTCCTTCACGACATATCAGATTTAGCTGGAGGTTAATTAGACAGTTTCAACACTGCTGCGTTGCTTTAGGGTGTAGCACAACAGGCCAGTTTTTAGCTACTTGCAAACTCAGAAGCCTTAGGAGATACCAGCTTGAGAACTTTGGCAGGTTCAATTGTCTTTTTTTTCCTGCAGATTTAGAAAATACATTGAAATCCTGTTCCACAGCATAAACTAATTGGACAAACTTTTGTCAGTGATGTGCTGCTTAAGGCCAAAATGGACACAAACTTTATCTCTTTTATGTGACGACTTTTAGACAAGGTGAAAATTATGACATCCAGATGTCTGTATTCACCAGGGTTATGGCAGCTGCACAGTGGTATTGTTCGTCTTGGTCGTTGCCAGCCTGCTACTGCATTTATACTTAGGCACATGAAATATGACAATTAAGAATTAATTTATTAAATTATTTTGCTCTGGTAATTTCTCGTAAAGCACTGAAGATTAACATAACAAAATTGAGAAAATTTCATAAAGGAAGAAATCAATACGAAGTCATAACCTTGCATGGCATTAATAAGAAGTTATGAAATTGAGGTGTATATTGCCTCTTTCATACAGTACAACCCTAAATTGCCTCTTGACCTTATAACAATTTTTTCTCAGGTAATAGGGATACAAAAGGATGTTTGTCTTGATACATCCCAGACAACCACTCAGCATGTCATATGTTATGCTGTATGTTAGAAAATCCACTTCGCATGACCAGATAGAAAAACACTACTTTCACTTCTGTGATTTTGTTTCTTCACTGTGTTCATGTTCATGAACACTTCAGCTCTTTCAATCACGATCTCTGCATAAGTGGTATTTTTGAAGTTTGGAATAGGTAAAGGTACCACACATAAGACCTTTGTGGAAAAACTGTTCAGTGCAGTATTATTCTGTCAAGGCAATGGAAGTAGTCTCTGAAATTAAATCTAATCTGACCTCTTCACCTGTTAAAATTCCATTTACTTGCGTTTCATTACATCAGCATCCCAATAGATATTACAGAAATAGAATCCTAGAATCGTTTCGGTTGGAAAAGACCTCTGAGATCATCAAGCCCAACTGTTAACCCAGGATTGCCAAGTCCACCACTAAACCATGTCCCTAAGCACTGCATCTATGCATTTTTAAAACAACTCCAGGGATGGTGATTCTACCACTTCCCTGGGCAGCCTGTTCCAATGATTGACCACACTTTCTGTGAAGAAAATTTTCCTACTATCCAATCTAACCTTCCCTGGCAGAACTTGAGGCGGTTGCCTCTTGTCCTGATGCTTGTTATCTGTGGGAAAAAAACTACCCCCACCTGCCTACAACCTCCTTTGAGGTAGCTGTAGAGACCATAAGGATGGTAAGACTCCAGAGAAGATCATGGAGCAGAAGTGATGCTGAACAGTAGTACAAAAAATTAGTTTTTTTCATAAGCCCAGTTAGACAGTTTTTCTTTTGAATAAGCCTTTCATTTAAAGTCTCATAGCCAAGTACTCACAGAATCCAATCTTGTTTAATCATAGAGAATCAAGTTTGGAGCAAAATAAAATGTTCCCTAAAAATTAGGGGCTGGGGTGTCTGGGGGGGGGGGGGGGGGGGGAGGTGTAGGGTGTGTGCGTGGGGTGTTTCGTTTTGTTTTTTTTTACTCAGCCTATATGATTACTATCATGTACACTTCTATTTCTTCTGAAACCGTTTGTATGGTCGCAGTTTTATTGAAAGAACAGGCTAAGACACATGAATTCAAAGAAAGACTTCTTATGGGCCATAAGATAGGACAAGATATGGGTCACGGGATGTACTAGTGACATAAAACCTCGTTCAGTAGAACTGCAGAAGGGAAGCACCATGGACCCTCAAGTAATGAGGGCATCCACCTCTATCACTGCTGCAAATGCTTAAAGAAAAGCACACCCTACCTTGCTCATTCTTTATTACAAGAACAAAATCTTGTGGTTCCCATGAGAGAGCTTTGAACAGATAAAATGATATACGTTACTGACACCACAGAAGTCTGGATTTGTGCATTGCCATTTCATGAACATGGAGGTTTGTTATGATTGAGATGACACATGTTACAGACTAAGGTGTTTGGTACAACATGAAATACAGGTGCCCCAGGATGACAACATGTCATCCCAGGGCTGTTTTTTATTGAACTATTGCTCACAGGTATGCTCGCTGTGCGCCTCAGGTTTTCTCAAGAGGCAAAGAAACTGCCCTGGGTCTGTGTTGGTCTCCTTGGAGAAGATACAGAGACACAAGTAATCAAGTTTTGCCTTCTCTCAGGCACCTTCCTTGTTGAAAGGTACCCAGTTGTCCAGATGATTCTCACTCATCCTCCTGTGTTCACTAACACCTCCATTATTTCATATTCTTAAAAATATGTATTGTTTAAAATACTACAGTAAAGCAAAACAATTACACTCTAACAACATATCATCTGAAGTCCTTTCTAAATAATGTATGTTTATTCTGGCTGAAAGGCTTATTATTTCCATTTGATTTGAAAACATAGATTCATTCTGTACTTTCAAAACCTTTTTTTTAAAGTTTTTAAATAGGTGCATAACTTTAAATACATAGAAAAATAGCATTTCTGACTGTTAAATTGTTAAATTGCTGTATTGGTTTGCAATCATTTTTTTTTAAAATTGGTTTAAAATTGGTTTAAAATCATTTTTTTAATAAAACAACACTTTCAAAATAACTAGAGGAAAAAACCTTAGACCTGTAACTTCATTAAATAATTTGCTTCTTCCAATTTTTATAAGCTCAGCAACTGGAAATCTCATTTGACTTTTATTTTTTTTTTTTATTCAGAAATACTGTTATGAACAATATTACCTGGTTTTCAATATGTGAAGTGAGTTAAGGCATAGATGAAGTAGTTAAAACAACCAGCTATCCACTTCTACACCTGAATCAAATTGCACCAAATGTGAGAGAGATTTATGAAGGCTTCACATTTTCTCAACAGAAATAATAGAGCACGGAATAAATTTTTCAGATTATTTTGAACATCATTAATCCAAAAATCTGTTTTGAAAGTAGATTAATTTTAAAATAAGTTTCCTTTCCATCCTTTTTAGTATTACCTTAATTATCTTTGAAAACTTTAATTTTTAAATCTTACAATGCACAAATTAGGTTACTAAATTTTACCATACTGGCACGAGAGTACGAGGTTGCTTTCTCTGCATTGAATTCTGAGGTGTTGGAGTTTTTTTAAAATATCTCTTCCTCTATTTCTATTTTGTTTGTTTGTTTGTTTTAAATCTCCTTTTGTATTATGCTTTCCCTTTTTTCCCCCAGCTCCAGAGTTTGAACAGTTTCACTATAAAGACAATAAAGGAATAATGATGTTTACAAGTTGGAATAAGAACCACAACTGAATTACCTACAGCATTGCCTCAAATCTGTATCTGTTAATTGTTTTGTTTTTAAATTAATCAGTAAGATTTATTTCATCTGGATTACATAAGCAAAATTAAACAGTGGCTATAATTATTTACAAATGAAATCCACATGCTAAAGTCTTGGTTACCGCAGGTTTTGTATCAGTAACAATCAGTGTATCCTTCTGAATACATATACTTAATACAAATTGACATACAAATATTAATGAACACAAATACATAAATTGCTGGAATAGTTTAAAAAAACCCATAAGATGCAAAGACTTTGTTTTTCTTTGGAGTAGGTTGCCAGGGGATGAATGCATATGCAAGCTACCTTAAGCTGAGAAAAACAATGATCTATAGATTTTCCATGTTAAAAAATATATAAGGGAAGATTATCTCCATGAGAACCCAACTGCAGTTATTCCCAGCTTTCTATAGAGTTTAAGGACTGATTCCCACCAATTACCAGAGACCTTGTTTTCTTACAAAGTTATTGTGAAAGTAATTTTTTTCTTTTTTACTTATGTCCCATGTAATTTTTTTCTCTTGAAATTGACTTTTCTTCCCCCTATGACAAATAGACAGGACAAAAAGTATAACTTATCCAAGGTAATATCATGGCTCACATTACCCTAACTCTTCCTTAATGGCATTCCAGCATGGTAAAAAGATAATTTTCTCTCATTCATTTCTGGCGGAGGGTACAGCTGTGTTTGGAACTGATGCTTAGCAATTTATTTTTTGAGGCTTCTGGACATGTTTTCCAGTTTCATCCTGGCTAACTTAATACCCAAGACAAACCTTGGAGTTCTGTTTGGAATATGACAGATAATGGAATTTTGAATTGTTTCAATTTGTTGGCATTTTTTCCTTGTCTTTTAGGTTTTAGGGTCTGGTAGGGTCTTTTCTAGGTTTTTTAGGGGTTTTGGTGTTGTTTTTTTTTTTTTTTTTTTTTAGAATAAAGTCTAATTAATTTATTTTAAATTAGGCTTTATGTAACAGTTTACATACATTATAATGTTTTTTAAAAATTCTTATGAAGATATAGAAACTTTTGGAAACTGTTTCCCCTTGCACACAAAGTATGTACACTTTTTTATTTTCACATGTAAGGATCCTGTGTATAAAAATGGAATTATCTATATTTCTCATCAGTTTAGCGATTAGCTCCTCTATGACCCAGACTTAAAAAAGCTTGCACTATCAACCTTGGACAAAGACATTTGAAAACCTGTCTTATCTCAGCATACTATCTTCTTCTACTTTCAATTTTATCTATAACACTTACTTAGTTTTAATGAAGAGCTTTGCCTGTTTTGATAACTAGTCAATATTTTCCTTTTCCCCCCTCAAGTTCGACTGTTGCCTATTTTGTCAGAAATCACTGAATACTCTTGAATCGGAGCCAAGGGTTTTCAGGGAACTGATTTAATCATTTCTTCTGAATAGGCTTTTTGGAAGATGTTTTTTTTTTTTCTTAGAACAGACACCCAAGTTTACTTCTGTTGCACAGTGCCTTCACTGACGTATTTGAGACGTACCAAAGTGGTGCAGTCTGGGCATCCCTGATATTTTCCTAATCCCTCTGCATTCCTTTACTGAAATGGCACAGTGGACAAGTTACTCCTTTGTGAAAAAACCCAAACATTTGTTTTGTTGATATTTTTAATCAATGTTGTGTCCCCTCTGGCACTAAACTTTTCTGTCATATCTGTATCATGCTGGGGGGGTGGGGGTGGGCAGATGCAGGTGGAGTCATAAAGAGAATTCCTGAATCTAAATGAACTGGACTACCTTTGAAGTTTGTTCTGTAGTTCAGGACTTGAAAACTCCATAATAATAATTTGTCAGCATCAGCACATCAATCATATGTTGTCAGCATAAGTACCAAGAATACTATTATATGCTTATATTTCTAATTCTTCAGTGCAGGTCCTTGTCACTTTCTCAGTGGGCTCTGCAGGACCCTTTGCGGCCAGTAAATAACAGGTCAAATACTCTTTATTTTCCTTTTCCAACAGGATCCCAGCAACGAGAAGTTGCCTCTGGGTATAAATCTTCAAACTCTGCACTGCATGTGTTGCAAACTTGATAGTCCACACAGCCAGAAGCAATTACTTAAATAAAAGAATAAAGAAAACAGAGTTGTAATCACCATTCATTGGTTTAGAAATGTCATGCCAGACACATTTCAGACATCATATGATATTAATACTAATCAGCATATATTAGCAGCCAGACATGTTCACAACTGTTCTAACAGCTGAGTGCCTCCAAGCTAAATTGATTTCATCCCACAGACACCCATTAACACCTCTCCTTCCCATTTAGATAATAGAACACAGTTGTTCAGGGGTGTTTATGAAATGACATCCATTTGATTGATAAGTGACCTTGACTGAATGAGAATATATGCTTGCTGGAATTTAAAGGATCACCTTCCTTTCCAACAATCTTTTCAGAGCTACAGGTCTCCAAATCATTGGAGAATTCATAGATGCACAATCAGTAAATATTGATATAGGTTTTTTCTCCATGAGAAGTGTGTTTGGGAGGATTAACTTTAAAATAGTCTTACATACACATACTAATACTCTAATTGTGGAAAGTGCTGAAAAAAAACTGAGAATGATGGTCTGGTTTTAAAAATAAATCAGTGTTTAATTATTTGGGTTTTGTAGCTTAATCTATTTTCAAAAATTCACTGGCTCTGGTGGACTGTTCTTATTAAGATCAAATGAATTATTGAAACTTCATATATTGTTAATTTTATAGGGCATATAACCTAGCTATGATTAATCAAGAATATTGGAAACCTCTGATACAATGCCAGAAAAAACCCTCAGTTTAGTATAGGAAGGTTTTCCGAGGCTGCATTATGAGAGTTTTTCAATAATAGATTAAACAGACTAAATAATTAAAATGTCATTTGATTGAAATCAGACCATTCTCCTTATATTTCAGCATTACAACCTGTAACAGGCAAGACTGCCTTTTTAGATCTAAATCCTTCCTTTTCTGTAAGCTATTTCAAGGAAATCATCACACAGAATTTAAAAGCAAATGAAAAATACTGATCTGAATTTTTATTTAAGAGTTTAAATATAAAGCTAGGGTTGGGATTTTCAGGGATGCTTGAATATACTTACAATCAGATTGTTTGGGGGAGATTACTGAAAACCACCTTCCTTTGTTCTGAAGAAGATACTGTGGGTGTGAATATGCAGCCACTGCTGAGTATCTCATCCACCCCCAATGCAATCCCTAAGTGGATGCACTTGAAGGCTAGAGCCCTTATCCTCCTGGTGCAGCTGCTGCTGCTTCTGGCAAGGTAAAAGGACAGCTGAGCAGCAGCACCTCTCCATGGCAGCCCCAACTGCAGCATTTTCTGAAGTTTCTGTGGCAGGGCAGGCAGGCACTCAGGTGCCTTTGATATGAGGCTGCATATGAGCAGCCTATGGGCTAAATCTGGTTCACCAGTCACTAGCTGGACTGTGTCAATTAGTTGCTTTGTTGTGATTAACCATTTTACAGCCTTTCCTGCTAAAGCTGTATAACCTATTTATTTTTTTAATATTTTAAAATTAAATGCTAACGAAAATCTAAATTTTCCAGTTGCAAAGGCTCCTAAGTGCCTCAGCAGATGAGACAATGGAAAACCTACCCCAGCATATCCCACAAAACTGGCAGATGCTGGTCTTAGCTGGAGGCTAGAAAGAGATCAACTACATTAATTTCCTAGTTCTGAACAGGCACTTGGGTGGCTATCTTCCTGTTTACAAGGCAGCAGGCCTGAGAAACATTTGTTTCTCCTTTAACATTTTCAGATGCAAAGACTAATTTAGAAATGTTTTGCCCCAAATTTGCCAGTAACTGTTAAAAGCTACGTCCATTGTATAGAACAACCACTTATACTCAATCACATTTAAGTGAGACACAAATGGAAGCAAAAGCATTCCAGAATCAGTTCATAGTTACTTGCAGAGGTTAATTTAAGTTCTTTTGGAAGCATATATTCTCTGCTCCACTGCTATAACTCTCTGTATTGTTCCTTTTTCTCTCTGCTGCTAGAAGTGAAAAGATCAATCAAACATGATCCTCATGACGAGGGGATCACACAACTATGTCCTTTTCCAGGATATTCTTTACGCTAATCAAGGGTCTCATACTGTTCACAGTTCAGCAAGCACAGTATGCCGCCCACTTTTCATCTCTTCCTAGTGAACAGTGCTCTGAAACTTCAATCAGTAAAAGTAAGCAGCTGCTTTTGGGGCCGTGGTGGCTGGACATCCTGAGCTTGGGCTCCACTGGCGTGTGCTTGCTCATCCCTGGCTACCCGCACAGTGCCACAGGATTTCCTGCCTCAGGGTCTGCATGCAGCAGGTGCAGGGAGAGATGCCATAGCAGGACACTCAAAGCCAGGAGATGCTGATGCTGTTGTTAGGGGCTGGGAGTAAAAAGCCAATGCACCTTATGTTCATGGTATGAAACTTGACAGCCTGAGGTAAAGCTGAAGAAGACCAGGATTTAACCCTAAAAGTAGTCAAGAGCATGAGCTTTTGAGGTAGCCACAGCTGACATGGCCTAAGATAATAAACATTCTTCCAGCATTCAGGTAAACAGGGGTTAATACAAACAAGAAGAATACTAGGCTACTTTAGAATAAAATACATGGAGTTGTTAAAAGGGCATCGGTACTCTTTTTCCTAATTAGAACAACTGGCAATACTCCAGGCTTTTGTCTAGCTGCTTTCATCAAAAGTGTAGAAATTATTTGAATGTAATGTAAAATAAACATCAAAATAGATAATGCACTGGCTGTAATAATATTTTTTACATGTAATGCACTATTATCTCTCGTATTAATTTTTAACTGGCATGGTATAAAAAAGACATGTGACGTTATCTTTGTGTTTAAACCTGGCCTTCTTTGGGTTCACGGAATTTTCATTAAACCTTTAAGAGCTGGTTCTTACTTCGTGATATTTATATTTTCACCTTTATTGATACAGGAATGGACTTCTTTAAAGCACTAGCAGGAAAGAGAGATGGAAAACTAAATTATAGCTTGATATATAGGAATAGAATAACTGTAAAATAGTTTGTTCACATGTATTATTGGTAGTTATTATTCTCTCTGATCATAAAGCCTTCAGGCTGATTTTCAGTTGCCAGAAGCATACTCCTATTTAATTCCAAGGGTTGGAAAGTTCAAAAGGGTAAAAGTTAAATGTGTAATTTGTGATTATTAGATGTTTTAAGTTACTCAATGTTAATTGAGTAACCACTGGATCACCATGATGGCCAATTTAGGATGTGAACATTCAGGACAAACTGAATAACTCCTGCTGTGAACAATTCAGATTGGTTGCCCAGTTAAAAAAATTGACATCTGTATCCAGTTCAACAACAGATGGCATCATTTTTATATTTTTGCCAGCACTGATGTTGTATCATATCAGAGCAGATCTATGAGCAAACCTTTTAAATTGAAGGCATTGTGAGAGAAGACTGCTGATGGCTTGAAAAAATAATAATTTTGTTATCCCGAAATGTTTGAGATGAGGAAGAAGAAAAGACAGTAGATCCTATAAACTAAATTTCACCATCAGAGCCCTAATATGATTGAAATTCCATAGGCTGCACATATTTTGCTGTTATGTCTCCTTCCTGAAAATAAAGGTCTACACTCAGCAGTGATACAGTTCTACTTTTGACTTAGCTGCTCCTTGTTTCTTGATTCTGTCTCAGCCAAAACGAGTACGCTGACTCGGCCCTGCTTCTACATCACAGAATCCCCCTCCATCCCCATCCTTTGCCAGCACAACTACTTGTGAGGGCATCCTGTGGATAAAACCAGGGAACTAATCTGACCAAAACCTTGGCAAAACAGAAGTTTCAGAATTCAGATTAGTGTCTGTACATGCTGTCCTCCTTTCCCATTTAACTGTTTATATAACAGATGCCTTCACACAGGGTAGAGACAAAGGAATAAGCAACATGAAAATACATAGTTTACAGTAAGTCACACATTTTTAATCTACCACTGATTCATAAACCATGTTTTTAACTTGCACTTCGTTTTCTGTAGACCTGACAACTTCTAGAATATCTTGGGGGGGTGGGGGGGCAGGGTGCGTGGGTGGGTGGGCAGGGATCGCACTGACTTCATTTACACCTGAAATTATTTCTATCCCAGCTTCACCTGACCCAAATTTTCAGAGAAAAAGCAATAAAAGGAAGACTCATCTCAGTTTTGTGGGGTTTGCTCTCTTATTTTAGTTTTCTGAACGATTTATTTATTCATTTTCTGTACAAATATAAAAGCCACACCAGAGGTCTGCTCAGTCAGACTGAAGGTCCACTGACTCAATAACTTACCTGCAACAGTAGCCAAAACCAGCTAGCCAGCGAAGACAAGAAATAGACAGTAAGATATTTAAAAGTGAACACTTAATAAGGAACAGTAGTAGCTTTATTTTGCCGAACTCATTAAACTCCATTGGATATTCCAAAGTATTTTCATCCTCAGCATCAGTGAGAAAAAGAATGCTGGGCCTGTGTGAACCTCATGAAGTTCAACAAGGCCAACAGCAAGGTCCTGCACCTTGGTTGGGGCAATCCCAAGCACCAATATAGGCTGCACAGAAAGTGGATTAAGAGCAGCCCTGAGTAGAAAGACTTGGAGGTGCTGGTGGACAAGAAGCTCAACATGGCCTGGCAATGTGCACTTGCAGCCCAGAAAGCCAACTGTACCCTGGGCTGCATCACAGCAAGCATGGCCAGCAGGTTGGGGGAGGTGATTCTCCCGCTCTGCTCTGCTTTCGTGAGAGCCCACCTGGAGTGCTGCATTCAGACCTGGAGTCCCCAGCATAAGAGGAACCTGGACCTGCTGGAGTGAGTCCATAGAAGGCCATGAAGGTGATCGAGGGCTGGAGCACCTCTCCCATGAAGACAGGCTGAGAGAGTTGGGGTTGTTCAGCCTGGAGAGGAGAAGGCTCTGGGAGACCTTACAGCAGCCTGCCAGCACCTAAAGGGGCCTACAGGGAAGCGGGAGAGGGACTTTTTGCAGGGGCATGTAGTGGTAGGACAAAGGGGAATGGATGTAAGCTGAAAGAGGGTAGATTTAGATTAGAAATAAGGAAGAAACTCTTTACTGTGAGGGCGCTGAGACACTGGAACAGGTTTCCCAGAGCAGCTGTGGATGCCCCATCCCTGGGAGTGTTGAAGGCCAGGCTGGACGGGGCTTTGAGCAACCTGGCCTAGTGGAAGGTGTCCCTGCCCATGGCAGTGGGGCTGGAAATAGATGATCTTTAAGGTCCCTTCAAACCCAAACCATTCTGTGATTCTATTATTCTACGAAAGACAAGATGGTATGATTGCTAATTTGACCAAACAGCACAAAGAAAACTAAGACACTTCTCAGGAAGTGGTGAAAAAGTGTGTTCCTCGCATTTCTAAGTAAGAAATTCAGAGTGGTTAACCCTTACCTCGCGAAGAAAGAACTTGGCGAGTTGCTGCTAGGCAGGGCACAGATAGGTTGGTGTGGCAGTTTGGCAAGGAGGATGACATGATTTATGCAAGATAAATTTACTATATGTTGTAGCCTCAAACAGGTTTTTGCTTTGCACGTCTTATAACCTGTCTTAGAGAGGTATAAATACGAGACTTTTAGAGACCTTTTATGCAGTCATGGAAGGTAGAAGAAAAGGAATAATTTCAAAGTACTGTAACTGCCCTGTAAGGCAGAAGTGACTGCACATACTGTAATTAAAATGCCCTGCTCTCCCTGTTCCTAATAGTGTCAGTTTTTTTATATTACCTTAGTGTATGCACTGGAAATGTTTGTCAGCATGTCCTGGTTTCAGCTGGCATAGGTTTTCTCGGCAGCGGGTGCAGCTGTGCTGTGGCTGTGCTGTGCGAGCAATGCTGACAGCACACGGGTGGGTTTGGCTGCGCCCGGGTGGTGTCTATCCTCAGTCAGGGACTTCTCAGTGTCTCAGGCCCGGCCAGCGAGAGGGCTGGGGGGGCACGGGGAGCTGGGAGGGGACACAGCCGGGACAGCTGGCCCGGGCTGCCCAAAGGGATATTCCACACCATGGGGCGTCACGGTGAGTATATAAACTGGGGGAAGAAGGAGGAAGGGGGGGACATGTGGCACTATGGCGTTTGTCTTCCCAAGTAACCGTTACGCGTGATGGAGCCCGGCTGTCCTGGGGATGGCTGAGCACCTGCCTGACCGTGGGAAGCGGTGAATTAATTCCCCGTTCTGCTTTGCTTGCGTGTGTGGCTTTTGCTTTACTTACTAAATTGTTCTTATCTCAGCCCTCGAGTTTTACACTTCTATCCGATTCTCCTCCCCACCCCTCTGGGTGAGGGGGAGTGACCGAGCGGCTGCCTGGGGCTTGGTTACCAGCCAAGGCTACACCACAACACAGCAGAAGCCATGTAAATACAAAAGACTGCATTTATGTTCCCATGCCAAGCAGACTGGAGGATTGTGCTGTGGAGACAACTGGATCATCTCACTGGTAAAATAATGGCATTTGGAAATTAACATGGTCCAAACTATTATTTACAATTATTGCACATTTCAAAGCCTTCCCAAGTCTAAAGAGGATCCAATTACTAAGCAGATGGAAAGGACTGGCTAGAAGTGGAAGCCAGTATGCACAGCAGTGATGACAGTAATGAATACAAGGACTATTGCATTCATGACTGATTTTCCTTTTAGACAGTTTCCATGGTCTGTGAGGACTCACTGGCTACAGGAAGTGACAGATACTGAGATCTTGCCAGTTCTTAAATTTAAACTGATCATGTCTTTCCTTGCTGTTCATAACTAGAAATACAGTTACGCCTGGTTTCAAATGCTTTTGGAAAAAGGGGGAACATGCACCTGCTTGCAAACATGTTTGTAAAGATGTAAGGTTCTGGACAGAGCTGCTGGCTGTTTTGTCCTTCAACTTGTGGATAGCTTCCCTGTCCCTTCATTTGAATATGGTGTGTCAGTTGGCCTAAATTAAAGCCATTCTTGGTTTTTAGTAATTGACATAGACTTCCAAGCAGGTACAAAGGACATTGCAGTCCTGTAGCCTTCTCCTCTCACTGAGCAAATCTTGGCAAAGGCGGAATCCAAATAATTTAACCGTTACGAAAAAACATGTATGTTGGCAAAGGATACCTATTTAAATGGCTTTTTAAAAATCCAACCATTTTCTTTTGCAATTGATGCATGTTGGTAACAGACCTGCGTAGCTAACAAGAGAAGCATTTGGTAGAAGCTAATATTGGACTGTAGGTCAAATACAAACTTAACAATTTCAGCTGGTTAATGATGGCCAAGACTTGACCTAGAGGTCTGCTTAAATGGAATAATTTTGTTAAAAAAACCCACATTCACCATTTCCTTTCAAAATTCTGTCAGGTAGCTATTTAATAGTAAGTTAAAATTTCTGACAGAACCAGTGTGAAATCCCAGTGTCTCCAGCCTGCTTTCATACTGCTTTAATAATTAATAAGAAAGGCTTTTGTCTTTAGAATTTAATTGAATAAAACGATGTTTTAAATTTTCAACTATCATAGATCTTATTAATTGTTAAACCGGTATAAAAGCAGCCTGAGACTAATTTACAGGCTCTGGGTGAGCAAGATGCCTGTCAGTAACTTTTTGGAAGGATGGACAGCATGAACTATGGACTCCAAACACCATTTAAGTTTAAGATCCTTAATTTTAAATACATGCAATAGCCAGTTCCTGCTCGACAGCGTTTCTTAGCTTTACTAACTTTCAGTTTAGCGTGCCATACAAAAAAGCCAATTCAAGTTATTCTTTAAGTTGAATTGCAAAGCAATTCCTGTAATTACAATTCATTAATACACTTTTAATTAGTTCTGTTGATGAACTTATTATCATGGATCTAAGTAAATAAGATGTGGACATGAAACCTGGAATATATCCTGGGTTTTTCCTCATTAGGAGTGGTCTTTCCGAAAGCCTACTGGAAACTTCCTGGTCTTTGAGAGCATTGAGCATCTCTTTTGCCTGAGGCAGATCCAGACACTCATCTCCCTCATAAACATATACCTTCACCATCAAACTATACTGCAAACTTAAGGTAATTTTAGAAGCCTTTGCTGCCTCTTTTTGTGTGCTTAAAGCTTGTATCTCTTTAGGCTATGACTGTGTTTGGTGTGTAAATAACTGGATCAAGCACCACCTCTGCAAGGTTTGGGTCATGGATCCAGAGAAAGCTCTGGCAGTCGCTAGGCAGTAAGCTGGTCAGCACTGAAAAAGCTGAGCTGTATTAGAATACCCAGAAGTCAGTGTTAGGTACCTAGTGCATGCTAGTGTCAGCGACTGAGATCGTTACTGAATTTAAATTTCCCTTGTGATAAACTGCAGCTCACCTGGAATTTGGAAGGCTTAAGTGCCTTAGCATGGCAGCCACTAAGACTTACCAATCCACTTGTGAAGACTCAAGTGTATGTTGTGGGACTGGGTTCTGTTTTCATGCAATGGTTATCAGTTACAATAAGCAATCATTCAGTTCGAAACTCATATTTCATCACAAATAAACATACCACATTACAAAATAATGACCGATATAGAATGCTCTTCCCTCATCTTGAATTAAGTTTAAGACTTTATTCTTGAGGGGTTTTAAAGTTTTCAAACATGTTGTACTGGTAGACAAGTCCCATGGCATATGTCATTCAGACTGGTAGCTCAGGGCTTTTTTTTCACCCTATACATTATATATTGTTGCGCAATGAGCTGCTTACCCAGCACTTTTGTAACAGTGATATATTGCATTTATATGATGTATAAAAGACACTGGTGTAGACTTTACCTATTGGAAAATAATGCATATGCATTCAAGATAATTTTCTTCCAGGCTGTAAATGAATTGAAACAGATGATGTAAATTCTGGCATATAGTACCACATCCTAGTTCTTTCTGAGCCATCAACATTTTCCAAATAGATCATGTCAACTGGTTTTAATCTCTCATATGAATCATTCCAGTTTTATTAATAGATGGGTGATTACACATTCAGGTACATACTCTACATAGATTTTTCTCAAAGTAGGAGTTGGTGCCTATTTATGCATTAGATCACTAGTCACAGAACCAACAGAATATTTAGGATCCTACTGTCTAGTTAAGGAAATTAATAGAAAGTTGAGGCCTTAAACAGGCATATTATAATTAGGAGCTTAACTATTCATTTGGATCTGGGATATGCATAGTTTTGGCAATCTGGTTTCAGTGTGAGATCATTTTTTTTGGAAAGAGACTCAGGCTCTCACACTGAGAAAGCTTGAAAATTCCACTCACAGTAAATAAACACAGATAAATTCACATGCAATAACTTCTAGCTTCTTTTCTTTCCAACAAAGCTTATTAGAAGAGTGGGAAGCTTGAGTATGAATGTCTTTGAGATTCAATAATGTGCTAAATAATATTGGTCTTTTCCACAGTCTATGTTGTTTACTTCAGTATCAGAGCCAAGGGAAGTGAGAGGCAGCCAGATGGCCAGAATATAGCATCTCAAAGGGAAAAAAAATGTACAAAATCAATGTAAGAAGATGATGTAATAGAGCAAAGTAGTCCTTCTTCATTCAGGTCTTTTTATCTGAGGAATGGAAAACTGCCAGACTGGCCATCTTGCATTAGAAATGTCACCGTTTGCAGTAAATGGAAATGTAGCCAGTTTCAACCAGTCAATATTAGCCCATCTGTCACTCCAGACTCATCCTTTGTGAACTTAAAGAGGAATACATTGACCTGTAACCCTTTCTTTCCTGTACTAAACTGTCCTAGCATTCCCACTCTGACTTCCTACAAGAGTGCTCCTTTCTTGAGCTTTACAACCATATCACAGCAATCCCCCCTGACATCTAGCTGAACGCTTTCATATTATCTGGTTTAATCATTCCCATCTACCTAGCATAAACCCAGTTACCAGTCACAGAGAAATGTTCAGGAACTGAAAGATGGGGCTGCTGAATTACTTTTTTTCTAAATTACCTGCCTATTATGTTCATTTTTAGAACTGCAAAGTACTTTAAAACACCCAGTACCGCACACTAGTCTTTTCTACAAGAAACATACAAGAAATATGTGTCTTGTCAGTCTGAGAAAAGACTACTATAGCAGTACTATATGTACATGATCTATTATAATGGGCTATAAAATAAATATAAGCTATAGAAAGTAATCAGAAAATACTATGCAATTTATTCTTTATCATACTATGAAATGGCTGAGGTTGGCAGGGTTCTCTGGAGGTGCCCTGATCCAACATGCCCCAGCTCAAGCAGGAACACCTAAACCTGGTTGCCTGGGACCATGTGCAACTTTTGAGTATCTCCAAGGAGGGATATTCCACAACCTCTCTGGGCAACCTGTGCCAGTGCTTGGTCACCCTCATGGTCTCTGCCCATTTTCTCTTGTTCTGTCACTGGGCACCACTGAAAAAAGGCCTGCCTCTGTCTTGTTTGTGCCCTTTATATACATTGATAAGATCGCCCCTGACCCTTTTCTTGTTCAGGCTGAACAGTCCCAGCTCTCTCAGCATTCCATCCTAAGAGAGATGCTCCAGTACATAGACCCTTTGCAGGACTCTCTTGTGTGTCCATGTCTGTCTTGTACTGGGGAGCCCAGCACTGGACACAGTACTCCAGACATGGACTCACCACTGCTGAGTAGAGAGGAAGAATCATCTCCCTCAACCTTCTGGTAATATTCCTCCTAATGCAGCCCATAAAGCAGGATACCAGAGGCCTTCTTTGCTGCAATAGCATGTTGCTAGTGCATGTTCAACACTTGGTGTTCACCAGGATCCCCAGGTCCTTTTCTGGAAAGTTGCTTTCCATCCAGGCAGCCCACAGCATCCACTGTTGGCTGGGGTTGTTCCTCCCCAGGTGCAGGACTTGGCACTTCTCCTTGTTCGCCTGCATGAGGTTCCTGTTAGCCCATTTCTCCAGCCTGTCTAGGTGTCTCTGGATGGCAGTACAACCCTCTAGTGACCTAGCCACTCCTCCCAGTTTCGTGTTATCAGGAAACTTGCTAAGGGTACCCTTTTCCCTATCACCCAGCTCATTAACAAAGATGCTCAATGGAACTGGACCGAGCACTGGCCCCTAATCAGGCCTCCAACTAGACTTTGTGCCACTTGCCACTACCCTCTGGGCCTGTTTTCAATCCACCTCACTGTCCGCTCATCCAGCCTGTACTTCAACAACTCCTTTGTGAGGATCTTACAGGAGGCAG
This sequence comes from Falco biarmicus, assembly GCF_023638135.1. Taxonomy (NCBI): domain Eukaryota; kingdom Metazoa; phylum Chordata; class Aves; order Falconiformes; family Falconidae; genus Falco; species Falco biarmicus. The sequence continues at coordinate 25,621,876 of NC_079311.1, read as the reverse complement.
TGTAAAAAATGTTACTGAAGACAAGCAGACAGTCCCCACTGCCCTCCCATCTTCTACCAAGCCAGCAATTTCATTACAGAAGGTAATCAGGTTGGTCAAACATGACTTGCCCTTTAGACTACTCCTAGTGACTTTCTTGTCCATCATGTGCCTGGAAATGCTCCTTCCTCACCTTCCCAGGAATCGAGGTCAGCCTGCAGTTCCCTGGCTCATCCTTATGGTCCTTCTTGAAGACAGAAGTGATGTTTTATTTCCTTGAGTCCTCAGGCACTTCTCCCAGTCACCACAATCAATCAAAGATCATTGAGGGTGGCCTTGCAATGACACAGCTAGCTCCCTCAGCACTCACGGGTGCATCCCATCAGGGCCCATGGACTTCTGTAAGTACAGTTTGCTTAAGTATTCCCTGACCTGATCCTCTTCCACGAAGGAAGAGGATCAACTACATCTTCCTTACTCCAGACTTTCTCCCTGGTTATTGGGACCTGGGATTCCTGAAGGCAGGTCTTGCTAATAGAAACTGAGGGAAAGAAAGCATTCAGTACTTCAGCCTTTTCCATGTGCTATGCCACTAAGTCCTCCATCTCCTTCAGCAGCATGCCCTAGCCTTCTTTTTGTCATCTGTATACTTACAGAAGCCCTTTCTTTTGCCTTTGACATCCCTTGCCAGACTGAAGTCCATTTGGACTTTGGCTTCCCTAACCTCATCCCTGGATGCTCGGACAATGTTTCTGTAGTCTTCCCACATTACCTGTCTCTGCTTCCACCCTCTGCATGCTTCCTTTCTATGTTTGAGTTTTGCCAGGAGTTCCTTTTTCATTTATGCAAGTCTCCTTGCATTTCTAGCTGACTTCCTACTTGTTGGGATGGACTTCAGATTGGATGAGGTGCTCCTTTAATATTAACCAGTTTTCTTGGGCTTCTTTTCACTCCAGGGTGTTATCCTGTGGGACTCTCTCAAGTAAAAATGCCACAGCCTGCTCTCCTGAAGTCCAGTGATGTGATCTTGTTTTTGTCCTTGACCCTTCTCTCAGGATCCTGAACTCTGCCATCTCATGGTCACTGTAGCCAGTGCTGCCTTTAGCCTTCACAGCCCCAATAAACCCATCGCTGGCAAGTATGAGGTCCAGCAGAGCACCTCTCATCACTGTTTCCTCTGTCACTTGGGTCAGGATGTTCTCATTGATGCACTCCAGGAATCTCCTGGATGGATTATGCCCTGCTGTGTCTCTCCAGCAGATAGCAGGGTGGCTGAAGTTCCCCATGCGGACAAAGTCCCGCCAATGTTAGGCTGCTCCCATCTGCAGAGGTCATCATGCACTTGTGGGTTGCCCTGACAGTACCACTTGTGTCCATATGGAAGAACAAGATGGGACACTAGTCAGAGGGTTGGACAAACTTTGCCAGTTCCTCCACAACATCCTGGATCCAGGCCCCCAGCAGGCAGAAAAACTCTCAGTGACAGGTCAGGTCTGCAGACAGGTGACTGTCTTCCACAGCAGAGTTGCCCCTTACAATCACTCACCACTTCTTCCAAGTGGTCTTGCATGGTTCAGGGTCAGGTGGCCCAGATCCTTTACTTGAAGGCACATCTGGCTTCTCTTCCACTTTGAGGGTAATGAACCCGTTTTCTGGTTGTAAGCTCTGAGGTGGGACAGAAGCCTTCCCGTTGAAGCCAGAAGTCATGAGATTCCATCCTTCATGTCCTCCACAGGCCACCCTTACTTTAATACTAGAGCCAGACACTGCCTGCATCTCTACTGTAGGTGAAGACTGGGGCACTTCAAGCTGTTGCATCTCAGAGAAGATCCTGTCATCTCCCTTTACTTTCTCTGATGCTGCATAGCCTGCTCACTTCCTCCTGTAACTCTGCCATTTGGTGGCACAGCTGCTCCAAGCCAGTGCTCCTTCTGCAGGACAGCGGGCCATCTTTCCTGGCATCAGTGAGAGGCCCCAGATGCTCCCTGCAGCCTGGGGCTTGAAGGGCTGCACCCACCATCTGCAGCTCTGTCTGTGTGGGAGCGTCTCCTCTGGCTGGAGCAGCGAGATGGCTCCAACACCTGCTGGGGAGGTTGCCCTGTGACTTGCCGCCACCATACCTGAGATGGTTTATGCAGGTACAAATTCAGCTGAGGCCTTTCTTTGCACCCTTCTTTGCAAACTGCTGCTTCTGCTGGCTGTGCTCTCAGGACAGTCAGGTATGTGTTCAGGTATGGGAGAAAAAGGACATGAGCTCAGCAGTCAGCATTTTCTGTTACTGATACAGTGAAATTTCCTTCTTCCTTTCTGGTGTAATAAGTTTGAAATAGAACCGATTTTTTTTTTTTTAATGGGGAGTTTAACGTTTCTAATATTTTCATGGACATTTTATCCCTATATTTTTGTTTTGACTAGTTGTTTAAAAATTTGTCATTAGCATATAGAAATCAGCTATTTTAAAAAAATTAACCAAGCAGATAAATATATTTGCTTCTGGTTCAAATATGGGAATATGGAAAAGAATAGATTAGTAATGAATGTTGCTAAGATGACAGCTCTACTGTTCTTTTAGACTCACATTTGTTTCCAAACTTTTCTTCATACAGGTGCTGATAATCCTGCAGCTAAGTGGGGAGGCAGACCAAGGAACTGATGAAACTGAAAACTTAGCAAAGAAAAGACACATTTTCAGCCTGAATTATTTCTTAATATTGTTCACTGTGATGCCTATTACTAGTGCCCAGATAAGGAAGGATTTAGATATAACAGCCTCAGACCTAAAAGCAGCCAATTATTAAATGCACCACAGCTTTTGTTAAACATAGATAACTCAATATATTTACACGTTGTTTCCCCTGCCCCAGCCTCATCATCACAGAGCTGACACCCAGTCTAACATTTTATCAGTATGGTGTCAGGAGTGCCACAGTCTCTGCCCACAAGAGCCTGTTGTTGCCCACTCCCCACCCAAAACAGACCTTGTTTCGATGAGGGAGGTACAGGAGAGCTCCCTGAATGACATAATCAAGCAGCTCCATAGAAAATATTGTTATGATCAGCCCTTTATTTGTAAAAAAATCAAACCCAGAAAATTCATAGGGCCTTCTTTAAAGATTGTAAAATTGTTTAAGAAGCGCCACAATGAGTGACATTACTCCCATTTTAGAAGTGATATGTCCATAGGTCGTGTGCCTAAAGTACCTCCCAATCTCCTTACTTCTTGTCTCATAGATGTCAGATCCCATGCTGTTAAAGCTTCAGTGGTCCATACTATCAGCTCAAATCAGCAGTCTTGCTTTATCCAGAACTAGCAGAAGTCGAACAGAAAAAACCTTGCAGGAGGTGCTCATAGTAGGATGCTGTGCGCTACAAAGCAGCAGCTTAATTTTGCATCAGCTCCAAAACCAGAGAGACTGCTGTAATACTGTGACCTGACTAAGGTTTAAAATAAATAAAATACCACTCAGATCCATGCAGCTACGTGGTGATTTAAAAGCTCTAGAAAATCTAGTAAGATGCTCCCTGAAGTCAGAAGTCAGATGAAGTCACTACTGATGGATGCACACCGTCAGTAAAAGGGCTGACATCTTTTCCACATCCTCTGGTTGCTTTCCCCAGTCTCATCATCTTAGTATTAATATCCAGACTGAACTTTAATCAATTTGCTTTCAATCATACCACAGTCTCTACCAAGCTCTTAATGAGATGCTTGATCACACTGTCTGTGCAGGATGAGCTGCAGATACAAGATGAGTGCATGCTGCCATCCTGAAAATGTTTCTACCCATATTTCCTCACAGACTGCCCTAATTGCAATTGCTTGATACTTAAATTGAGCAGTACCATGACACAGAATCCCATCAAGTATCCTTCAGGGTAGAATAACTACAAATCATTTAATGATTATTCATTTGCTTATTTAATAACAAAAAGCTATGCAAAAATCCCAACACTGCATAAAGCAGATTTTTAAAGGATATTTTAATGTCTCAAAAATGTATTTAATTTCGTTTGGGCTTTTTTTTCTGCTTTGGAGGATTCTTGCATCCTGATCTGCTACAGTAATAGGATTATTGAGTTTAACTGCTTATGTTGGAAGATAAAACACATCCACATGGCCAATGATAAGATAGAATTGCTGCAGCCTGAGGGGTTACTGAGAAGCATCTTCCATGTATTCGTTCTTACTATGTGTAGGTTGGTTTAATCAGCTCCCATCCTCCAGCAAAATAAAATAAAATAAAATAGTCACAGAAAAAGTAGTGAAAAAGAAACATTCCTGGCTGCCTCTTTTCACTGCATGCATTAATTCCCTGACATGTCTTCCTGTCCTGCTCCTCTTACAAATGATTTATAGTGTTTTAGCATTGTGCTGCTGTTGTTATACCCACTGTCACACAAAACCATTAACTTTTTGAAACTGGAATGAACTGGTATCACAATAGTGACTGCTTTTTTCTTGCCCCCCCTAAACTGTTTGCTTTGTTGGAACAAACTTAATTCTCAAGTTCTTCAACAGTCCTATATTTTCATATGTCTGCTGCTATAGATACCATTATGAGATAGTGAGAGTCAGTATCAGGTATGTTCTCCTTCTAGAATAAAGATAATATTCTCCTTCTAAAATAAATGCAATAACTATTAAAATCCACTTATGACTGACTTACCAAACAGGCTTTGAGCTGAAGCACTGCATATTTTCCTGTGCAGGAAAGAAAGGCAATTTTGCTGTAGCTAATCTTTCACGCAGCACTGTGTGTGGTTTATGTTCTATATAATAACTGATGCCACTCTGCTATTATTTGCTGGAATATAATAGAGTCCATAGGCCCTAACTGAGATCAGGATCCTATTAGAAAAGTACTGCCAAGGGGCAAAAATACCTTCAGCCTCTGACCCTGTGAAAATAGTGGAATTAAGCACAGTAATAATTTTAAGCATGTCCATGTAAGTCAAGGACAAGGAAAACTGTGGTTTAAAGAATGGAAATATTGTTACCCCTGTTTTGTCCATGGGGTAGAAAGTGACAGCAAACTTAAGTGATTTATCCAGGACACAAAAGAAATTCGTGGTACAGCCAGATGTAATTTTTTTCAGTTAGTAATCTTATGGATCTTTCTCTTTTTTCAGTTTATTTATCAATAGAAGGAATAAGTTTAAGCTAAATTAGCATAGAAGCAATAGTATTTTGAATTGTAATGCATTAAACAGAGTGTAACAAATGGATTTGTGAGCATACAGGTATAATTTAGAAAGCAAGACTATGACAGTACTGCACTAAAGTGTATTTTGAAAGCCATTCTTTCTGAGGTGTTTTTGTGAAGCCTGAGGCTTGATTGGGGACCCTAGAGGACAGAGCAGATTGAATAAGATCATAAGAACTGTGATGAACAGGGAGAAAGGGGCATCAATAGTAAGTGAGGATTCAAAATGGGAATAAAGCAACAACACTGGATCTATCATAGACTGGAGGGAAAGCACCAGAAAGAGCCAAATTTACAAAAGGGGCATGAGCTCACAGTGGCACAATCTCCTTTAGAAATTAGATTAGAACTTATAATTCCCAAATCTTATAGTCCTGGGCTATCAGCAAATCCTTCGCAAATCCTCTTTACTGTCAGTCAGTATAAAGAGACTGCTGCCCCAGCTCAGCTCTGAGCTGTTGAGAGACTCAGCATGAGTCAGGTGAGTATCTGTATGGTGACATACACTTCACAGCTTTGCTTTGCTTTTTTTTTTTTTGTTTGTTTGTTTTTAAAAACAGGAGGTCACACGCAAAAATATAGCTTAAAGCATTACTGAAGTTTCCTACACAAACTTAATAAATCCCTCTTGTGTCTTTGCATTATAATTTGGAACTTTATTTTACATGAGTTGTTCCTCATCCAGTGCTTTCTGGATAGTCTTGCTCTGGGGACAAATTGGAATTATACAAAGTAGAATGCTGTATAATCCCTACATTACTTTTGCAGAAGCTGGAAGATGTGCAGTGGTGGATGCAGTAGAAACTAGATGAAAAGAAAGGATGGTCTGAAAATTCAAGGGAATGGAGTAGTGCCCTGAGGAACTATATTCCCCTCTCTCTTAACAGATCTCTCACAACCAAATCACTCAAACAGAACATTTTGCAAATGGTCACTACCTCTGTGTTCCTCTTTCTTGCAGCTGCAGGCAGTTGCTGTGGTTTGAAAACAACAAGTACCTACACCTGCAACATAGGCAACAGGCACTAAATGTATCCTGTATTGTATAATACTAAACCATCTGAAAAATCAGCTCATATGCACCTCAAATTGACTGTCAAAAATAGTGGATATTTTCTAATTTATTCTGTCTCAGTTCTTTTTCTCTGTCAAATTAGAATAATAATTCCTCTTCAGTGCACAGGAGTGCTGTGAAGATAATTTCATTAAGATTCGCAAAGCACTCAGACACTGTAGTGATGTGCACCACAGAAAAGCCCAGGAGGAAATTAAAAATTCTGTCTTCAGAACGGAACATAAAAATGTGGCATGGGACCATACAGTGAACAATAACAAAGAAACAAAATGATGACTAGTTACACATTCAGTGAGCATTATCTATATATTGTGCACGGCAGGAGACAAGAGTCCTGTGAGGGTCGGGGGGAAGCAGGGGGACAGACCATATGTGATCAGTTAATTAAAACCAGGCTCGTAACACATGCCAGAAGATGGGGAAATAAAAGTAGCTGGACGATCCAAATTCTGGCAATTTCAACAGTTGAGTACTTGACTATAAATATATGGTAATATTTTTTTAAAATAGATGTTTTAAGTTTAATATGGGAGAAGCTTAAAACCTCTACCTACCTTGATTTCTTCCACTGAGATACAACTGGCCATGGTTTTGTCTAATGTTACAGCTGATCTTCTAATTCAATAAATTTGCTGCAATCTTTTTCCTGCCTCTCTCAAGTCAGTTTGATACCTTCTTGGAAATGTGCAGTATCCTACCACAGACAACCGATTTTTTTGGTAATAGTAATACATAAAATGAATGCTGTTAATATAAATAAAAAGTTGATTGTATCAATCTAATACATGTTATATGAATGAAAACTAAAATTCACTGGCTGAATTACTTGAAGAATATCAGTCCCACTTGAGATTGTTATGCCTAACTACGGTAGTGTTTTTTTCAATTCCACCACTCTTAAGTTAAACAAATAAAAGGTTGCTTACAGCATTTATAAAGTATAAAAACTAGATTAAAAATCCACACTGACAGTTTGGGTTTGCCCTCAGAAAGTCACCTTTCTATTCCTGTTGACATTGCTCCGATTATCTGATTTTTTTCATGGCTCTGATTGCTGCATGGTCCCTTAAGAAGTCAATCAGTAAATTCCATGAATTTCATAGTGTCCCAGTAGCCTATATCCTCTTCCTTCACAGCAAGCTTTTAATAAAACATGGACTAAGAATTCTTAGTCATATAGGACAATGTTGCTTTAGCAACAAATTTCCTTTTTCTTGTTTTCAAAAAATTCTTTAGAAGGGGGAAGAGCTATTCTCAAGATCTCTGCAGAACAGATACAGGGAAGTATTTTTAATGTTTTTTTTCTTATATTTTTAAAATTTATCAGTTTTGTAGAACACTGGGGTTTTTTTACAAAAATATAAACCCGGGTCATCACTTTTCCCAGACGGTACTTAACAATCTTCATATTCTATAATTTCTTATACCTATGAAACAAAGAAGGTTGAATTACTAGTTTATTAGCTAAAAGTACCTATGTAGTAGTTTGTAGTTCTGTACATAACTTCACAATTAATGCAAATTGATAAGTTATAAGGTAGGTTAAGCTTAATAGAAGTAAGGTATATTTTAATTTATATATTTGATTCTAAGGGTTTAAAGGTTAAAAGTTGTAAATATTTTAAATATGATTATAGGGAAAGAGAATTTAAATGACCCAGCTTAAAGACTACTTGGATTTTGCAACCATGAATAGCTACTCAGTAAATACAATAAACACTTCTGTAGTTGGCATCTGGTATTTGCTGCGTTTAGTGCTCTTCGATTCTTATGTTTTTCCCCCATTAACAGGAATCATGTGAACACCAAATATGACTGTAATCTAGGAAGAACAAAATTATAGATGTCAAAATAGTAAAATTTTATAAGTCATGGAAATACAGATAATGGTATAGTTAAGTAAGTTTGTCTCACTTCACAGGAGAAATGCTCCATTTTTGAAAGATCAAGCAGAATTCCTGATTTAGGAAAGTATATTAACTTTACCTGAATCCCTGGGCATCTTCCAAGAAGCAAAGCTAGAATGAGACAGGTAAAAAATCAGCCATAATTGAGAGAAGAAAGCATCTCTGTGGAACTGAACATTGGATTGTCTGAACTCATCCTCCACACCAAGTTCAAACAGATGGGTCTAAGAAGACACCATGGGACAGTGTACAGCGTGTCATTTATTGTTCAAAGCACCAATTACCATAATAGAGTTGGAAGTTCTCATAATTTTTCCTCATTGCATGACAATGGGGTTTAGATTTCCAAAGAATTTTAAGAATCCTCTGCTCTAGATAAATTTAAATGCTTTAGAGAGGTAGACAGAAATTTCAGTCACTGGCAGATGTTTGCTAAGAAGCTTCAAGAAGTTGCCACACACAGTGGATGAGCTTCAGCATGCCTGAGTAGTTAAGAAATCTCTCTTGGTCTGTTAAGTGTAACAAAAGAGTTAATCTTTTTGAATATAAGTCTGTACCAATTATTCAGATAGAATTTTTCACCTTGTGCAAGAACAGGTGTTTCAAAAGACCTCAGCAGAAACCCTAACCTCTAGTACAACGCAAATTGTTGTGGGTTTTAGGCCACAAGTTTCAGTAGTGATACTTGCTGTACTTCCTGTAATACTTCTGTATATTCTGATATCTGGAAAACAATGAGTAGGACATCTAAAAAGATACTCTGTCAATATCTCTTTCGCACCTAGATCTCACAATCCTGATGGTAGAAGTTACCTGCTGTTTGAAAAAAGATGACCAAGCCCATTTGGCAAACAAAAATGCCATTGTAATGATGTGTAGGACAGGTTTCAAGACAAATGAATATAATATTAGAAATTAAACTGCTTAGATAAATCACAACGATGCAGCATGCCTGACTGTTTTTCACATCCTCCTTAATGTGTGTATAAGTATCAATAGATCATGCTTTGCTGAAAGCATGTCTTCCTTCAACATTGGAGAATTCATACATTTCAGTCTGAGAAACAGGTAACTCACCATGTACAGATCCAGTATTTAACTCCTGTTTTATTCCATTTTTAATCAAAAGCCACTCTTACAAGTGTTTTATATTTAAAAAACTTAAAAGTGCCCTGAATTTATAAGTCTTGGTGAACTCTTTTGTATCCTAGCCCTGTTGTGCAACCAGTAAATAACTACGAAGAAAGAGGTCTCAGTTGTTGAATCTAAGCTTGTAGAGTCTGCATTACTTAGCCAAACTAACAAAGCAGCCTGGCTGATCTTAACAGAGGAAACAAGCACTGAACAGGCACAACACTGGACATGTACTCTCACCCCGGAAAACCCGAACGGCAGGACAGACAAAACAGAGCAGGGAGTTCAGAGTGCCAGTGCCCTTGTTTTGCCAGGCCTGAAGATAGATAAAAACTAGTCCATGTAACTCAGTCTTCCTGTTTGCTAGTAAACTTGAGCAATCATTCAATAAATGTTTAAAAATAAATAGCATACAAGCATAAGTTTGTGTTCTTTCACTCCTTCCTTTCAGCTCCATCTCTAAATATCTGAGGGTGACTATATCTTTATAGGATCTTGTTATTAATGCCTTGCAACTTCTACTCTACATTGCAATAAATAAGTCTTATGATATTATTAATAAAGTTGTATAAAATTTTTCACACACCTTGTGTAATAGAACCCCCTATTAAGGTGTGGTACACAACTGTGTTATTAAGGCTGGATGTACATTTTCTACATAAAATGAAGAACTATTCTTTTAGAGTGTCTGTTAGCATATAATCTCCAACCTCAGAGCACTTGCTCGTTTGAAACCAGAAAAATCTGGACTACGAAAGTACCAAAAAAATCAATGAATTAGATATATTTTAAGTAAATTAAAAGAAGACTCATGGTTTATGTGTATCAGATATGTCTTTGCCCCATTATTCCACAAAAACAGAGCAAAACAAACTTTAAAAAACTGACTTATAATTAAAGGGTTGGAAGATTTTATGCACAGGTGATATACAAAGAAATCCAGTTGTAAGTCTGCTAATGCATAATTTATTTTTTACGAACAAGTCATAGATCAGGCAATTCTTAAAAGAAGTCATTATGACAAAGAAAATGCAGCCAATTGCATCCTCTTTCCCTCCAGTGCATCTGCAGAATATTTGAATGTTGGTGTTGTGTAATTTTGCACAACGATAGTCCTTCAGTGAGTCAGTGTTCTGAAGGAGACCAGACATACCAAGTTTTTTTTAAGTGATGTTTTTCATTATCTATTTGTCCTTGTTTTATAAAGATTCTGTGACCATGGATGTTTTTAGGTACCTTGGGCATGCCTGAGAGGGGATCTCCATGGCATTACTGAGGATCTTCATGAATTTGGATTCAAGGACTGGATTCTCTCTTCATAAAGCAATAAACTTACAAAAGCACAGAAGCAAACAAATAAAGACCAGATTTTTTAGCATTCCCTGGACACTGATCTCAAATACATTATATAGCTTCAAAAAATCCAGTTGCATACAGATTTTCAAAAGACCTTGTGTCTTGCAAGTTCATTCAAACACCTTGTGACTTGTAGTTTGATTGTGTGACATTTAGAGCTATTATACTCACTTTTCATTTTAAAATACAGCATTTAAAGTTATATAGAAAATTGTTTGGTCAGAATTCCTGTATGGAAGGTTCTTGTACTGCAGGTTACAAAACTAAGCATTGTACACTGGTGAAACAGATCATACATATGTTTTATAGCAAAATTTCTTCCTGATATTTCTAATGCTTACAAAAGCTGTTGTAAGATACAGCATCTCATTCATATGATGGTTCTGTGGAACAGCACACAAATTATACATTTATTCGGATGCAACCCTTCACAGAGATAAACAATAGCAGCTATCTAAATCTGTCAGATAACAGGTGGTATCCAAGGAAAAAATTCGTAATTTGATTTCTGAAGTGTAACATAAGCTATGTTACATAAGTACATAAGACTGAATCTATCAGTCAGAGAAATACAAATTTTGCAAACACATATCTAGAAAAACAGTACAAAAAAAGTCCAGGAGTGGCAGGAAATCTAAATATTCTCTAGCTGCCATAAAATACTGATAGTTACAGTAAGACAGTGAACCAACAATATCATTAGAGAGCAAGCAAAAAGAGTCAGTGGGAAGTTAGTACCTATATCAAGCTTGGAAGAAGTGAAGAAAAAGGTAAAAAAAAAAAAGAAAAAAAGGCAGAAAATAAAGCAGAAAAAAGATTTCCATAGAAATACACTTTGTTAGTGGCTGGAAATGTTGTATCAGCAAAAAAACCCAGCATAGCTCTGGGTATGCTATGCCATCACCCTGCATTGCCAAACAGCAAAAAAATTACAACAGAAGAATACTCTTTTATCAGTGACACTTAGTAATTCTTTGCTCTTCCTAACTTTTCTAATTTTACTTAAAATATTCCTCATTTGTATCATAATTTGTATCATAATATGATCTTTTTGCTGGAATTGGCTGTGAGAAACAAGAAGCGTTCTTATATTCAGCGATAAGAGGAATAAAATGAGTATGAAATGAAATGCTATCAGAGATTTTGGAAGTGACATTTTGTCTTTAATATATTTCTGGTCACGTGCTACAGTGCAAAACTCAAAGGGATATACTGTTCAAAGGTATAATTTTTAAAGTGGGGCACAACAATTTGGCCTGACAGCTTATTGTCATTGTCATCTGCTTGTTAAAAGTAGATACTCTTTAAAATTTTGAATAAACTTAAACAAATTCTTCACTTCTGGAAGCATTACTGCTATGTGTAGCTCAGCTCTTCACTTTGCTTAAAAGGAGCCATATGCAAGCATGGACTAAATAATTCATAACTACAGCCCTCGTTCCCTCTGTATGAAAAAATTCTGGAATTTGAATCTACTCTGTTAAGATGGCCTTGGGTAATCTAGTAGCATACAGAAACCTTAAGTTTGCCCTCACCAGATACGTCCACTGCTAGACCAGATACTTTCTTACCATTCCTAGTATGTGGCCATGGGAAAATCACAATTGTGTACTTCAGCCACTGGCTGCTGGTGCAGCCCATTGGGACTGTGACCCAGAAGCCTCATTAACAGGTGAAGGATAGAGGGTAAATGCTGCAGGATCAACTTTATCCAAGCAAAACAGCTTATGATCAACCCTGTCATCACTATTATTATTATCTGCCCTCATTAGAAAGTCTGTAACACATCAGAGAATCTGTGCATCATACAGTTTGTGCATGACTAACGTTTTATGTAGTATTTATGTATGCGTATGCAGTCAACATCGGACAGGATGATTTCTGTTGAGTGATGCTGACATGCTGATATTCTTCAGGGGTTGCAGTGTCAGCATATAATGACAGAGGGCAATGCAGGTAAGTCTTAAGGGACTCATAGCCTGGGATATATTTAGGGAACTAGTAGTTGGGAAGTGTTTTTATATTACTCTGCAGAGATCATTCTGAGAATGGGTAAGTTTTAGATCACTTCAGCATGCAGAAGTCGAAGCTTCTTTTAGAAGAAACATGAGAATGACAAACCTCTTCCCTTTCTCTTGCCCTACACCTGTGAATGCACCCTGAAACACCATCTAGGGCTACTGCAGCTGATGCCAAGTTTACTCAGACGTTTCAAACACACCAGTAAATTAAATGTGCCAGGGAAGTGTTCCTGTAAATCGAGGGCAACTGGCACAAAATGACTGCAGCTATTCTAGTAAAGTGTCTAGCTAGACCTCCAAAAGAGGGGCTGCAAGCACACTACCTGTCAGAGTGGGGAAGGCGCCCATAAATTCTGACTCCCAAATCATACCCAAGGATAATATTGGGCCATTTTAGGCACAGGACTAAAATACGCAAAGGAATATATTAATATAGGCATATCCAAAGAGTTTAACAGCCTTAGGATCTAACAGCTGTGGAAGTAACCTTCATGGCTTATAAAAAATTACTTCACCCGCAGACCTGGACCGCATTGCTATGACTGTGAGCCAGGAATAAAAGACTGAGTGTACAGTTTTTACAGCATTTTTTGTTTCTGGGGGATGATCAGTGCTACCTAAATTTTGGAGATTTTATTAGTAGGCATTCCAAACTTAAATGTATTCTAGAAAGCATTGCATGATTTATGCAGTCTTAGAGGTTTATGCCCAAAGTCATAGCTATCACCTAGGAACTTGAGAAGAAAGTTTAAAAATGTAGTGCACAGCTGGAACATGGGGCATTTATCCTACTAAAATAAGAGGTGGATTCTAAGCTAAATTTCATCTTCCCTTTTCTCAGTAAAAGTGTAAGTGACTTTATGTGAAAATCAAAAGCATAGTTACCAATTAAATGAAAAGAAGCAATTTAGTAGATGAACAGCTGGACTTTGATACTCATCTAAGTTGGTGACCGTTTTACAGTTTCATGATCTTATTGCCCATTAAATCTACATTTACTCTCTATTTGTTAAGTTACAGTTAGGAAAAACACTTATGAATTTGATTATTTTTATCCTGTTCAACAGAAAATAATTTTAAATTGTAGCTGTCTACCAGTTTCTTCCAGGGATAGAATAAGAAAGATAAACCAAAATCCAGGTGAATATACCACAAACCTTTGCAGGTCTTCTGGAGGAGTGTTACAGAATTTCCCAACAGAGAATGAACCTTTCAGCTTGCTCACTGGTGAGACTCTTACATCCATTATCTATGGAAGCCAATTTGTGCCAAGTAAGTGATCAGATTCAAGACGACAGCAACAAAGGATTTATTCCTGGATTTGATGATAGCTACATCTCTAAGCTATCAAGTGAATTTAGATTTAGGGATGGATATGACTCTGTAGCTTACACCAGAGTTACACTGGATTCTCTGTAGTGCCATCTTGTGACAGCAGGACATATGCAGATTTGAAACTGGACTATGAAATATTCATATGCCATTTCAAGGCATAAAAATGTTTCAAAAGAAACATTTTTAGATACTGCTATTGTTTTAAAAAGCTGAAGAGTGGGAAAAAAACAGAAAAGACACAGCTATTACTGCTTATATTTAAGTTACAAGATTTTTTCTGTACTGCATTGAATACAGAATTGCAGGGAAGAGAAGCACTTTGTGAACTTTGTGAAATTTTGTTTAATTGCATATAAAGACTTTTCTTAAAATAAGCTCATTAAAGTTGTCACATCAAGTACTCTAAGGAAACACTACTGGAGCCAGTACTGTTGAATATCTTCATCGTTGACATTGACAGTGGGATTGAGCGCACCCTCAGCATGTTTGCAGATGACACCAAGCTGAGGGTTCAGTTGACACGCTTGTGGGACAGAACATATTCCAGAGGGACCTAGATAAGCTTGAAAAGTGGGCCCGTCTGAACCTCATGAGGTTCAAGGCAGCCAAGTGCAAGGTCCTGGTATTACTACAGGCTGGAGGATGAAGAGGTTGACAGCAGTCCTGCAGAGAATGACTTGGGAGTGCTGGTGGATGAAAAGGTGGACATGAGCCAACAATGTGCACTTGCAGTCCAGAAAGCCAACCGTGTCCTGGACTGCATCAAAAGAAGTATGATCAGGAGGGTGGCAGAGGTGATTCTGCCCCTCTACTCCACCCTAGAGAGATCCCACCTGGAGTACCATATACAGCTCTGGAGTCCTCAGTAAAGGAAAGACTTGGACCTGTTGAAGTGGGTCCAAACAAGGGCCCCAAAAATGATCAGAGTTAGGGTTGTTCACTGGGGAAGAAAAGGCTCTAGGGAGATGTTATTGCAGCCTTTCAGTACCTAAAGGGGGCTTACAAGAAAGATGAGAACAGACATTTTAGTAGGGCATGTTGCAGTAGGACAAGGGGTAGTGGTTCTAAACTGAAAGAGGGTAGATTCAGACTAGGTATAAGAATGAGATTTTTTATGATGATGGTAGTGAAACACTGAATTAGGTTGCCCAGAGTGGTGGTAGATGCTTCATCCCTGGCAACATTCAGGGTCAGGTTGGATGGGGTTCTGAGCAAGTTGATCTTGTTGAAGCTCTGGTCAGCCTCATACAGGACCCTCAGCTATGTGATGGACTGCTCATTGCAGGAGGGTTGGACTAGATGACCTTTAAAGGTCCCTTCCAACTGAAACTGTTCTATGATTTTATAAAACACCAAGTTTGTGATTCTCAGAACTGCTGTTAACATGCAAACTCAACATAATGTCTGCACAACAAAGGAAAGGACAGAATTCAACTGCTGTGGCAAACATTCATTTGTCTTAACCTTTACATTTTTGAACTACTTTTTTTCTTTGCAGTTTGCAGCTTCATTGACTGACTACATTGCAAGTCTGGCAAGGCTGTGAACACGCTGTAGGTGCAATATTCTTGTATCCAGGTTAGGATGTCACAGATGTAACAGCTAACAAACTGGAGAGCAGCTCTGCTGGAAAAGAGCTGGAGGTCCTGGTATACAGCAAGCTGAGGATGAGTGAGCAGTGTGCTCTGGCAGCAAAGGCCAACTACATCCTGGTCTTTACTAACACAAGCACAGATTAAGGGATATGATTATTCCACCTTATGCAGCACTTGTTAGAGCACATCTAGTGTGCTACTGCACCCAGTTTTGGACAACCAGTACAAGAAATGTTGACAAACTGGAGCAAGTCAAGCAGAAGGCCACCGAGATGGTCCCTATCTCCCTCAAATATCCCTTCTTGGAAATCTCCTGGTAGGGCACTAATTGACCTTTGTGGCTCTGGTTAGCCTCACATGGGACCCTCACCCATGTGATGGACAGCCACGCTGCCCCATGGGCGGAGGGACTCCATTTAAACTGGGCTTTGGGTCTTTGGCTCCTACCTATGAGTGCTGGTCTCAGCCACTCCTGCCCACAGACTCCACCAACGCTGACCCCGTGGGCTGATTTCCTGGCTTGATCTTGGAGCTGCCCCACCCTCACAGACTTGTGAGATGTCCTGGACTTGGGGCTGCCCCTCCTTCATGCCCCCCACCTCTCACCCCATCCCGTCACCTGTCCTGCTCTCCTCCTGGGGTGGAGAGATGACTGCTGAGGTCCCTGCCCTGCCAGCCCTGGCATTCCCCTTAACTCCCTGGACTCAGGGAGATACTGGCCCTTAGGAAGCAGATGGCTCTCACTGTGCTCTGGCATCTGGCTAGTCTTGATTACATTTTGAGGTGGCTTGTTCTCTGCACTGACAACTCACATGCTTAAATATAGGTGCCTGGGAACAAGGCATCTAACCCTGTCACATAGAGACAAATACTTGTGGGGTTCACAGCTCCCCTAATTATTATAGAGGATATTCAAGATAATAAAGCTGCCATGTCTTGCTTGAGCTGAAACAGAATAATAATATGAGACATTGATAATTAAAAATGTTATTTGGATAATCTGTAGAAAAGGTGCTGATGGAAATTTTTGATTATATACTTTATTTGAAGATCCATTTAGTCTTCTGCAAAACGTAAACTCACCATAATGCAGAAAGACCAGTCTTGCTACATTCACTCATTTCAAAGTTAGGCACGTTGTTGCATTTATAAATTATATAAAAAGAGACTCAGATGAAACAGAATGTGTCTTTAAATGTGCTAGCCCAATTATCTAACAAGATCATAATAAATCAGATAAAACCAATATCTGCTACAGTTGAAAAAGATTATTTTTTAGGTAAGCACACTGTTCCAGACATTTAATATAAACCAGCCAAGCAATTTCTGTAATTTGATATATAACAAATGAGGAATGCTGATAAGCTACAGACATTTTATTCTGTGCACTTATATCAACAATTTTAGTGCAGTTTCTACTAATGGCATCATTACCATGGTATCAACATAATCCTAAAATATCTTATTAGAGCAAGGAAAAATCTTGTGTTTTACAAGCAACACTACTTACAATTACATACAATATGAATAAAAGCGAGATGAGTTTAACATATATGAGACAAAGCAAACTATTTTGCTAAACTTCTCCTTTAAAATATCTTTTGCTGACTTTTATATTTAAATAATGAAATTGAATCAATTCAGAAGCTTGTCTTATCCTGCTTTGGATTCTAGAGGGCAGGATTGATTTACTGTAGCAGATTAGACAAGGGCAAAAAAGTAAAATCCACTGATCAATTTGTTACAGCTTCACCTGCAGGTGTTCAAAGTTGGAAGATGGATATCTCCCTGTTTTTTCATTTGGTGTATATTGCTGCAAGCTGTGGAATTCATAGTGATGTGTGCTGCATATGCTCCCACTCCATCGCTGTCGATACACATTGGCTTCAATATGCATTAAAGTATCAGTACCTTACAGGAAAAGCTTCCCACTAGGTGGAAAACATAATTGCTTTTGCATAAAACTCATTTGCTAATTCTACTGCTGATTTTGGTGTGATTCACTGACCAAAGGCCTTATGAAAAAGGGTATGTGTACTCATTCATTCTTAAAAAGATTGTGTAGGTCTGCCAGGAGCTATCTAAACTATATAAACACGTTACAATCTGCTAAATACTCATTGAATGTCCAGTGGCACAACATGTGCCAGAAAGCACCAGCTGAATTTCCAGTGCTATGAGCTAATCAATTTGCTATAATTTTACCAGTTATGTGTAGTAGAAGAGTTTGTACTAAAATCTGAGAAAGTTATCGATCCCCTTTCTCCCTGCTGCCCCCCAATTCACTTTCTGAGACAATCTACTTGTTAATGCATGTTTGCTTATTCACAGACCTGACTAGCTGGTCTTTCCAATAAAGGGTACGTGTGCTCTTGTATAGTTGGAAGACATTTGGAATGCACTCTCAGAGACAGTAACTGTGTAGCAGGTACATCTTTGTACCCAGTTATTGCCCTGCTGTGTAATACGTAAAAGACAATTTTAGTTGTGAAATACTTTCTGTTTCAAGACAGGTAATGATGTGTAAAGTATCCCAGAGGACTGAGCTCCAGAAATCTGAAGTGGTTTCTGATAAGAAGAAATTCCATTTTAGAGACCTTCTAAAGAAAGTTCCTGTGTCTCTCCATAAAAGCTTCAAAGTAAATAATGATAAAATTGACATTTTTTGCCTTGGGAACTCCCCTGTTGTCTCTTCCTAAATTCTCCTGCTCTGTAGTTGCAATGACATGGTGTCCCTCCAGGTACTCTTACTAATAGGTATTGAAAAATATTGCCAGAAAGGAAAGTTCTGGTATGAAAAGACACAGGATTTTAATAAGCTGCTTCTGACATCAGTCAGATGTCAGATATAATACTTTGGCTCTTTCCTTGAGCTCTATCTAGGTAGCAAAATCAAAGTTTTAAAATATGGGGTAATTTACACCTCACTCCGAAAAAAACCTCCAAAGGCTGGAAATGAGAAAGTGAGGAAAAGATTTATACAGGTTTTAATACTGAAATTACCTGTGGCACAAGACAAAGATTAAAATAAAAGTAGAGTAATTTAATTCCACAAACCAGGTGTGTGCAACTTGTATGTGAGGTCTAGGGAGAGATTTAGAGGAAGAGTTACATCTATTGGTACACTAACTCTGAGAAACACCTCTCTTCGTCATTCGTCTATAAAGATGTCAAGCCATTTAATCAGCCATGGTGCTGTGGATACCAATTTATACAAACGCTTCATCGTAAAAGCTCCTCTTAAGAGAAGAACACCTAAGAAATATGTAATCTCATAAACCCTCCCTTCTGTTTCCTGTCTGCCTTCTTGGGGATTTTCAAGTTAATCAAGATGTTGACCTTTATCTTCTGCTGCTGCTTACATTTTAGAAAGACTACCGTCCTTCACCATAGTAGGTATAATCATAACCTCTTCAGATGGATTAACTCATCAACCTGTTCTGAAAAACATGCTGATGTCTTCAGGCAATGGCTCAACTTCTAGATCCCACTGGATTAACAAAACCTGCCTAAGAGATTTTTGTTTGTTTGCAGGATTTTATTTGGTCTTATCAGTTTTGTTCACAACGTAATCCTACCAACAGCTGCATCAGCACAACCTAGAGTAGTAGCATATGGCAGCACAGGAGAAGGAACGTGCAATGTGGGAGAGAGGCAGGAATACCTTAAGTGGAATTTGTCCTCAGGGTGGTTTGTGTTTGGTTTTTTTTTTTTAATACACTGACAATGGTTTCATACAAATGTGTGCACAGTGAAGGCCATGATTTGTTTAAGCATATAAAGTAGCTTATCATGTGCATTACACTACTGTCTCCTCCTCCGAGTAGATAAGACAGTGACCAAACACACTGAAAAAGAGATGCATTTCCTAATCCCAAGGTCAGAGGACTAGTATGGCGCCACCAAAGAGGTAACAGCCTTTCAGGAATCATACTTTTTAGTGCCAATAGCAGACTGAGGTATTGCCACACCCATCCACCCTGACTGCTCATACCTAGCCTTGTGTGGCAGAGTTGTGCCGGACCAACTAGCTGGCTGTGCTGTTAACCAGATGAGGAACATACCTGGTTTAAAAAAAAAACACGATAAAATTTATAGCAAGACTATTTTTTAAGCTGGGTCATCTCCTTTATCTACTTTGCAGAACAGCTGCAAAAACACTTCTGGGGACAGAAGTGAGGGAATGGCATGCTGAAGATCGAGGAGGGGAATAGCTGGTAGTGGAAGGGTGGCTGAGGGAGAAATACTGACTTAAGCTATTGCATCCAAAAAATTCACATTGTGATAATACGGTCCGAGAGAAAATACCAACTGAAAGCTCACTGTGGTTTTATTTTCGTAGACCCACATATGGCTGTCATGCTTTCTTGCAGCTGGAAAATTAATTTGTCTTAAGCCTGCTGAACTTTTTTAAGGTGTCTTCTGTACTAAGTGAATCACAAAGATTCACACCTTTCTCTAATCCAGGTAAGTAAGCAGCAAGATATAAATCCTGTGACTTTCAAGGAGAGACACTTAGCTGAGACATTATTATTCCTCAAACTTAAGGGGAGTAACTAGTGCTTCGGTCAGCAACTGAAGGGGAATTTGAAACAAATTTTCACAGCAGATTGTACTTCTTTTTTTTTTACTAGTCACGACCATAATATTATGGATTAGCAATGCTTGCTCCATGGAGCTAGAGGTAGGAAAATAAAAGCAGTCTGTAATGTAATCTGATGTACAGGAAAAAAATTGGGGCTTGTCATATTAGGAATGGGAGCCTAGTTTTTTTAATGACTTTGCATAAACTCTGTAATTATTTTTTAAATTGGTCTAAGTGCTCAGGGACTTCTCTGTAGGAATTCTGTCCCCTCTCTTATCACTAGTTGATGCAGATAATAATTTTTATCCCACACTTAGTGTGTTCCACTACTTGAGCAGTGTATCTGTGACCACCTATGAGGTTGCAGCTTATGACTCTCATCAATGATAACAGCAGTAAACTTACCAGGAATTTAAGAAGTCTTAGGAAATCAGAGATTTGAATGCTTGTCCTTAGCTTTGGATTATGAGTGGTTCCACCATTACATGCTTGTTTTTTGCGTCTGGGGATTAGCAAGGGTCAGTAGCTCCTTCTAAGAATGAAACCGTGACTTGAATTCCCTCACATAATTGGTAATCTTTCCTTATGTCTGTTGAGTTTTAATTCATTATTTTAAAATTAAACAGAATTTGCTGGCTTCTTTTACTTCTCTAAGAAGTTCTGTTGCAGATTCCAGCCTGCACACAGCTGAAAAACAAATTATGCATGTACACATGTACGTGTGCCTGCCTATTTGCATATGTGTCTGTGTA
The DNA here is from genome assembly GCF_023638135.1 of Falco biarmicus. Taxonomy (NCBI): domain Eukaryota; kingdom Metazoa; phylum Chordata; class Aves; order Falconiformes; family Falconidae; genus Falco; species Falco biarmicus. Next base: position 25,600,933 of record NC_079311.1, on the reverse strand, counting down.
TATATATATGTGTGTGTGTTTGTGTACATATATATACTTACTTACATGGAAAGACTGACAATTATGCTCCCTTCTGTTAATCCCACCATCTGCTATTTAGCCATCATGCCCCAGAGAGGCAATTATTCAAAGTAATGTGTATGGGGAGAGAAAAGCAATGGCAGGTACTAGGATTTAGGAATGCATATCTTCACCATAGCTTATGATTGGGAAAACCCTGTCAGGTTATTCTAAGGAAATCTCCAGGCACCTTAAACACGAATGTGTAGTTTTAAATAGCACAGCATAGATTTGAAAAGGGTCTGAAGGCAGCACTAGTCAGATTATGGTGTTGTCATAGCAACAGACATTGAAATTCAAAATATGAATTACAAAACGGGGGTGGGAGAAAAAGAAGGATAGAGAAGAGAAAAATAGCAAGTAATGAAAAACTGTAAAAAGAATATGAAAATTAGACTTCCCTAACTAACTAAAATATCCCTTTTTCTGCATAATACTACTTGCGTTTTTTTTACCTTTTCCATACAACAATTTGCAAATGCTTTATACATATTAACAGTCTATGCCTTCTAACATCCCTCAAGGAAAGTATTGATGTTGCCATTTATAGATAGAAATACTGAGGCAGATATAGCTTTGTGGAAGTATAATGTCTATGGCAGAGGTGAAAAGAGAGTTCAGCTGTTTGCTCAGCTACATACTCATATGCTCTTTGTTTCATTGCTTTAACATGCCTGAGTTTTATGATGTTATTATCTAGATATGTAATAGAAGAACAAGAGTAATTTTCATAACATTCTGGTTTTGACACAAAAGCTCCAGTGCCTTAATACCAGCTTGTGTAGTTATTTAAACATTTTACTATATTTCTTCACAATAACAGTGACAGTAAATAGGTAAAGAATAAGTAGAATGGAAAACTGCAATGATTTTTTTTCCAAAGCTGTACAATAGTTTAGAATGAGATACTAATTTGTCTCTAACTCATCAAGGAACTGCAACAAATGTAACTCAACAGGAAGGAATTGATATGCCCATGCTGGGGATCAAGGAATCATATCATTGGTCAAAAGCCTGAGACTACTGATGATTTTTTTCTCAATTTATTATTTTTATCCCTCACAGACATCTCTTTGTGATCTTTTATTCTGAGTATACCTCTATAATAATTTCTCTGTATTACTGACTTGTGTATAATAGAACTCTTTTTTTTATGTTGGATTTTGCAATGACTGCCATTTTACTTCAGCATTTTGAAGAAGTGATAATGAAGAACTTTCCCTCTCTCTCTTTCCTGCATTTATGTTTCCCCTCCAGGCATGTAATTTAATTTAAACTTGTTATCATTCTTGAAGTAATATAATGCTACAGTATCTGTCCCCTAAGAATAACTTTAAGGTTTTTCAACAGGAGAATCAGCAGTATAAAGCAGATAACTTGCCAGTCACATCCAGGAATTTTAGGCAATGAGCCACAAACAAAGAAATTAGACAAAGGTAGAAAAGAAGCATTCAAAATTATGAAAATGTGCTGACTGAATTATAGACTGGCAGTGTACCAGAAGAGTTTCAGCAAACAGAACAAAAAGAAAAGGATTCTTGAAACATAGAGCTTAATCAAATAGGACAAGAGTTTTGCTATTTAAGGAGCAAATCCTCTGGTATTTCTAGGATCACGATGGTGGGTGAATAGATTATGATAGAAAGACTTAAAATTCTCTGGTAGCTGGGAAGCCAGCAGAAATTAAAGCATGAACTTAGAGATGAGTCATGTGGGAGGAGAAGAAAGATCCAGGACATTAAACTTAAATTTTCAGGTACTTTTACTAGACAGTTGGTATTTTTTCAGGTAGTTGAGCCATACAGTGCTCTGTCTGGTAGGTGTTGAGGTGTTGCACCACAGAATTCGTCATGCAACCAGGTGCTTGCCAAGTTTCTCAGAAGGCAGTTTTGCAATAAGGTCTGAAACAATACTTCAATGACACCATTGTGCAAAATAGCAGGTTTAAAGTACTGAATTTGATCAGCTTTGGTTTAGCATGAAGCTATAGCTTTAATGTGTAGGATTTAACATGTAGGAGCAAAGGGGAGAGGTTGGAAGAACATATGTCCAGGGTTTGACAGAATGCGCTGAAGCAAAGCATGTTCATTATCTTGATCCTTTTTGCATCCTTCGGATACTTTTAGGACTCATCCTCTCTGCTTCTGGAGTTAGATAATGGACCCTAAGTCAAGCCAGGTAGGTATGGGGCAGAGGATATCTCATATGGGGTTGAGTGAAGGAATGTATGCAGAACCAGATAGCTGGGATGGGAAAGGGAGGAAAGGATTAGCATCAGCAGCCTGGCAGAAATAAACTTGTTAATTTGGCTTTTAATTTTATGTGTTAATATACTTTTAAAGCTTTTCATATTCAATTAATAATTGCAATTTCTAAATAAAATTGGCAATTTGGTATTCAAAATAGTTTAGAATCATAGAATCATTTAGGTTGAAAAAGACCTTTGAGATCATATATTCCAATCGTCAACCCAGGACTGAAAAGTCCACCACTAAACCATGCTTATACGTACATCTACACATTTACTGAATGCCTCCAGGGCAGTCACTGCATTATAGTCCTACGTTTTTTTTTTTTTTTCATCTTTAATCTAACAAATATCTCAAAGCTTTAGGGGAAAAAAATGACTACAAAAAAGCACAAGGAATCCTTTCTTCCTCAAAAGTCAAGCAGGTTTCTCAACAAAGTTTAAAAAAATCGAATCAGAAAACTAATGAGAAGATATTTTTATATCCTCATACCATTGTCTACCAGTTTTCAGCGTGTTCACAGGTCTCAAGGCCACCTAAATTACCAAACTAGAGACATAACCATAAAAGACCTTTAGGCATGTGTGACTGACAAGGTATCTGCCCAGTAAAATAGGTTATGTTTGAATATAGCTGAACCAAGACTGAATCAGGATGTTTGCAACTGCACTTACCATAAAACCTGTCATTAATGATATCTTGGACAGAATTCAGTATTTGCATCTGATTTAACATATTTATCTCAATACAACATTATTGATAAGTATCCAAATGTAAATTACATCTTAAAAACACACTTTCTACTATGACTAAATAGCTTTTTTTGTACTATTATGCAAACTTGCTTCTAACTGTATATGGGTCTCAACTTGCCTCAAAATGCATACAGATGAGGTACAAAAGAATGTAATTCTTTCTCATCTGATAAGCAGGTAAATAAAGGAAAGTGTTTCTATATGATGTTTTGGAAGAAAAAAAGGCACAAATGGCTGTAACAGAAGCAGAAAACTGCACACAGCAAAGTGTGCAGCACAAAGCACTCTGGATGAAAAAGGAGCTGTGGGTTGGAATACGATTGCTCTGCCCACAGCCAGTTTTGTAGACACCTTTGCAAGTAACCAGCGACCGGCAGCCCCTTGGGAGAGGGTGTTTTTAGATTTGTCCCCGACCCCGATCTCACCCGTTACACGGTGCTCACGCTGCTCCCGGTGCACGCGGTGGTACCAGGCCATGCGGCCTAATTAAACTGAGGTTTTAATTTGCTTTATAAACACAGGCTGTTACAAGCCTTTAATATTCATGCAGTTTCCCTAAACCTGTCAAGTTAGTGTCACTATAAGAGCTGTTTTTCATTTTTCATGTTTTCTTGTTTATTTTTTTGGCTATTGTTCCCCCTTTGCCCACCCCACCCCCCTCCACACCCCCACACCCCCACCCCCCTTCTTTTCTGCTTCTCATTTACCAGCTGGCAAGGAACAAAACACAAAGACTCCTTGTCTGCCTGTCTGTGACCTGCAACGTCTATAGAGTTATTTTCTCAGGATTTGCCATCTTGAAGTTTCACACATCTCTTCAATGTTTGCGCCTACGTCTCCAGGGTCAAGCAATAAACAGCACAGAAATCACACCAATACTTCAAACCCGGTGTACGTGGTACCGTGGTGTTGCCATGATGTAAATATTCCTTACCACTCAGTAAACCTGACATTTAACCTCCCGTGCCATCCTTTGCTAACGCTAAGGTATTTCTAGGCGTGTCTAAGAAAAAAAGAAGTTGCGATAAACCCCGTTGCTGGGAGACGGACGCCCCGCGCAGCAGAGGCGGAGCGGAGAGAGGCGGGGCAGCCCCGCCCCCCGGTCCGGAGCGGCACGGCTGCTGGCCAATCGCGCCGCCGCTCCCGGCCGGGAGACGGCAGCGGTG